>NW_006799727.1:749020-758234 GCF_000442215.2 Lipotes vexillifer
GCAGGAATGTTTTGAATAGACCTAATGCTTCTCTATTGACATGTAAACTGAGTAGTTGAGATTTTGTATACTGATATCAAGTACTCCCTGAACGGAGTAGAAACCGAAGTTTTTTCTTCCCCATCTGATCACATCTCTGGGTGTCAGCTGTTTATCCCACAAGGGAGAAGGCTGTGAGGAAGGGGCAGTCACTTCAAGTGGCAAAGGGCACAGTTCCTCCTTCCCTGGGGGGAGGGGGGTGCTGGGGTCGCCTGGGCACAGAGCCGAGCCGTCTGCGAGGCTCATGGGACTGTCTGTGGACGTGAACCGGGGACCAGAGTCCCCTGCCGGGGGCTAATTCCCCATACTCTTCCTGGTGAGGGCCCTGGGGAGTGGTCTCTGTTTGGCTTCAGGCTTCCTCTCTATTTGTCACTGGGAAGCTGGTTTCTGCCACCTCAAACCCCCAAAAATACCCGTGGGAACGTTGAATCCAGCCCCTGGGCCCCTGAGTCCCGCCTCACTTCGGTCACCTGAGAATCCCAGCAGGTGGAGCAGGAGAGGGACTTGGAAACTGCCTGTCCTGGCTTGGCCCGGGTTGGGAAGGAAGCTGGGCTCCTTCTCTTGGAGCTGACATCCACATGGTTTGTGCCTGACCTGCTGGGGAGACGGGGCAGGAGCCGTCTGGGTTTGAATCCCAGCTCCAGGACAGTATCCCAGCACCTCACAGTAGCGAAAGGTGAGGAAACTAAGGCTCAGAGAGGTTAAATAACTTGTCCAGTGCCACACAGCTAGGAAACAGAGGAGCAGGGATTCAAGCCCACGGCTGCCTGAGGCCAAAGCTGTTTCTCACATAGTACTACTGTGCTTCCCCATCCTGGGAAGGACACCCCGGCCCCACTTTGCAGTCCTGATGCTCTCCCCTGCGCTTGGGGGTTTGAATAGGCAAGTGGGGGAAGAGATACTCAGATTTAAGTCTTTCGGGAGCAGGATTCTGTGTTGCGACTGGAAAGCTCTCAAGGCAATTGTAGGGTGCACCTTGTTTGCTACCCAGTTCTCTGCGATCACTTTCCTCTCTTGCCTGATGTCCAATGTCTGGAAAACTGCTTTTCTTTCTTTTTTCATATATTCTGTCTTGTTTTTGTGTTTATTTTAGATGGGAGGGTAAATTCGGTCTGTCTTGGCTGGAAGTGAAAGTCTATTTTTAACATTTTGATCCTCTTTTATATTTAATTCTTTAATACAGTGGGAATTCATTTCCTTGTGTGCCCCGAGGTGCTTTATCTCCTTATGCCTCATGGTCCCGGCATGTAGCGGGACACATGGTTGGACCATGACAGCGGGGTGGGGGATGTCTGTTTCTTTTGTCGATAGTGGATTCTGTTTGGGAAGCTGTGCGGTCCTTGGCCAGTGCCCGTGGAGCCCCCTCCATTACTAGCCTTGCAGCTTCTGCATAATTTCTCTGGCATGAGCTGCTTGATCTTTTAAAATAATTAATTAATTAATATTTGGCTGCATTGGGGCTTAGTTGCTGTGCACGGGCTTTCTCTAGTTGCGGCGAGCGGGGTCTACTCTTCGTTGTGGTGCGCGGGCTTCTCATTGCAGTGGCTTCCCTTTGTTGCGGAGCACGGGCTCTAGGTGCACGGTCTTCAGTAGTTGTGGCACTTGGGCTCAGTAGTTGCGGCTCACGGGCTCTAGAGCGCAGGCTCAGTAGTTGTGGCGCACGGGCTTAGTTGCTCCGCAGCAGGTGGGATCTTCCTGGACCAGGGCTCGAACCCTTGTCCCCTGCATTGGCAGGTGGATTCTTAACCGCCGCACCACCAGGGAAGCCCCGAGCTGCTTGATATTTTTAAGATTTCTGTCCTCCTCGTTGGGAGAGTGAGTGGCAGGGAAGTCACCTTTTTTGAAGGGAGGCCAAGAAAACATAATTTGCTTGGGAGATTAATTAGAGCCTGGAAACTTTAAAAATTTCAAAAATGATTTTGTAGCCACCATGCTAAATTTCAAATTAGATTGTAAGCTCTTTACTCAGAATGCGCAGCTGCTTTTAGAACTGAGGAGCTGATCCTTGCCTATCTGACAGGAAACTCCCCCGACTACCTCCTCTCCCTCTCCCCGCCCTTCATGGTTCAGCTCTTGGAGTTTCCCCAAGCAGATGGTCTGTGTCATGCCTTTGCATATTCTGTTCCTTCTGCCTGGAATGCCCTTCCCCACATTTTCCTGCTTGAAAGCATATACCTGTCACACTCCTGCTGAAGGTTTTGTCTCCTCCTGCTTCTCCACCCAGCCAGAGCTACACGCATCTCTGTTAGAGCCCGCGCCATGTTAAATGGTCTTGAAGGACCAGAACCTCCGTGAGAGAAGGGGCGCTGTCTCCTAATTCTGAGGAGAGCCTCTTCCTCTAGGCTGAACCTCTGCCAGGGCCCACCCCGCTGCTCTGCGAGCACTAGGCTCTCTTCACGTCTTGAATCAAGACTCTGGTGCGTGGACTTCCCTGGTGGCACAGTGGTTAAGAATCCACCTGCCAGAGCAGGGGACACGGGGTTGAGGCCCGGTCCGGGAAGATCCCACATGCCGCGGAGCCACTAAGACCGTGCGCCACAACTACTGAGCCTGGGCTTTAGAGCCCACGTGCCACAACTACTGAAGCCCGCACGCCTAGAGCCCATGCTCTGCCACAAGAGAAGCCACCGCGATGAGAAGCCCGCGCACCACAGCGAAGAGTAGCCCAGGCTCGCCACAACTAGAGAAAGCCCTGGCGCAGCAACGAAGATGCAGTGCAGCCAAAAATAAACAAATAAAATAAATAAATTTTAAAAACCAGCAAAACAAAAAACAACAACAAAAAGACCCTGATGCGTTGCCCCAGTGTTAGGAGATCGGTGAACACAAAGGGACGTGAATCCCACAGCACTAGGGAGTGGTTTGTACACTCCTCTTCAACCATGCAGCCCCTTGTTTACATAAACATCTTTGCAAGCCTAGGAAGTAAAAAGCAATGAAAGAGGAGAGGTGAAGAGTCTAGGGGTTCTACCAAAGCCCTCAGTTGGGTTCTGCAGAGTTCTGTTTAGAAAGCAGTGAACTTGGGGATGGGCATTGGTAAGTTTTCTCAGACAGTGTTTCTCAACTGAAAGCCTGTTTTGTGTTTGGGAGATCTAGTTAGGATACGATTTTGGCCACTGTAACAAAGGTCAGAATAACAGCGACTTAAGCAGAACAAGGTAAAAGTTAGTGTTTCTCTCTCATGTACTAATTGACCATAAGCAGCACCCAGGGCTTGTGGCAGCTCCTGGGTGTTAGAGACCAAGGGCCCTTGTGTCTTGCTGCTCGCCATCCTCAGTAGATGGCTTCCACCTTGTGGTCTGGGACAGGCTGCCAGTATCTATCAGCACAGCCACATCCCGGCTGGTAGGGTGGGATGAAGAGGGACTGGATGATGGGCTCATCCCCACTCAGGCCCTGGCCCAGATGCTGCGTGTATCCCATCAGCTGTAACTGAGTCACACGCAGCATCCAACTCCCAGGGGCCCTGGGAAGCTATGCGCACCGATGAAACCTGGGCATTCTAATGCTAAAGGAAGAAGGGGAGAATGAATATTAGGGGGCCACAGGCAGGGATAGGCCTACCCTGGAAGGTGCAGCCCAAATGCCTCTGCCTGTCATCGAGTTAATTCACCATTTATTATCACTCTTTGCCAGATGTTGTGCCCGGCCCTGGGACTCAAAAATAAATGACAGTCAGGGGCTTCCCTGGTGGCGCAGTGGTTGGGAGTCCGCCTGCCGATGCAGGGGACGCGGGTTCGTGCCCCGGTCCGGGAAGATCCCACGTGCCCGCGAGCCGTGGCCGCTGAGCCTGCGCGTGCGGAGCCTGTGCTCCGCAACGGGAGAGGCCACAACAGTGAGAGGCCCGCGGGCAGGAAAAAAAAAAAAAAAGACACTCATGTTAATTAATTAATTAACATGAGTGTCTTTTTTTTTTTTTTTCCTGCCCGCGGGCCTCTCACTGTTGTGGCCTCTCCCGTTGCGGAGCACAGGCTCCGCACGCGCAGGCTCAGCGGCCACGGCTCGCGGGCACGTGGGATCTTCCCGGACCGGGGCACGAACCCGCGTCCCCTGCATCGGCAGGGGGGGGGGGGCGCCCCCCCCCCCCTGCCGATGCAGGGGACGCGGGTTCGTGCCCCGGTCCGGGAAGATCCCACGTGCCCGCGAGCCGTGGCCGCTGAGCCTGCGCGTGCGGAGCCTGTGCTCCGCAACGGGAGAGGCCACAACAGTGAGAGGCCCGCGGGCAGGAAAAAAAAAAAAAAAAGACACTCATGTTCTTCCTTTAAGCCTCTCCTTACAGTCTAGAAGGGATTGGGGTGCTCAAGGTTGCTGGGACAGCTGGGGGTGGCTTGGGATGGGGCACGTCGAGGGGGAGATCCACAGCGCTTAGAGGTCAGTAACGGCCAACAGTGTTCTCAGCATCCCAGAACCTTGCAAAGGCTTGGAGGAGTGAACCTGGCTGGCACATGTGGAGAACTTGGCCGGAACCTGTGTTCCGTGCTAAGGAATTTGGGCGTCACCCCGTGGTGATGGGGCTGGGTAGGCAGGTGGGGGAGGGTGAACTGGTGAGTCTCTGAGTTCTTTTTTGTTTGCGGTACGCGGGCCTCTCACTGCTGTGGCCTCTCCCGTTGCGGAGCACAGACTCCGGACGCGCAGGCTCAGCGGCCATGGCTCACGGGCCCAGCCGCTCCGCGGCACGTGGGATCCTCCCGGACCGGGGCACGAACCCGCGTCCCCTGCATCGGCAGGCGGACTCTCAACCACTGCGCCACCAGGGAAGCCTCGGTCTCTGAGTTCTGACCCCAGCTGGTCTTCTCACTCACCACACCCTGTTCTCCAGCCACTTTGTTCAATGCAAAGGAAGCTTGCCTTTGCACCTTTCCGATGCTGTGCTGTTCCCTCAGCCTAGTTTACCCTTCCCTCTCTTGTTTGCCAGTCCAGATCCTACTCAACCTTTAAGGCCCAGCTGAGTGGTGTGGTCACTCCAGGTCACCGCATAGTCCCTACTAAGAACTCATTAGCTCTATTCTGCAGTCTTGCTATGGTCACAGTATTGCTCCCATTTTATAAACGGGGGAATTGATGCTTTAGTATGCCGCTGGTCCCACAGCTAGAAAGATGCAGCAGGTAGCAGAGGTCCTGATCTATTGTCCTTTCTGCTCGCTGGCCTGGCGAATCTGCTCCGGGCAGCCATTTCCAGATTCAGGGGCAGAAGATCAGCAGCAGGGAGGTGAGCTGGAGGGGCAGGGAATGATGCGGAATAATTCAGAATAATGCGGAATAGTGTGGAATAATGGGGAGAGAGGAATCCTCAGCTCATGTGTCCAGAGAGCCTTTCTTAGAATTACCCCCCAAAATGCTGAGGTTAAATCCTGGGGTCAAAGTCACAGAGCAACAAACTGAGATTTAAATCTAGGACTCTGAATCCCAGTTTACTTTATTTTATTTTTTGGAAGCTTAAAGTATACAGAAAAGAAATTCAAAGTATACTGATATTCTTACCACTCAGAAATAACCACTATTAATATCCTGATATATATATATATTTTTTTTAATTTATTTCCAATTTTTATAGAAGAGTTCATTTTTTCTAAAAGTAATATTAAATGATTCTGCTCAATATAAATAATTCAAACTGAATTAAAGATGAGAGCTTAAAAATTATCCCAAATATTATCATTCAGAAATTCCTATCATTTCCTCCAGTGATAATCATTCTAGATGTCTCTGTAGGGATATAGACAGATTTAAAGAGAAATAGACACACTCTTATAAATAGTGATCATATTCCTGTTTAGTAGAGTAGCCACTAGCCACATGTACCTATTGACCCCTTGAATTGTGGTAGGTTTGAATCAAGATGTGCTGTAAGTGTAAAGTACACAATGGATTCAGAAAAATTAATATGAAAAAGAATGTAAAATATCTCAATAACTTAAAAAGTACTGATTACTGGTTAAACTGTTAATATTTGGATATATTGAGTTAAACAAAATATATTAGTAAAATTAACTTCACCGGGCTTCCCTGGTGGTGCAGCGGTTGAGAATCTGCCTGCTAATGCAGCAGACACGGGTTCGAGCCCTGGTCTGGGAGGATCCCACATGCCGCGGAGCGGCTAGGCCCGTGAGCCACAAATACTGAGCCTGCGCGTCTGGAGCCTGTGCTACGCAGCAAGAAAGGCCGCGATAGTGAGAGGCCCGCGCGCCGCGATGAAGAGTGGCCCCCGCTTGCCACAACTAGAGAAAGCCCTCGCACAGAAACGAAGACCCAACACAGCAAAAATAAAATTAAAAAATTTAAAAAAAAAATTAACTTCACCTGTTTCTTGTTTAATATAGCTACTACAAATTTTAAAGTAGCATGTGGCTTGCATATATTTCTATTGGATGGCAGTGCACTATTAGAAAATTAGGTGTTAGTAAGTATTCATGGAGGGAAGAAACTGAATCCGAAGGAATGGTTGAGCTCCAAATAAATGCTTCACCATGTGACAATCATTTCCTAAAGAGTCCAATAAAGCTTTTTTTTAAAAAATATTTATTTATTTGGCTGCACCGGGTCTTAGTTGCGACATGTGGGATCTTTTAGTTGTGGCACGTGGGCTCTTAGTTGCGGCATAGGGGATCTAGTTCTCTAGTGACTAGAGATTGAACCTGGGCCCCCTGCATTGGGGTCGTGGAGTCTTAGCCACTGGACCACCAGGGAAGTCCCCAATAAAGCTTTAAGAAGATTGGAGTCATGTTTGTTTTTTTTTGTTTAAACATATATTACAGTGTTTTGAAAGATGAGGGCACGGCCCCCGAAGTTCTTCCCAGTTTTTGCCGTATTATTGTTTTTGCATCATATTAATTTATAACAGTCATGTTGTGTTTTGTAATTCTCGTAGGCCTGCAGGCCTCTGCCTACATGTCCTTCATCCCTGAGCCCTGAATTTCTTTTTTAGCTGGATTTCATTCTCAGGAAGGACTCATGCTTCTGGGAGGAAGCTGCTGTTTGGGCTGGCCCGTCCACGTAGGCTTTGCTCCGTATCCCCGGGCTCTGTGCCGACATGGCTTTACGGCCCTCGGTGTTGATGCGGCCATGGGGCAAGCCTGACGTCCTCCGCATCTTGTAGGCAATTGCGTTCTCTTCTTGGACAGCTGAAGAATTCTTGTGTTCAGTAGCCTAACTCAGCTCTGTTTTTGTGTTGCTTGGTTCCTCCCAGGACCCTCGGTCTCATCTCTAAAAGATTATTTTCGGCTCCACAGTGCACAGACAGAGGCACTGCTGAGAACTATAGATTCAGCAGCTTTGGGTCACTGACCAGAGCACTTGGAAAGGCTCTTGTTACAGCTCTCGGCCTTTGGTAGACCTACTTCCCAAAATCTCAGTGGGTCCTCTGTGATACTTTTTTTTTTAGTTAATTTTAGATTACACAAATAATGGGCAAACCTGTTCTCCTTTCTAGGGCCAGGACATTACAGATAAAGCTAAAGTCTAATTGGCCACTAACCCCCGTTGAGGTTCTCCTTCCTGTACCCCAGTGGTAACTACTGCCATGGGTTTGAGGCATATCCTTCCAGGCCTTTAAAAATTGCTTTTATATTTTCATACAATTATGTTCTGTCCCTTCACAGAAAAAATAGACTGTGTTCAGGCTGGTGTATGAATTGTTCTGGGTTTACTCAGAACAATCTGGATGTGTGGATTCGAAAGAGCTGCTCTTAGAGTGAGGTTTTTATTCTAACTAACAAGCCAACACAGACATTAACAAAGAACTATAAGTAATGCGCTCTTAGGAGCAGAACCTTCATACAAACATTCCCAGATATCATGTCTGTAGAGCTTTGACTTCTAGGCAGAAGCAGACTGCATGCATTCAGGTCATTTTGACACAAACTTGTTTTAAGAATCTGAGTGCACAAGACTTTCTACCAGCTCACGTCCATGTATAAAGCCGTAGACCACGAAAGGGCTAGATTTCACTGCATTGTCTCTGAAAAATACAGAGTATTGGGTTTTGTGTGTTTTGTAGTGATCATGCTGAATAAATCATAAGACAACTTTGTGTTTTCTCCTGAACTTGAGCTCTGTCCACATTAACGAGTATCCATCTTTCTAGTTCAAAAAATATGGGACAGAGGAATGAATGCTTGAGCTACCACCCTTTTGCTTTCATACTCTGGAACATTCTTAACTAATTAAGAGAATTCACCGTAAGATGGTCCTGAGGTCCTTGGGGAGTTCCCAGCACACAGACCATTCCTCACCCCCATTTAGCTTCTCACTGTGTTCTTTGTAGATGACATGGCAGAACTCCTCCTTGGGGAATCGAAGCTGGAGCAGTACCTGAAGGAACACCCCCTGCGGCAGGGGGCCAGTCCCCGAGGCCCCAGGCCCCAGATGACTGAGGTCCGCAAGCATCTGACCGCTGCCCTGGACCGAGGGAACCTCAAGGTACCGTGGGCCTCGGGATGAGGGCTTAGAGGGGTATGCTGGCTCTACCTCCTCCGGGCAGCGTGTGCTCGGGAAGGATGCCCAGGGACGAACTGGGCGACGGGCGGAGCACATCTGTGGCTTGTCTTCTGAGGAGCAGGCCAACTCCCTGTGCAATTGATGTGGGGCTTCCAGACCAATAGGTTCTCTCTGATGAGAGTCTCTAATGACACATTATCCTGAGAAATGGCACTAATCTTTCCCAGGTGCTTGGAATAAAGCTGTTATCTGTGGCCCAGGACTCAATCTGACACTTTGTCCCACTGAGGAGAGAGAAGTGAATCAGGAGTGTCACTTACCGCATGATATCCTGCCTGAAATGTGCAGCTTGTGAATGCCCCACGCAGCTCTGGCCCGGAGCGGGGTGTACATTGGCGCCGGCAGGCCTGGTACCTTGGTGTGGGAGGGAACCAGGGCAGGAACTTCCCTCTGCCTGAGCAATGACCCTAATCCTCATGGCACAGGAAACCCTAAGCGCTGCCCTTCTCTCCATCTGCCCTGTTTCCTGGTCTCTATATTCAGCTTTCCCTCTCCATTTCAAGTCTTTCCTTGCTTGCTTCACTGAATCTTTTTCATCTTGCCTTCCCTCCCCCCTGCCCCCTTCCCCACCCTGTTACCTCACTTACTGGTTTCTGGACACTTCCCTGCCTGAAGTCTGGCTCTTAACTGGTTTCTTGAAGTCAGTCTTGTTCATGTAGCTGACTGCATCCCAGCATTC
>NW_006799727.1:758772-775121 GCF_000442215.2 Lipotes vexillifer
GCTGCCTGCAGCCCAGCATTCCTGCCAGCTTCTTCAGGGTCCCTTTAAAATCTCGGATGTATTCTCTGTTGGGGAAGGGCAGTCTTCAGTGAACTTTTAAAGCTCTGACTTCTACCTTTCTTCCTTCCTTCCTTCTTTCACTTTTCTTCAGCATTAGGGACAGTTGTCTCCATGTCAGTTGTTCTTAACGAAGATGGTCCTGGTGACATTGGTGGGTCCTAATCAGTGGGAAAGGGTGGGGGGACCTCATAGTGACAGCTGGTCAGACTCAAGTGTCCTTCCAGGAGGTATAAGGCTGAGACTCTGTGTTGGGGGGAGAGGTTGAAGATCACTGCTCCAGGCCTGGCACCTGGCTAGTTTCTATCCCACTTCGAATCCCCCTATCTTCATCCGGAAAAATTAACCTTTAATTTTACCACATGTTCACAGTTTTTGCTCTCCATCCTCCACAACCCAGTGCGGTAGTAAGAACATTGAATTTCCACTTAGAATTCTGAGTTTGCTTTCCAGTTGTGGATTTATAAGCTGTGTGATCTCGGGAAGTTACTTAAGCTCTCTGAGCTTCACATTTCTTATCTGTACGTGTACTTAGCTCAAGGGCATTCTGAGTCTCAGGTGTAGAAATTCTTTCACAACTGAATAGCGCTATAGATACATGTCAGTTTTTGCTATTTTATTGGTTCTACCTAGAGAATTTTTCTCCTGCTGCCATTTTTTAGCTCCCTCTGCCTTATAAAGAGTGTTCCAAAGTCATATTTGGAACATATCTTGCTTGCGCGGGTTGACCCACTCACGCTGGCTGATGTGAAATTTCTCTCCTCTTGACCTTAAGTTCGGGTGTCTCCTAGCTGGGAGCTAGGGAAAGCCCTGTGCAGACACAGGTGCCCACAAAACACAAGTGAACTGAGACTGGAGAGACCAGAGCGAGGTAGCCGTGTGGTGGCAAAAAGAGCCCGGACGAGGAGTCAGGAGGCCTGGCTTCTGATTCAACTCAAGAAAGTTGCGCTTGTCACAGGCAAGGTAACATGGCACCAGGCTGGAGCTGCTCCCCTCTCCCCCCGTGGCCCAGGGGCCTCGGCCAAGCTGTTTCCTCCTCTGCACACGGCCGTAGATTGGACTTGCCCAGCAAGGCTCTCCATACTGTGCATCCATACTGTGCCTCTACTCTTGGAATTTTCTTCCAGCTCCTGCATATTTTCCATCTGGCCCTTCAAGTTTACCTTTTTTTTTTTAATTAAAATTATTTTTCGGATTTAATTTTTAAAACTTTTTTCTTGTGGTAAAATGTAAATATCATAAAATTTGCCATTTTAACCATCTTTTAGGTTCAGTGGTTTTTAAGTGCATTCATATTCAGATCACCACCATCTATCCCCAGAAACTTTTCATCATCTCACACTGAAGCTCTGTGCCCAGTAAACGCTAACTGTGGCCTCCCCCCTCCCCCTTCAGTTGGCTTTTCGGCCTATGGGTCTCAGTTCTGGGGAAAGAGGGAGGACACAGGAATCTCCTAGGAAGCCTTTTCAATATACCCAAGGCTGCCTTGTCCCCTTCCCTGGTGGAGAACCCCTGTGGTGGATGCTTTTTTTTCACAGCTCTTTTTCTCTTTTCTTAAGTCTGCTTTGATTTCTTTCTCTGTTTCCAAATATAATTCTGACGTCTTGCATTGGTGCCACTCCCTTGGGCCACTCTTAAAACCCTTTTGCTCCCTTCATTCTCTTGCCTGTTCTATGTCCTCTGCAGCGCTACCCCGGCTCCCTTTCAGGGGCAGCCTGGAAGCCGACCACCTTGGCTGAAACAGTGGCTTTGCCACGCTCTGGCTGGTTACCTGCGTATCGCCCGCTCCGTCTCAGCCATAGATTACAGGATAGTGCAGCTTCATGGTGTGCTTCTGTAAGCTGAAAAATCCGGCTTTGAATACCTGGGGTTCCAATGAGAATGCCTAGAAGAGGGTGATAAATCTGTTTCCTTATGTAGATGGCTAGGTCGCCTCTTCTTTCCCCAGTGATGAGTGGGGCTTGAGGATGGGCTGAGGATGAGGTTGGTGGGTATGGACTGGGGAAGCCAGCCTCTCCTGATGGAGAGGAAGACGAGCCCATCAGAGTTAGAACTTGCAGCCTATGGGAAGGGACCTGGGTCAGTAACCACAAGCTGGAACAGCTCAGCGAGAAAAGTTTGTCCCTGGAAAGAAAGCAAGTCCTGATTTTTGCACCAATTTAGAAAGCCTCTCTCCTTGGGTTATTTGGGTTACAGTCTGTGGTATACCCCCAGTGACGTGGGCAGGACCCACCAGGATGTCCGTGGAGCCTCCTTTTCGGAGACAGGTGCTCGTGTGTTTTGTTCATAACGCACGCCTTCCATTCTTGACCCAAACCTGAGGCCTGAGGGGAGCCTGTTTTACAGCAGATTTTTTTTTTTTTTTTTTTTTTTTTTTTTTGCGGTATGCGGGCCTCTCACTGCTGTGGCCTCTCCCGTTGCGGAGCACAGGCTCCGGACGCGCAGGCTCAGCGGCCATGACTCACGGGCCCAGCAGCTCCGCGGCATGTGGGATCTTCCCGGACCGGGGCACGAACCCGTGTCCCCTGCATCGGCAGGTGGACTCTCAACCACTGCACCACCAGGGAAGCCCCACAGCAGATTTATTGAAGTATAATTCACATGCCATATAATTCATCCATTTAAAGTGTACAATTCAGGAGCTGTGCAACCATTACAGCAATTTTAGAGCACTTTCATCACCCCAGAAGTAAACCTGTAGGTATTAGCAGTCATCTCTCATGCCCCCATTTTGCCAGCCCTAGGCAACACTGGCCTGCTTTCTGCCTTGGCAGGCTCGACCATTCTGGCCAATATATGTCGCCGGTGTGACTGGCTTTTTCACTCGGCGTCATGTTCTTGAGGTTCACCCATGTGGTCCCAGGGGTCAGTTTTTCGTTCCTGATGATGGCTGAGTAATATTCTGGGGGACGGCGAGACCACATTTTGCCTCCCCCCTCATCAGCTGCTGGCCACATGGGCTGTTTCCGCTCTGGGGCCCCTGTGAGCAGTACCAACAGGAAGGCTCCCACGCCCATCTTGGTGTGCAGAGCCGCGGGGCCCCATGGGAGCATCACACAGCATATCGTAGGAAAATGTTTTTTTCTCTCCTTTTCCTTCTAGTCAGAATTCCTACAAGAGTCCAATCTGATCATGGCCAAGTTGGATTATGTTGAAGGAGACTATGAAGCCGCTCTCAACATTTATGCCCGGGTGGGCCTGGAAGACTGGCCGCTGACGGGTGTCCCCCCTTACAGGTTGCGGATGGCCGCGGACGCCTACGCCACCAAAGGTGAGGCCCACGCCTGCTCTCCTGGGGGCCGTGCCCCGGGTCGCGCTGTCTGGAGCTGCAGGGCCTCCCTGGATCCTGCGGTTTGACCCCTGTGCCCTTGGCTGGGCTTAACCCCGGCAGCTTCCGGTGAGACCCCTGGGGTTGACCCACCATAGGCACTGGATCATTTTAAGCGTAGCGACACGGCGTTTCCTTAGAGCTGCAGCTCCTCAGTTGTCCCCGAAGGAACAACGTTGCAGTAAAGTTTCCTGATGATTAATGTGCAGCTTAAGCAGGGACCGTTCTTGGTAATTAAGATGCCGCACAGCGTTTATACAAGGGATCCTTATCATACGGCCAGTCGGCTATGTGGCTGATCTCATTTTTATTCATCCGTGCCACCTCTGGGTTAATTAAGGCTCAGTGGTCACTGTAACAGCCAGTCATGCAGTGTTTACCTGGGGGCCTAGGGGCTCAGGGGATAGAAGGGGGAAATGTTGCCCTGGTTGCCACAGAGGAGTTTGTAATCTAATGTGAGGGAGTGCAGTCCCACGGGAAAAAAAAATGACAGAAAGCCAAGGCACACACATTATTTGACCTTTCCAAGTCTCCACTTCCTCATCTATGAAAGGAGTGTAATCACATCCACTTCATAGAGTTATGAGGATTAAGTCGCATAATGTATGTAAAGCACTTACTAAATGATATTTTTAAATGTCAGCCCCAAACAAAACAGCAAATGGAAAAAGCCAGGCCCGGTAACAGCTTTTCAGAGGCAGGAGAGGTCACTGTAGGCCAGCAGGGCCAGCAAGGCTTCCTGGAGGAGGAGGGACACTTTGAAATAGATTTATAAAGGCCTCAGTAAGAAGGAGACCCTCTGAAAGCAGCTCCTCCTTCCTGCCACCTACCATGCAAACCATGCAATGTGGCTGACTGTGGCCACACAGAGGCTCGGGCCCTGGGTGTGTTGACCCTCTAGAACAGCATTGAGCTGGCCACTTGTCTGCAGCCGGCTGTCTGCCTCGGTTATCCTATGCAATGTTGAACAAAGACCCAGCCAAGGCACACTTAAAGAGCCTTGTGACAGGGGTGACATATTCACCCAGTTCCCTGGGGAACCTTGCTCAAGCACTTGTTAGGTTCCTCTAATTAATCTTCTCAATGTCCCTGTGGGCTGGGAAAGGATGCTGTCACTCTGACAGGGCACTCTGGCGGTTTACGGGGCGCAGTCCTTTGAGGCTGTCTCAGGGGTTCTGAGGGCCTGGGCCTGGGCGTGCATCTGTCTGAGGTCTGTGCCACACAGCTGCCCTCTTTTCTCGCTGGTGTTCACCCAGCACCTCACATGCCTTAGGCTTATGGGAGCTGTGTGTGTGTGTGTGCGTGTGTGTGTGTGTGTGTGTGAGAGAGAGAGAGATTTGGGGCCAGGAACAATATTGCGCAACAAGAGCAAGGCTTCATCTGGCAGTTTCCAGTCACCTGATTGACCTGGGGCCTGCTGGCTTGTAGCCAGGAGTTGGTTTGTCCTTTGTGGGTGGAGCATGGCTCTAAGACCTGGTTAGCACCAAGAGCTCAGGTCTTGATTTGGGCTCTGAGATGGCCTGGTGGGGCAGACTGTCTGCAGGTGGCACCACCAGCTTAGTCTCACGGCTGCCATGCAAAGTGGGCAAGCGGGACAGGAGGCTTGGTCCCCAAGTCTGGCCCTGGGTGGTGTGTGATTAGCAGTGGGCCCCAGCCACAGGGCTGAGGCGTTTGGCTGTTGGGACATGCTGGCTGGCTCATGGGAGAAGGGAACAGCTGTCCCCTCACTTCACCAGAGTAAGACTGGGCTGGAGCAAAGCCCAGGTGCACTTTGGATGGGCATGCACCAGCCCATGCCCCTCCCCTGTGCCACCTGTATGCTGCTGTAGGCCGGGGAATTGACCTGCACACTTTCACAGGTCACCTCAACTTTTCCATGGTCCCCTGAGGTCTGACTCGATGCAGTCTCTCAGCCAGAGTCAATGTCCATGAACTCCCACATCTGCTCTTGCAGCCATGGCCGGGAGCAGATTCCCCTGGCCGTGTAATATAGCCTCGGCTTGTTGGGAATCAGAAGCCAACATGATTCAGTTATGAGAACCTCCTATGGGCCAACACCACGTTAGAGTTTTATTGTCTCTTTAATCCTCCAAACCCCTAATTTACAGACAAAGGAAATGAGACTGGGTGAGGTTACTAGGAATGATATGGTGCCTACTGTGTGCCAGGCACTGTGGCCCTTATTTGGGTGTCTCAGCCAAGCTTCACCATCACCCTATGAGGTAGACACTATTATTTTTTTCCATTTTACAGATGAGAAAACTGAGGCACAGGGATGTTAGGTATGCTGCCCGGAGCCCTACAGCTGGGAAGTGGTAGAGCCAGGACTCAGCCTCAGTGGCTGGTTCCAGAGCCCATGCTCTCCTACTGAGTGGCGGGAGGGGGACTTAGTCTGAAGAGTGTTCAGCTCCAAAGCCCACGTTCTTAATTACTCTGCTCTGTTGGCACGTGGATGGGAATGTGCTCAGGCCAGGTAAGGTTTCCGCAGGTAGAAAACATTCAGGTCACTAGAGAACACCCTAGATTTGTATCCACACCCCTCCTCTCAGCCCCACCTCTCACGTTCCTCTCCCTTAACTCCTTGCCCAGGTCCCTTGCTGTAAGTTCTGGCCCTTAAGCTCACATCTCCTGTCTTCCCTGACACCCTCCAAGGCTCGGCCATTCAGAGGCCATCGCATTTGATAGTATCACAGCCCAGTAGGTTAGAACTACTCAAACGTCATATTAGAACTAGTTGTACTGCGATCAGACACTCCTGCCAGTCTGTGAGTTCCACTCAAGGAGCAACTGTTTTGTTTGTTTGCCATCCTCAGAAACTAGCACGGTGTTTGGTGCCTAATTGGTGCTCAATTATTGATTGAAATTTATAGAAGTTCCCTTGCTCAGATTTCTACCAAGGTGCCCATCGTGTAATTCAGGTGATTCTGGGTGCCTTTGCTTCTAGCTGTCATGGTCAGGTGCATTTTCTTTGCCCAGAGGTAACATACTGAGCATATTTCGATAATTCAGACTTACTCGCTGCCAGTTATGGGTTGTACCTGTAAGAGCATGTTGACATCACACCATGACAGAGGCTGGCCTTCCCCAAAGGTTATACATTTCAGTTCATTTCCATTATCAGAGAGCCTCTAAATGGATCTCAACTCCCCCCCACCCCACCCCCCGCCCATCCCCCCAGCGCATTCCTCCTATCCCTTAAAACTAAGTAGAGAAACAGAGACTGGGAATAGAAGACATGGAGAAACTCTTTAGCTTCTGGTAGAACTGGGTTAATCAAGTGAGTAGAAATCTTTGTTCTGGGTACAGATTGAGATATCACGGTATTGCAGTGGGAGATAGGGAGATCTCCAGGACACCGAATGGCCACAGATGTTCTTTTCCCAAAGGGGGGAGGATTGGGAACAGTGAACACATGGTCAGTGTCTATTTTGGGACTTCGATCTGCTGGACATCGGCTAACTTTCTGCAGCTAGGACAGTGGGAGCTGTAAGTGGCTTGCCTTCCTAGAGATGACCTTTATAAATAGCCTTGGCATGTACCCTGTTGTAATAGAGGGACCACAGATGCATTGGTTCCAATTTGAGGGAAGGCCTGTGACAGTCCTGTGATGGCCCACCTGGTCACGGTGGGTAGGCAGCTGTGTTCTGCGAGGTTGCTGTTCCTCCCCCGTCTGCTAGGGCGCAGTCCTTATCTGTGTGATGGATGACTGAAGCTGGGTGGCTGGCATGTTGCAGCTCGTGGAGAGGGGAAAGGAGAGAGATGTCTAGGGTGAGCAGAAGTAACACACACCAGCTGTGCTGACAGTGCATTGGTGAGAAGTCACTGTAGGGCCATGGCCACCAGGCACTTGGGAAAAAGAGGAGACTGGGGGGACATGTAAGCCTCTCATTAGACATGTCCATCAGAGCTTGGTCTCGGACCCAGGTGGGACCTGTTGGGGGATGCAGGGAGAAGAAAGTAGCCTGTGCTCAGGTGAATGAAAGGGAATGCGTAGGATCTGAGGCTTGGGATTGGTGCCCACGAGGAGGGAAATTATGAACCTGGAAACAGCAGCGTGGTATTAAACTTCCTTTCCAGATTGCATGGTACCAAAGCAGAGAAGGACTGACTCCGAAATATAAACAGGGCCTTCACAGCCATCTCTCACACAAACGTCTTATTTTCCAGCGGGGGAGACTGTGCCAGAGAAGGTAAGGGACTTGCCCAATGACACAGAATGAACTGGAGGCAGGGCCCGGACATGGAGGTGTTTCTTGGTAGGAAACGTTCCTGTCAAGCTGCATGACGTCTTCCCAGGTGGAGAAGGCGGTATAGTGTTGGGAGCTTTGTGGGGCCTCCTCCACTTTCTTTATTCCTCCTTTGTTCCTGGGTTTGCAATTGCTCCTCTGACACACTGGCTCAGAGCTTGGGGTTTTGGAGCCAGACTTCCAGGTTTGATCTCTAGCTTTGTCACTTACTAGCTGTAGGATCTTGTGCAAATTACTTTCACCTCACTGGGGCTCCATTCCTTCACCTATAAAATAGAGATAATAATAGTATCTACACTATAGCATTGTTGTAGGGAAGGAGTGAACACACGTAAAGCGCTTAGCACAGTGCCTGGCACATCAACAAAGCTTAGCTATTTTTATTCTTATGTATCCCTGGAGCTTGAACCCAAATGGATAGATCTCTTCAGAAGCCCCAGGTAACAGCCAACTATGGGGAGAGGGGAGAGTTGCCCTAGTGTATCTGCCTCGTGTAGCAGAGGGCTTGGCTCAGGCTGTGGGAGCGCAAGCAGAGATTGGAGGCTTAGGGAGGAAAGGCTGTTGGTGCTGGAGGCTGGGGGGCACCCAGTGGTCAGGGGCAGGTGGAGTGGGTACCGTAATGGGGCTGCTTGAGGGTGGGTCCAGAGACAAGTTCATCCTGCACTTCATCAGTCTTGCCCCGGCCTGGCCCGGAAGGTTAGAGGTCTTTAGAGTTGGAGCCACATTCATGGTTTTATCACAAAAGGCCATTCACATTGGGATGGATCAGTTGATTCAAGTAGCGTTCCTTTAAGAGGCAAAAACAATTCACACAATTCCCAGACAGTTGTCTTCATAAGGAACATGCCAAATACATTGGCTGATAAGAGAGGAGATAGCGGAGGAGGAGAAACCGTCTCTGCTGGGCTCCAGGGAGGAGGGCTCGTCTCAGCTGACCGGACTTTACTTCCTGGCCAGAGGCCTCCCCTTCCCTAGAGTCTGCAGACCTCGTGGGCCTCTCGCTTCGCAGAAGGGCGGGTGTGATGAGAACAGCAGTGGGGATGTGGTAACGGAATCATATAATGGCCTCCCCTTGGATATGTTACTTCCTTCCTCGGGTGAGACTGGCCCCAGAGCCCTCTTCGGTCTGCCCATTGTGTGCTCTGAGCATCGGGTCTTGGGGCGTGGTGTCAAGAAGGAACTAAGATGCCCACCTCTTCGTGGGCAGCGCCGAGGGGCGAGGGAGCTCCCGGGCTTTCAGAAGTGCTGCCTGTTCCCTTAAGCTTGTAAGCAGTAGTCTTCAAACACAGAACCCATCTCCAGAAAGGTGTGGATCTCAGCCTTGCCCTCCCCAGCTTGAAAACCAGTGTCTTCTCACACCCACGGACCTCAGCTTGCAGTAATCAGTCGTTAGGCCAGAGGACAGAGACTTAAAGCATTCACTGACAAAACGTTTTGGGAAGAGGCCCCTGGGGATTGCTCGCTGTCTTCCACGGGCCCCCTACCAGAGCAAAATTCAGACAGATCAGCACAAGGGACACGGTTCATTGTTGAGGGGCTTTTATTAGGTGTTGCTCACGGGCTTCTCCACCACACTCTGCTCAGTCCTGGGCCGCTGGGTGGTATCGAAAAAGGCCTGAGATAAATTGAGTTGGAAATTGTTCAGGCTGTGGGTAGTTATGACTTGAGTACTGTCGTGCTCCCAAGAAGGCTGTCGCATGTTGTGGCCACGGAGGAAACAAATATCTTGAACCAGGGTTCCCTGCCCCCCACCCATGAAATATGAGAGACGTGAGGAGAAGGGTGTATCTGCTCTTTCTCCTTGGGGGTGAATTGTAACAGCCCTCTGTGGCAAGGGGAGGCCAGACTCCCCACGAGGTGACTCGAGGAATGAGGTTCCTAGAAGGTGGTTTACCTTTCTGCCTCATTTTTCCCCCTGGAATATTGTCTGTTTGGAGCAGCCCAGATTCCCCTGGGAAAGTGGAGACATGTTTGTTGGGGGCTTTCACCTGGGGGCCCTGATGGGGGCTCCATCCTCAGGGGTGTTCGTTTGCCTCCCCCAGGGGAGCCTGCATGTGGTAGGTTGGGTCCAGGCTGGCCATGCTCCACCAGTGCCAGAGGCATCTGCGGGATAGGCAGTGCCGGTCCCCTCGCACACTAGGGCCCCTGCCCTCTCCGGGCCGTGGGTTGACGTCTTCCGGACCAGCTGGCGCCTATGCTCAGCTGACAGCTGCAGGCGCAGGCATGGTGACCAGGGCTTGCCTCTTGAGCCAGCTCACGGAGACACTGGGTGGCAGAGAGGCTCTCAGGTCGCTTGTGTGCTCGGTGGGAGAGGGTGCCGTGAGAGAGACACGACAACTGCTGGGACATGGTGGGAGGGGGAGGGGCTGGACCGGTGGCAGGGTGTCCGTGTCACCTGCTCTGCCCAGCCCGAGCCCACTGCTCTGCAGATGTAGTGAACGGGTATGCTGTGCTCACCGAGAGGATGGAGGCAGAAGTGCCGATCCAAGTCAGCGACTCAGACTCCATCCCCCAAGGCCAGAGCCCCTGCCTTGAGCGCATGCAGAGGGTAAACCCACGCTGAAGACGCATTTTGAAGTTCTGCTGAGATCTGTGGGTTAGGGCCTTTCAGTTGTAGGTGAAAGAGAACCCAACTCAATCTGACTTCGGGGGCAGCTGGACTCAGGGCTCAAAAGGCATGGACGCTTTCTCTCCTTTTCCCAGCACATCTTACCCTGGGTTGCTTCCCATCTCAAGCTCCAGACTCTGATTCTCTTAGGCGTAAGTCGTAGGAATCTCAGCCAGATTTTCACTGGGTCTTGTTGACCCTGTCTGGGTCACATTCCCATCCTCAATGTAGTTACGGTGGCCAGCGACATGCCCTGTAACTGGCCCGGGACCTGCATGAAGGCTGTGACGAAGAGGGTGGGCCCTTCAGGGGAATGAGAGGGAGGGCAAATGTCCATGACAGGTGACACAGCAGTGGCTCCTCTGAGTAGGAGCCTTCTTGTCAAAGAGGCTGGGGCTCTTTCTGCCTTTTCTCCTTGGAGGCGATCCCTGCAGGGGAAAAGGAAAAGGGACAATTGAGGAGGAGCCAGGTGACTGCTCTGTGACAGAGTCACTGTGGACTGGAGATGGCCTTGGGACCAGACCGCATCAGGCAGTCTCCAAGGATGGAGGAGCCGACCTTGTCTGTGTGGAGGGCTCTCGGGGGAAGCAGGACTTGACTGTTCTGGCCTCGGGGATAGGGCCAGGCCAGGCAGTGGAAACGGCACGCAGTCCAGCAGTATTCCCATATCTGGAGATCTTTCTAACACACACAGCCACCTCAGGGTTCGGCTGCCCTGAGAGGTTGGGGTTCCTGTTGGATTAGCATTTGTTGAGCCCTCCCAGGAGCCAGGCATGACGCTTTCAGATTTACCTGCATGATTGCACTTTGCCCCGAGAACAATCCTGTGCCATAAGGATTATCATTCCCTGCGGAGGGGTTGAAAGCCTGAATTTCAGAGGTGAGGTGGGATTCAAATCAAGGCCTGTGGACTCCAGAATCCATATTATTTCTGCTTTCTTGAGCCTCCTTTCAGTTGGAGTAGGGATGTCACTGATGGAATTCTGGTGTCAGATAACCTGCTAACCTTTGATGCTATTCTGTGATTCTTAAGTAAGTAAATCTAAGTCTCACTTTTCTTATCTACACAATGGAGATAATGATACAAGAATACTGAGAAGAATGAAGAAGACAAAATGGGAAAATGCTTTTAAATATATAAATCTGAGGTCAGCAAAAGGGAGTGTGTGTCGTCTTGACCTCAGGTACCCTGAGATTGGGAGCAGCAGTGGCTGCGATAGTCTCAACCCTCCCCATGGCCCCGCCTATCATGCTCCTTTGCTTGGGCAGCTGGTGGTGCTTCCAGCTGTGCTGGGTTGCCCTCTTGCCTCTTCCCCGATAATTTCCCTTTATTATTATTCTTAATACAGACAAGATACATGTGCATTGTATAAAAATAAATACAGACCAGTCAAAAGAACATAAAAATATCCATCACCCTGTCTACCCAAAGCCAACCTCTGTTAACACCTTAGTGTGTTTCCTTCTAGATCTTCTCTATACTTATCATGCGTGTGGCTTTTGTTTTTAATAAAATGAGATTATATCACATATACTGCTTTGTGACCTGCGCCATGTATGTTGTTTTCAGCTTTTCTCTGTTACATATAAGGCTGTGATGAATGCCCTCTCAGCCTGGTCTTTGTGCTTGTTCTTAATGATTTCCCTAGGAGAGGTTTCCAGAGGTGGAGTTTCTGGGTCAGAAAAGAAGTATTTCCAGACTGTGCTGCAGAACGGCTGTGCCTGTGTGCTTTCCTATCTGCGCTATGTGGGACCAGCCGCCTCTCATTCTGACCTTTGATCTGAAAGTGAACATTTTATTTTCTTTTTTAAATGTTTTAAAAAATTTATTTTTTAAAATTTATTTTATTTTTGGCTGTGTTGGGTCTTCATTGCTGCGCGCGGGCTTTCTCTAGTTGCAGCGAGCGGGGGCTACTCTTTGTTGCGGTGCGCGGGCTTTTCATTGCGGTGGCTTCTCCTGTTGCAGAGCACGGGCTCTAGGCGCGCGGGCTTCAGTAGTTGTGGCACGCGGGCTCAGTAGTTCTGGCTCGCGGGCTCTAGAGCACAGGCTCAGTAGTTGTGGCGCACGGGCTTAGTTGCTCCACGGCATGTGGGATCTTCCCGGACCCGTGTCCCCTGCATTGGCAGGCCGATTCTTAACCACTGCGCCACCAGGGAAGCCCCTAAACATTTATTCTTCACTTGTATGTTGAGTATAGGCTATTTGGAAAATAAAGAAAAATATAAAGCAAAACATAAAACCAGCCACCCTACTGCCACTTGAGTTAGTTAACAAATTTTACAGATGTATTTTTGGGACCAAGGTTCGAACCAACCTGGGCTTGCACAGTGGTGTGCCTTATGGATATGTTTGAATGAATTGCCTATGGAACATCTGTGTTGTTTCAGTTTTTCATATTACAAATATGCTCTATAGCTTTTTAAAAAAACTTTATTGAGATATAATTTACATCCCATTAAATACAACCTTTTAAGTGTACAATTCAGTAGTTCAGAAGTTGTGCAACCATCACCACAGTCAATTTTAGAACATTTTCATCACCCCAGAAAGAAATCAGTACTCATTAACACTCACTTCCTGTTATTTGATTAATGCCCACCCCCCCAGCTCTAGCCAGTCACTAATCTACTTTTTGTCTAGAGATTTGCCTATTCTAGACATTTGAGATAAATGGAATGTCGTAACACGTGATGTTTTGTGTCTGGCTTCTTTCACTTGGCATGTTTCCAGGGTTCTCACATGTTGCAGCATGTATCTTTCCTTTTTATGGCTGAATAATATTCCATTGTATGAAGGTACCACATTTTGCACATTTTGTTAATCCACGCATCAGTTGATGGACGTGAGGTTGTTCCTACTTTCTGGCTATTATCAATAATGCTGCCATGAACATTTGTGTACCAGATTTGGGGTGGATGTATGTGTTCATTTCTCTTGGGTACATACTTAGGAGTGGAATTACTGGGTCACATGATAACTCTGTGTTTAACTTTTCGGGGAACTGCAAACTGTTTTTCAAAGCGGCTGTATTATTCTGAAAGATTCCAGTTTCTCCACATCCTTGTCAATGCTTTTCTGTTCTTTTGATCACAGTCATCCTAGTGTGTGTGTGAAATGGTATCTCACTGTGGTTTTTTACTTGTTTCCCTAATGACTAATGATGTTGAACAATTTTTCATGTGCTTATTGGCCATTTGTATATCTTTTTTGGAAAAGTGTCTATTCAGATCTTGTGCCCATTTTACAATCGGGTAGTTTGTCTTTTTATTATTGAGTTATAATTGTTCATTTTATATTCTAGATACAAGTCCCTTTACAGCTATATGGTTTTAAAATATATTCTCCCATTCTATGGGTTGTCTTTTTACTTTCTTGATGGTGTCCTTTGAAATGTAAAAGTTTTAAATTTGGATTAATTTTAGTTTATCTATTTTTTTCTCTTTTGTGCTTTTGGTGTTGTATCTAAGAAACTGTTGCCTCATCATGGTCACAGATCTTTTTTTAACATTTAAAAAGAGTTTTATAGTTTTAACTCTTAGATTTAGGTCTATGATCTACTTTGAGTTAATTTTTGTATATAGTGTGAGGTAGAGGTCCAACTTCATTCTTTTATCTGTGGCTATCCGGTTTTCCAGCACCATTTGTTGAAAGACTATTTTTTCCCCATTGAATTGTTTTGATGTCTTTGTTGAATTTAATTGAATATAAATGTAAAGGTTATTTCTGGACTCTCAATTCTATTGCATCTGTCTGTATGTCTATCCTTATGCCAGTACTACCCTGTCTTTATTACTGTAGCTTTGTAGTAAGTTTTAAGATTGGGGAGCGTGAGTCCTCCAACTTTGTTCTTTCCAAGATTGTTTTGGCTTTTCTGGGTCCCTTATACATTTCCATATAAATTTTAGGATCAAATAGTCAATTAGTACCAAAAAAAAAAAAAAAGCCTGCTGGGAATTTGATAAGGATTATGTTGAATTTGATAAGGATTATGGTGAATCCGTAGATCAACTGGGGGAGTATTGCCATCTTAACAATATTAAGTCTTCCAATACACGAACATGGGATGTCTTCTTTAATTTCTTTCAGAAATGTT
This sequence comes from Lipotes vexillifer, assembly GCF_000442215.2. Classification (NCBI taxonomy): domain Eukaryota; kingdom Metazoa; phylum Chordata; class Mammalia; order Artiodactyla; family Lipotidae; genus Lipotes; species Lipotes vexillifer. The sequence continues at coordinate 773,107 of NW_006799727.1, forward strand.
TTCTAGTTTTTGGTGTACAAGTCTTACATTCCTTCTGTTAAATTTATTACTAAGTTTTTTGTTTTTTGGATGCTATCATAAGTGGAATTGTTTTCTTAATTTAATTTTCAGAATGTTGATTGCTAGTGTATAGAAAACACAACTGACTTTTGTATATTGATCTTTTATCCTGTAGCCTTGCTGTGCTCATTTATAAGTTCTAATAATTTTTTATGGATTCTTTAGGGTTTTCTATATATATCATGTCATCTGTAAATAGGATACTTTTACTTCTTCCTTTCCAATCTGAATGCCTTTCACTTCTTTTTGCTGCCAAATTGCATCAGCCAGAACCTCCAGTACAATGCTGAATAGAAGTGACCAGGGCAGAGATCTCTGTCTTAGGGGCAAAGCTTTCAGTCTTTCACCACTATGTTAGCTGTGGGTTTTTCATAAATGGCCTCTATCAGGGTGCAGAAGTATTTCTAGTTTGTTGAGTGTTTTTGATCCTAAAGGGGTGTCAGATTTTGTCAAATGCTTTCTCTGTTGAAATAATTGTGTAATCTTTGTGCCTATTCTACTAGGATGTATCATATTGACTGATTTTCGTATGTTAAGCCAACTTTGCATTCCTGGAACACGTCCCACTTGGTCATGGTATATAATCCTTTTTATGTGTTGCTGGATTTGCTGCACTAATATTTTGTTGAGGATTTTTACGTCTGTATTCATAACGGTGCAGTTTTCTTGGGATGTCTTTGTCTGGTTTGGGTATCAAGATAATACTGGTGTCATAGAGTGAGTTCTACTTTTTGGAGGAGTTTGTGAAGGATTGGTGTTAATTCTTCTGTAAACATTTGGTAGAATTCACCAGTAAAGCCACCTGAGCCTGGGCTCTTCTTCACAGGAAGTTTTTGGATTTACTAATTCAATCTCTTGATACTCTATTGTTTTAATAGATTTTAAAGCCATTACTTGTTCTCCACTTGCTTCCACACGGCATCTTTTCATTGGAGCCCTGAGCCTCAGATCATGGCGAACCATCGTTCTCAGAAAGCAATGGTCTTTAGCCAGTTGCCATTCTCAGGGTGGATGACTGAGGAATGGTCTCTATTTTCTTCCACAACAATACCTTGAATAGCAGCTCACCCCGTGTTACAGAGTAAACTCAAGTACACGTCGTCGTCAAGGGAAACAGCACTTCCTATATTTGCACTTGATTGACAAAATCAGCTTGGTGGATGAGTCCTGTTTTTCTCCTGCTAGAAAACCGTCAGCCACTGCCAGGTTTTAAGCAGGAGGAATGACTTAATTAAGTTCATGAGCAAGAAGCATCTTTCTGGCACAGAGTGGAGAATAGATTAGAAGGAGTTAAAGATTATGGGGAAGGAGACCGGTTGGGGAGGTGAGCTGGCTTTGGGTTCTGCATTTCAGGGGGCCTGACTTCTGCAGGCTGTTTCCGGGTGCCTGGGCTCCACCAACAGAAAGCACTGGCAGGAAATTAGAGAGCAAGAGGAGGGAGGGGCCAGGGTATTTTTTTTTCCTCTCTCTCTTGGCCTTAGGCTGCACCTTTGACAGCGGCTGCATCTCTCCCCTTGTTCCAGCTGTAGTCACACAGACCCTCCCTCTGTGGCTTCGGCTCCCACCAGGGGGCTTCTGCTGGGTTCCGTCTCCCAAGCAACAGCCCCAGCTCGTCAGCTCTTGTAACTCCACCTCCCCCCCTCTATCCTTTCCAGCCCCGGCGTGTTCATGGCCTTCCGCTCTTGCAGAATCCTGGGATGCCATACCATCCTGTTTGGCTTCTCATCTGTTTCATCCCTTATGTAGCCGGTCCCATACACTGACTCTCCTTTATTCGAAAGAACTAGAGTGATTCCTTTGTCTTAGCTGGATCCTGAGAGATAACTGCAAAAGCCTGGATCGCAGTAGGCCGTGGAGATGGTATGTGTGTTGATGTGGTTGAGGAAGGAACCGAGATGACTGTGAGATTTTTAGCTTAGCTCACCGGGCAGGCAATGCTGTTGCTGAACCGGGGA
>NW_006799727.1:775131-792345 GCF_000442215.2 Lipotes vexillifer
GGTAAGGGTTGCTGGGGGAGGAGCCAATTTCCCTAGGAGGGTGGCGCGAAGACACTGCGTTGGAGTCGAGCATGATGAGACCGCTGCAACCACAAGGGGGTGCTGTCCAGGGAACCATTCTAATTCTGGGGCTGCTGCTCAGCACAACGGTCTCTAGGCTCTTGGTTGGTTGGTCAAGATTCGGGAATTGACTGTGTGTAGATTTGGTTACAACCCAGGAGCGGCTGCATCTCGTTCAGGGGACCACAGGGAGTGGGGAAGGCAAGAGGTCCAGCACATAACAGGGGAGCTCTACCTGTAGGCGGAGCGCCTGCCAGGGCTCTGGGCCCACAAAGGGAGGAGGGATGCAGGTGACAGGGACCTTTCCCCTGGGGGTTACGGGACCCAGAACATGTGAGCATTTGCACATTTGTGGCAATTTTATATTCTTAAGTAGGTCGAAGTTAAAATGTGGTGAAGGCGGTAAGCAGTCTGAGGTTTTTTTGATTTTGTTTTTTGTTGCGGTACGCGGGCCTCACTGTTGTGGCCTCTCCCGTTGCGGAGCACGGGCTCCGTACACGCAGGCTCAGCGGCCATGGCTCACGGGCCCAGCCGCTCCGCGGCATGTGGGATCCTCCCGGACCGGGGCACGGTCCCGTGTCCCCTGCATCGGCAGGCGGACTCTCACCCACTGCGCCACCAGGGAAGCCCAGTCTGAGGTTTTAATGTACCACAGGAAAATCCACACTGAGGTCGTCAGGAGCAGACGCCCGCGCCCCCGTTGTTACCTTCTCCCCTGTTGTTGAAGCTCGGGTTCCTGATGAGTTCTGCTGACCAGAAAAAGTCTAGGCATGGGCGTGCATTTTCCCCATCCTGGGGGCTCTGTCCTGGTCTGGCCGGGCTGGGCCCACATCCTGCTCCGTCCCGCCCACGCTCTGCTCCAGGCCACCTGCCGGCTGCCCGCCCACCTGCCTCAGCCCGGCGGGCCTATTCCCTCCTCCGCATGTCTTCTCCCTCCAGCTGGGAGTCTCTCATTTCTCCTGTGAGGAGTCCACCCTCGGGGACACCTCGGGGACAACCTCTCCAGCTCCGTCGTCCACTTCAACCTCTCCTTCCTCTGATTCTACCTCTATTTATAGTTAGTACCATCCAGTTGGGCATTCCGTTTTTAATTATTTTGCACCTGTCACTTGCCTCTCTCGGACTAGACTGTATGATTGATTAATTCATTAAATCAGCAGATATGTGAGTGCCTGCGCCGGGGGGCGGGCTCTGAGGCTGTACCGCATCTAAGCTGCGGGATCCGGCTGCGGATCCCGGCATTGGCACCTGGGACAGTGCCTGCCATACAGGGGTACTTGTGATGGGATGGTTCTTTAAACACTCTCCCCTGGCATCCAGGGCCACACTATCGAAGATAAACTCTACCCGAGTAACACAAGTTGCTTAAGCAAAAGTGCAGGGTTTTTAGTGCATTCTGCAATGCTGTCCATTTTAGATGAACATAGATTTCGGTTTGGGCCCCGAGATATAAAACAAACAATCTTGTCTCTAATTCTTCTTCTACCCACACTCACCTTCAGGTAGATCATCCCGATTTGTGGACTGTCTTTCAGGCTGTTTGGCTCTGACGAGCCCATCTCTCATGGCTCAGTTCTTTGAAATCCAGGGGCTCTTTGGGCCTCCTTAATGCAGTTTTCTCCCCTGCATTGTGTGCTAGTGGCTGTGTTTTTCACTCTTTGGACTTGGGGCCTTCTTTCTAGGTCCTTGAGGCCTAGACCCATACAACGCGGGCCAGGTTATAAAATGGGAGTAGTCCAGGCTCCCATTTAATACTTTAAAACCAGGACTTCTGAGTGCTAGCACAGTGCTTGTTCCGCCACCACCCATCACTTGGCTTCCATCATTTCCAAACCATGTCTGGTGTTCATTTTCTTCCCCCAAATGTTCCTGATGCTTTGGGAATGAAAAAAGCATCCATATTTGGAAAGCTCAGAGCTCTCTGGGGGCGGGAGCAGAGCACAGACTGTTCTGGGGAGAGGGAGGGTGTCAGAGCCGCTCTGCACTCTCCCCCAGTCACCTTGGGACTGGTGCAGCAGAGCAGGAAGCTGTGCTGGGCCCTGGCTGGGCCTCCCTGCCCAGTCCCTTGACCCCGTGAGTTAGAGACCTGTGTCTGCCCTGCAGGGATACACCGCAGCCTCGCAAGACAGGGAGAGGAACTCAGGTTTGTTAAGGTCCTACTATGGGCCAGGTTCTGGAATAATAGTAATAAATTATTAATAGTAATTACAGCATTAAAAAGAAAAACCTTCCAAACACTCTTTAAGCACTTGCCCTCTAACGCCCTTAATCCTCACACAGGTACCATCCCCAGTTAAGAGAAGGCGTAAAGGGTGGACCCTCTGTTTCAGACCCCCGTTCATTTTCTCCTTTGCTGTCAGATGCTTGCTTTGTGGACTGGGGCCGGTGTATCATCTGTGCAGGCGCTCCCGGGTGCAAAGGTTGCCGGTGCCGCACCGAGAGACGCTGAGTCTACCCTGGTGTGCTGTGAGGTGCCTTGGTTTGCGTTGAGTGGCCCCCAGAGCTGGTTGGACCTTGCAGAAGGTCTTGGAAAAAACATCCTTATCCCTGAACAGCGTCGGTAAGACTGGGGCTTCTTACTTAAACAGTAGGATTCTTTGGTACCCTGGCCACGTTCAAAAACCAGAATTCCACATTAGGCCTCTGAGCGGGTCACATGCCAAAAGCTCCGTCGTGGGCCACACCAAAGTGGGGTGGGGAGGACCCTCCAAGCGCAGGGCACCCATCCAGGTCTTCCCGCAGTGCCGGCCGCCGCCGCCAGGGGGCGCGGGAGCCGCGTCCTCGCCGGGGAGTTCGAGCATGCGCGGAGCCGACCCAGCAGCCTTGGCCCTGAAATTTGGATCGTTCTGAGATTCTGCTCGAGGTCAGGGAGCCGGGAAGAAGTGTGAACTTGCCAGCCGTCTTTATTAACCTTGGATCAGTGAGCCTTCTAAGGGACTCCTGGGTCATTTCTCGAAAGCTGTGCCTTGGGTAGGCAATTATACAGAGGCCTCGCCCGTTCTTACTAGACCGGGAGCCGAACCTCTGCAGCTCCCTGCAGTGACGGCATTTACAGAGGCTCCCACAGGGTCTGACCCCGTTCAGTACGTTAAAGTCAGTGCATGGATGACTTGAAAAGAGAAAGGCATTACAAGTGTGAATTCTGGTAGTGGAGGTTTAGCAGGAGTTGATATACTTCCTTTTTTTTCATGGACTGAAAAGTCCCTGGTCATAAGGACTTGTAGGAAGAATCCAAAGAGGATTTTCGTAGAGTATTTCTTGGTAGATTAATATCAGGTCTTAAAGTGACAGAACCTAATCCTGACCTTTATGAATTGGATATTTGCTAATGACCATGACCTCCTAGGTATCCTGGAGCCGAACGACAGACTAGTAACACGCAGGATGCTTCCTCCCTGGCAGGACAATTCTAGTCTGTTGGTGGCTGGGTCCCAGCTTCTGTAGACCTGCCCTGGTAGTGAGCTCATTGCAGCAGGGCTCAGGGTTGTCTCCGCCAATACCCACTATGTGACCTGGGGCAAATTATGAACCCCCTCTGAGCCTGAATTTCCTCATCTCCGCGGTAATGAGAGGAGAGAAGATAGGGGGATCCAGTTTTTTCGCTTTAGAAGCTGCTTTTTATTTTTTTTGAAGTCTTGAGATCGCTTCAGGCGCAGTGAAAAGAAGTTGTTTGATAGACAACTATCCATGAGTGGAGGGTATGGGGTGGCAGAGGTGGGGCCCGGGGGGTCCTTGCCGAGTGCTTCTGCCCATGTGCAAAACCCAGAAAATGTGGGAGTACGGGTGTGAGAAGGCGAGGAGCTGTGATGCCGTGGCCTGCAGGGGATCTGCTGTGTAAGCCTTCCGGAGCTGTTTATCTCGGGCGCGGCACTCTCTTAGGCCTCTTCCCATCTAGATTTAACGGTTCTGCGGATGGTGGGAAGCTAGATGCTGTGTTGCATGTAGCCACTCATCTCAGGTTGCTAGTCAGAGCCTCCTGTTTATATTTAGATAGTGTAAGGAGAGTAAGAGCCCTTTTATTGCTGCTGACCCATATTCATATGTAACATTGGTTGTGTTGATAGACTCCTCATTGGTTCTTTTTTTGGGAAACAAGCAGAGACAGAGCCCAAAGAAAGTTTGGGGCCTTAGGTGAAGGTCCACTGAGGTGCTTGCACTTAGTTCCATGTCTGTCTCAGTCACTGTGCTCTTTACACTGTTTTGGAAATGTCTTCCTCCTCCATTCCACTAGAGGTGGGTCTTCTCAAGGGAGAAGACCACGTCCTGCTCTGTGAAGCCCAGCCGTGGTGCTTAGTGAGAATTTGTGGAATGGAGAAAGGGAAGGCACATCTGTTCACTGGCCACTCTCATTCCATGCTGTAGTCAGGGCTACACTTGGTACTGTAGGGATCCCCTAAGGGTGATGAGTCCACTCTTCCTAGGAAAGAAACTAGAGCCAAGACCAAAGTTTACATGGTGTCATGTATTAGCAAGGCTGAGGGTCTGTGCTAAAACGTTAACTATGCTTGATTCTGAGGGGCGGGGACATAGATGATTGTTACTGTCTTCTCGATGCTTTTCTGTATTTTATAGATACTCCTCAGAAAATTGAGGATTGCAGTTCCCCCGAGGAAAGGTGCTTGTTGATAATAGTAGTTGTTATTTATCAAGTGCTTACTTTACTTGTAGCCAGGCACTGGACTAAACCTCATAATACTCTCTTAGAGCAAGTGCTGTTATTTTCATTTGCTTGATGAGGGAACAGAGGCCCCGAGGTATTGAGGAAGTTGCTCAAAGTCACAGAGCTAGAAAATGGAGGAGCAAGGGTTTGAATCCAAGTCTGTCTACTCCTGTATTTTCATGTATTTTCCATGTCCATGTATTTTCACTTCTTAATATTTTACCCAGCAGATTGGTAGTAGTAATAGGTGTCATTTTTAGCACAAAGATTACAAATAATATAACAAAACTTAGGATTACCACCTGACCTACCAATTCTATTCTAGGTATATATCCAAGAGAATTGAAAGCATTTGTCCATACAGAAACCAGTGCATGAATATTCATAGCAGCATGATTCAAAATATCCAAAAAGTATAAACAACCCAAATGTTCATCAACTGATGACTGGATAAGTAAAAAGTGTTATACCCGTACAGTGGAGTATTATTCAGCCATAAAAAAGAATGGAATATTTGGAACTAGATAGAGATGGAGGTTGTACGACATTTGAATGTAGTAAATGTTGCTGAATTGTTCACTTTAAAATGGTTAATTTTATGTTATGTGAATTTCCCCTCAATTTAAAAAAAAAGGAATGAAGCACTGATATATGCTACAATAGTATGTACCTTGAAAATATGCTGAGACAAAGAAGTCAGACACAAAAGGTCACATATTGTAGGATTCCATTTATATGAAATATCTGGAATTGGCAAATCCAAAGAGACAGAAAGTGGGTTAGCGGTTTCCAGGGTCAGGGAGGAGGGGGGATGGGGGGCAAGGGCTGATGGGTAAGGTATTTCTTTTTGGGGGGATGAAAGTGTCCCAGAATTAGCTAGTGGTGATGGTTCCACAACTGTGTGAATATACTAAAACCACTGAGTTGTGTGGACACTTTAAACAGATGAATTTTATGGTATACGAATAATATGTCAATAAAGCTGATGTTTTAAAAATATGTAAAAAGAATATAGCAAAAGAATAAATGCTTCCTCCTGGAGACCTTCCAGCCTACTGTTATGTAACGAGAATAGTGATATAGAGAATAATCCTGATGGTGGCTGGGTTTTGCGTGCTTACTCTGTGCCAGGTACTGTTTTAAGCACATAACATTTTACATATGAAGTCAGCTGTGGATTAGGAAGCAGGGAGTCTGGCTCCAAAGCCCACACTCTTAGCCACTGTGCAGCACCGCTTTACACGTTAAAGACAGATAAATCCGGGATGTGAGAGGCTGAGAGCAAGAATTCAGACGGCAGAGGGTCTGCCACTTACTAGTTGTGTAATCTCGGGTGATTTACTTAAACAGCTCAGAGCCCCAGTTCCCTCATCTCCGAAATGAGGATGATAGTGAATTCTCCCTCGTTCCTGTGAAGGTTAGAAAAATTATTTTAAACTCTCAGGTGTCTGGCATGTAGCTAGCACTTGTTGCATGTTGTTATTACTATTATATGGTTACTAAGTAGAGACTGTAAGAGCATTAATTCAAATTACAAACTCTCATTTAGTGAGCATTTCAGGTTGAATTAGCGTCTCATTTGCTCACAGAATTATAGAGCTGGAAGGGACACTGAAAGATCGTCTGCTGTAGCAGGTGAATGTCTGATTCAAGGCCTGGCATCTCCTTTTATAAGCAGTGTGTGTGTGTGTGTGTGTGTGTGTGTGTGTGTGTGTGTGTGTACGTGCACACCTCCTAAGAAGAATATGCTGACTCTGGAAGAAAGATAGCAATTTCTGAAAGCATCCAGAAGGGGCCAACTGTGCCTCCCAGCCCAGAGACCACTAAAAGCAGAGAAGATCTGGATTGACGGCGTCTTCACAGGAGGTCTAGGCCACCCAGCCCCCAGCATTGGGTGGTTTCCGTTAGCATCCCCTCTCTACACCCTGTGTCGGGGCTTGTCTTGCACTGAGTTGAGTACATCTGACACCTGTGCGAGCCCGGCTGTTCTAGAGGTGAGAACACAGGACTAGCAATCTGGGGCTGCCTGTACCAGGATTTTGCTTTGAGTCTCTTGAATCTCTTTTCCCGAGTTACTTTTCAGCCTTGGAAACTGAGATCCCTGGAAACTGTCTTACTGCCTTTGAAGTCCTTGCCACAGAGACATGGTATTGTAATGAGGTTTTTCTGGTACTTCCAGTTATAAACTGCCCTGTGGGTCATGTTACAGCAAGGCATCAGAGTGTACCTGGCCTGGGCCTGGCTTCAGAGATGTAGTTAAGATGAATGACGAAACAATGCCTAATGTTTTAGTACATAGTTCCTATAATTATATTTTATTGTGTTGCCTTTTATTGTGTTGCTTAACTTCATGAGGAATTAATTCCCTGTCCATTTTAAGGCAATTAAAAAAAATCAAAATATTTGCTTTGGCTTGTAGTCCTGCACAGTCATCCAGCTCAAGATGGTATCCCAGTAGTTCAACCCTCATGGCTCAGATGAGAAGAGGCCGGTGATCCCGGGACTCGCCTAGGGTGATGCAGCTCCTGGTGGGAGAGGAAACCACTGCCCTGAGCTCCGGACTCCGATTTCTATGCCTTTACCATTTGAAACTCATTTTTATGGTCACTGCTCTCATCAGATACCGAAAATGCTGTCAGCAGCTCCCTGAGACAGGATATTATGAGCAGAGTTTTGTAGTTGGATAGACCAGGGGTCGAAACTTGGCTTTACCCTTTACTAGCTGTGGGACCCTAAGTTCAATCTTATCTATAAGGTTCTGTTAACACCTTCCTCGCCAGGGTGGCTGTGGGGATTTTAAGTGGTGCATGTCAAACCCCAGGCACAGTGCTGCGTGCTGAGTAGGACCTTGACAAACGAACCTTTACTATTATGGAAGCAGTGCAGCCTTACGTGCCCAGATCAGGCTCCTAGCTGAGGAATTCTCAAGTTTTGACAATCCTGAAAGAATGTGGGGATGTTAACCCCTCAGTGATCACTGGATTTATTTATTTATCTTTTTGGCAGTGAGATGCGTAGCTCTTCACTTCCTCAGCCAAACCTCCAGCCCTTGAGGAAAGAAAATGGAGCTCCCTTTCAGAGGTGACGAAACCTTGGTGTGGAAGGAAACAAGGGACGGAGAGTCCGGGTTGCCATATTATGTTGCATCTGTAAGATGCACCTAAACAGAGCGATTTTGAACTTTTAAGTGTCCAGGGTCCTCAGCTGCCCCTCACTGACTGGTGTCCCCTCCCAACCGTGATATCCCACTGGTTCCTGACGGCTGCACAGCCCCTTTGCTTCCAGCAGTCCACCCTGCCTCAGACTCTTAGACTATCCATCACCTGGGGCAGGATGCACTTGTCCCAGCTCAGGGGCTCCCTTGTAAACTCAGTTCTGGCCCCTGTGCAGACCTCCTGTTTCTTTTCCCACAAGTTTGGGAGGAGGATAGTACCCATTAAACAGGCCCGAACAGGCTAATGCACATGGAAGAGCTTCGAAGCGGTCAGGTATGACCTAAATGACTTTATTAAATATGTTGCCCTTCATAGAAAGGACCTTTCAGAATCAGAAGTGAGTCCATCTGTGGGAATTTCCCATGGGAAGGGAGATACATTTTGGGTCCAGTGGCTACTCAGCATTCTTTAAATCACAGCATGTAGTCAGCCACTTTTTCCACCCATGCTTTAAAGTTGGCCTTGATGATTGGTCATGGAGCACTTAACGTCTACTCTTTTGTACACGGCTTTGATTTTGGAGATGCAGATCTTGTTGAGATGTTTATTAGGCATCGCTCCCACACCAGCTATTTTTCAAGTCTGATTTTTATTTTTGTCATGCATTTCTCTGGGAAAAAAGTAACCAAAAACATTATTGATGATTGATAGCTTTCCAAACTGACAAGGAATTATCTGACATTTTAATGGGGGCCAATTTGGACTGTGACCTCAGAACTCTGCTTCTCAGATAGTGTCGATCTGATCCCAGACACTTGAAAATTGACAGTCTAGTCCAGAGGTCCTGTAAGCAGCTTTTGACAGAGAACTGCATATTCTGGAACTGAGCTGCATAGCCACAAATTCACTGTGGTAAATCAAGACTCCGCTGTTGCTCTGAGATGTGCATGGTGGCACATGGAATGAACGTCACAGCATTTGGGAGAAGGAAAGGAACAGTATTTACCATTAAGGGCCTCCTACCCGAGAATGGACTCCTTGCCAAAGACCCATTTGCCAGCCAAGAGCTTAGGTGACCACATATCTACCTAATCAGAACAGGAATCCACAGAAAACACCAGTCTCTCCTCATGGTGGAGGATTAAGTTGTGTAGCTGCTTTGAATATTCTTACCAACTATGCATGGCCATGGATTGCAGCCCTAGATAAGTGGATTTCAGATATTTCAGAATGTACAGTACAGATGATAGTCAAACTGTGTTGAACTGGATTTGCCTTTTCTTTGACTCAGTGGGCTTGTCAGGTCCCTGAGGGCCTTGGTCATCTTCATGAGCATTAGGGGTCAGAGTCCAGCCTGCAGTAGTATCAAGTGCCGAAGACTAGACCCATTTTTTCCTGGCCCTTTGACATACTCTGGAGAATTTGTTTCCTTTATATTAAGTCCCTGATACCGACTTGCACATTATTTGGCTGCTTCTCATACAAGCAGAAGGCGGATTATGAAACAATTTATCTCTTTTTCTTGTTTTCTGGAGATTTTAATTTTGTACAAATGAGCACTTAAAGCACATTTAGGAAGCCCCAATCAAGTGCTTGCTTTTGAGTAGTTCCGGAGCTGTTCTACCAAATGGTGAATTTGTTCAGTTTATCTTGTATTCTCCTTCAGAGAAAATTTTAAGAGGTTGAAACAGAGTTCACAATGGAGAGAGGATGCTTAATAATTTTTTTTGGCAACCATATAAACAACTTTGGCTCTAAAGGAAAGGGAGTGAATATTGAGCACTTAGGACTGGGGGGGACATTAAAACAGTTATTATATCTATTCTTCATGTTCAAAAAGTCCAGTAGAGACATGGAAGTTAAAAATAGAACTCAATCTAATTTCTAGAGATGAAAACTACAATGTCTAAGATGAAAAATACACTGGATGTGATGAATGGCAGATTAGACATTGGAGAAAAGATTAGTGAACTTGAAGACGTAGCAATAGACACCATCTAGAATGAAACAGAGTGAAAACTTTTTTAAAAAGTGGAAAGAACATAAGCGAGTTGTGGGATAACTTCAAGTGGCCTAATATGTGTGTAACTGGAGTCCCCTAAGGAAGGGGAAGGGTAAAAAAAAAAATTCTGAAGAAATAATGGCTGAATGTTTTTCAGATGTTATGAAAACTATAAATCCTCAGATCCAGAAAAGCTCAGTGAGGCCCAAGCACAAGAAACATGAAGGAAACTAAACCAAAGCACTTCATAATCCAAATTGCTCATGACCAGTAATAGAGAGAAAATGTTTAAAATAGCCGAAAGAAAGACACGTTACATGCAGACGAATAAACATAAGGTGACAGCAGATTTGTTGTAAAAAACCGTGCAAGTGAGAGTACATAGAGGAACATCTTTAGTTCTAGGAGGGTGGAGGGCATGGGCGGGGGAAGCAACCTGTCAAGTGAATGAAAATGAAAATATTCTCAAACATGAAGGTGGAATAAAAAGCCTCTTTCAGACAGACAGTAACTGAAAGACCTCATCATCAGCTGAACTGCACTATAATAAATATTAAAGGAATCCCTTTAGGTAGAAGGAAATATGAATCCGCACAAAGGAACAAAGCGCACTGGAAATCATAACTATATTAGAGACTATATCAGTTTTTCCTCATTATTAAAATGTCTTTAAAACATAATCCACCATTTCAATAAAAATCATCATGTAGCATTGGATTTATAATTTATGTAAAAGTATAATGTATATAATAAGAAGATACGGACTGGAAAGAGAGAAATGGAAGTATGTAACAGTAAAGGTGTTATGCTGTATGTGAATTAGTATAATATCATTTGACGTAGACTGTGATAAGTTAAACCTTCAAGCAACCACTGACAGCAATCCTCGGAGACTTCCATACCCTGTTTCAGTAAATGATAGAACAAGTCAACAGATGATCAGTAAGGATACAGAAACGTTGCAACAACACAATCTAGTAATTTTACCTAGTTGACGTTTATATGCCACTCCACCCAACAACAGAATACACATTCTTTTGAAGATTCCTACCAAGATTGACCATATTCCGGGCCAGAAACAAATTTCGACAAAATTAGAAGCGTTCAAATATGTTCTCTGGCTTCTGTCAGAGATCCCCAAGACCACCCTCAGGTCAGTGATTCACTAGAAAGACTCACAGAACTCAGAAAAGCTATCATACTCATGGTTACAGTTTATTACAACAAAAAGCTACAGATTAAAATTAGTAAAGCCAAAAGGCACATAAGGCAGAGTCCAGAAGAGACCACAAGATTTAAGTCATCTTCCCACAGCGGGGTGATATGGACAGCACTTAGTTCTCCCAGCAACGATGTGGGACAGCACTAATGGTGTACTGCCAGCCAGGGAAGCTCGCTCAGGCCATCATGTCCACGGTTTGTATTGGGGGGTCAGTCAAGAAGGCATAGAGTGCCATGGAACTTAATTATTTGGTCTCTAGTCTCCCTAGAGGTCAAAGTGCTATAGTGTGGCCTAAGACCTACACTGTAAATCACATTCTAAGTATAACTAAATGGCGTGGCCTGAGGCCCCAGATGTACAAAGACACTCTTATCAGGTAGGATATTCCAAGGGCTTAGAGCTTTTCTCCCAGCTGATCAAAGGCCAGTCCTTTCTTTGGAATGTGCAGAGTTTGAACATCTCAAGCCTGTTTAGTCTTTACCGCATAGACCATAATGGAATTAATTTAGAAATCAATAACAGAAAGATCTTTGGACAATCCCTGAGTGTTTGGAAACTAAATAACACATTTTTAAAGAAGAAATCAAAAGTTAAATTAGAAAGTATTGTGAACTGAATGAAAATAAAAACACAATATATCAAAATTTGTATGATACTGCTAAAACAGTACTTGGTGAGAAAATTTATCACACAAAGTGTATATATTAGAAAAGGAAAAAGGTCTCAGATGTATACTTTGGCTTCCACCCTAAGAAAATGGAAAAGGAAGAATAAATTAAGTCCAGTGTATGCAGAGGAAAGGAAATAATAAAGATCAGAACAGAAATAAATGAAGTAGAAAACAGGAAAATAATAGACAAAAATCAGTGAAAACAAAGTCAATGAAATCAAAAGATCTCAATGAGAATTTCAGCTGTTCAACTGATAAACTGTTAGACTGTTCAGGAAGAAAATAGAGGACACAAACTGCCGACATCAGGAATGAGAGAGATGTCACCATTAGAGATTCTACAGATACTAGAAGGATCAGGGAGCATTATAAACAACACTACACCAATACATTTGACAACTCAGAAGAAGTGGACAAGCTACTTAAAAGGTGTAAACTACCAAAGCTCACTTAAGAACAAAGAGATTATCTGAACAACCGTATATCAAAGAAGTGGAATTTATAGTTTCAAAGCTTCCACACAGAAAACTCCAGGTCCAGATGGCTTTACTGGTAAATTCTACCAAACATTTAAGAACAAAATAGTAATTCTACACGAACTCTTCCAGGAAATTGAAGGGAGGAGGATACTTCTCAAGTCATTTTATGAGGTTAAGACTTACCCTAATACCAAAATCAGACAGAGACATTACAGGGAACCTATAGACAAATATTCCTCATGAACATAGATGAAAAAACTTCCAAGCAAAAATTTAACAAATCAAATCTAAAAATATAAAAAAAGGATAATACAGCATGGTCAATAGGGTTTATCTCAGGAAAGGAAGTTTGGTTTAATATTTGAAAATCAGTCAATTTAATTCACCAGATGAAATAAAAGAGAACAAGCCATAGACACAGAAAAAGGATTTGAGGAAATCCAACATCCATTTTTGATATAAACTCTTAGCAAAATTGGTGTAGAAGGGATCTTCCTCAACCTAATAAAGGGCATCTATGAAAAACTGATAGTTAACATCAAACTTCATGTGAAAGACTAAGTGCTTTCTCCCTTAGGTCAGTAATAAGATAAGGATGTCTGCTCTCACCATTTCTATTCAGTGTTGCACTGGAGGTTCTTGACAGTGCACTAAGGCAATAAGGCAATAAATAGAAATAAAGGCATCCAGATTGGAAAGGAGGAAGTAAAACTGTCTTTATTTGCAAACAACATGATTTTGTAGAACTAATAAGTGGATTTAGCAAGGGTACAGAATATAAGATCACTTCAAAAATCTATTGTATTTCTATATGTTAGCAATGAACAAAAGGAAATGAAAATTAAAACAATACCACTTACAACAGCATAATAAATATGAAATACTTAAATCTAACACAAGGTTTTCAAGGCATGCACACTGAAAGCTACAAACCATTGCTGAGAGATGTAAAGAAGACCTACATAAATGAAGAGACATACTCTGTGCATAGGTCAGAAAACTCAATACTGATTTTAATAGACATTTCACCAAGGAAGATGTATGGATAACAAATAAGCACATGAAAAGTCAGTATCATTAGTCATTATGGAAATGCAAATCAAAACCACAATGAGATAACCACTTCACACCTACTTAGATGGCTATAACAAAACAGTCAGACAATAACAAGTATTGACAGGAATGTGGAGAAACTGGAATCCTCATAAATTGCTGGTGGGAATGTCAAATGGTATAGCCACTTTGGAAAACAAGTGTTTTTTAAACAGTTAAAAGTAAATTTGTTATCTGACCCAACAATTCCACTTCTAGGTATTTACCCAAGAGAATTAAAAATATATGTTCACACAAGAAAATTATGCATGAATGTTCATAGCAGCATTATTCATAATAGCCAAAAAGGAAGCAACCCAAATGCCCATTACTGGCAAATGGACAGATAAAATGCAGTATATCCATACAGCAGTAAAAAGAAATGGAGTATTGCTGTAACTTGGAGGAACATTGAAAACATTATGCTAAGTGAAAGAAGTTAGACACAAAAGACCAGATATTATATGATTCTATTTTTATGAAGTGTCCAGAAAAGGTAAATCTACAGAGACAGAAAGCAGATTAACAGTTGCCTGAGGCTGGGGTTGAGAATAGAGATTGACTTGGGCAATCAATCATTTGATCATTTGGGGATGATGGAAATGTTCTTAAACTGGATTGTGTTGATGGTTGTACAACTCTATGAGTTTATTAAAAAATGTTGAATTTTACTTAAAATGAGTGAATTTTATGGCATGTAAATTATCTCTCAGTAGAGCTATTTTTATAAAATGATATACTGTATACTGGTAATCCAGACACATAATATTGGTGAAAGAATAGACCAAAAAAATCAGTGGAACAGAATAAGAGCCCAGAAATAGACCTACTCAACTATACTCAACTGATTTTTGACAAAGGAGCAAAGGCAATTCAATGGGGAAAGGTAGTCTCTTCAACAAATAGTGCTGGAACAAACGAACATCCACATGCCACATGTATATATATATATATATATATATATATATATAGAGAGAGAGAGAGAGAGAGAGAGAGAGAGAGAGAGAGACAGACAGACAGACAGACAGACAAACCTTATACCTTTCACAAATATCAACTCAAAATGGATTGTAGACCTAACTGTAAAATGCCAAACTATAAAACTTCTGGAAGATAACATAGGAGAAAACCTAGGTGACCTTGGATTTAGCAGTGGCGTTTTAGAGACCACACCAAAAGCACAGTCCTTGAAAGAAAAAATTGATAGGTTGGACTTTATTAAAACTAACAACTTTTGTTCTGTGAAAGACACTGTTAAGAGAATGAAAAGTCACAGACTGTGAGAAAATATTTACAAAATAGATATCTGATAAAGGCCATGTATCCAAAATATACAAAGAACTCAAAAGTCAACAGTAAGAAAACAAACAACTGAATCGAAAAAAGGGCAAAAGATCTGACCAGACGTTTCACCAAAGAAGGTATACAGATGGCAAATAAGCGTAAGAAAAGATCAATATCATATGCCATTAGGGAATTGCAAATTAAAACAACAATGAGACACCACTATACATATTAGAATGACTAAAACTCAAAAAACTGATAACACCAAATGTTGGCAAGGATGCTGAGTAGTAGGAACTCTCATTCATTGTTGGCGGGAATGCAAAATAGTACAGCCACTTTGGAAGACAGTTTAGTAGTTCCTTATAAAGCTAAAAATAAGATCTTATAGAAAAACCCAAACAAACTTTTTGGCCAACCCAATAATATTTATTCTTACAAAGCTATTTGTAAATAAAATATATTTATTTAGCTATTTCTTACAAACGCATTCTCACCATACAATCCACCAGTTCCCCTTCTTGGTATTTACCCAATTGAGTTGAAGTCTATGTCCACACAAAAACCTGCAAGTGAATGTTTATAGTAGCTTTATTCATAATTGCCAAAACTTGTAAGCAACCATGGTGCCTTTAAATAATGAATAAATGGAATGTTATTTAACGACAAAAGGAAGTTAGCTATCTGTCTACAAAAAGACATGACGGGACCTTAAAAGCATATTTCTACGTGAACGAAGCCAATCTGAAAAGGCTACATACTGGATGATTACAATTATATGATATTCTGGACAAAGCAGAACTGTAGAGACAGTAAAAAGATTAGTGGTTGCCACGGGTTCAGGAGGAGGGCTAGAGGGATAGAGCACAATTTTAGGGCAGTGAGTCAATTTTGTACGACGCTGTGATGGTGGATACATGACACCATGCATTTGTTAAAACTCATAGAACTTCACAACCCTAAGAGTGAACCCTAATGTAAACGATGGACTTTAGTTAATAAAAAATAGAGTCAATAAAAACAAAAGAAATCATGATGAAACATTAAAAAAGCGCAACCTCAATAAAGCTGTTAAACAATAACGAAATCTGTGGCCGATCCGCACCTTCTGTGACAACGTGGTCACCTCTGAGCTCCCCGGCAAACTGTCCTCAGCTGTGGGCTCCCTGTGGATGGAAGTGGTTTCTCCTTCCCATGCAGTACGACCACCTCCTGTCACCTTCTACAGCCTGGAGGGACTGTCACAGTTTGATAAGAGCACCTTGGAGGAGGCTGTTCTCAGAGTGATGCACGGGAGGCTCTGGGTCACTTGCTGGCGTTTGGTGTGTCTGGTCCCCTCTGCGGTGGTGTCTGCTCTGAAAGCCAGCAGCTCACTTGACAGGTGTTGCTTTGGAGGCCCCAGACCTGGGTTCTCATTCCTGCTGTGCTGTTAACTGCCTGTCAGGTTTTGGGCAAGTCGCTTACTTTACCATGATGGCTCTCAGCTTCCTCGTCTATAAAATGAGTGGGTTTCCCAGGGACCTCTCTGGCCCCTTCCAGTTGCAGAGCCGGACTGTGTCCGCATTGAAGCTTCTCGCGCCCTCGTGCGTGGAGTGAACGTGTGCAGTGTGTGTTTCCCGGTACCCCAGGGCACTTGACACAGCAGAAACCCTCCCCGCACGGGGCTCCCTCTCTGCCTCCAATTGCAGGCGGGGACCTGGAGCCCGACGTGCCCCAGGCTGGTTGCCCAGAGCAGGGGCTGAGGTTGGTGCTGGGTTTACGCAACAGCTGCTCCTCTCAGCATTGTTATTTCTCAGTCTTTCATGCTTTCATATCCCGTCCCAGCCCTGAACTCTCTCTTGGCAAAGAGTAACCCCTCCATCTCCCAAGAAGTGCCCACACAGCAATGTTCTGGGTGTTTTCTTGGCCTGGAACTGAGAGGTGGCTTGGGGTGTTGTCCTTACTACAGAACTCTAGGGCTGAGAGTTGGAAGATTTTCCTGGTAACTGAGGCTCCTGAGAGCATTTAGAAATGTTTTGTGTTCAATCGGTTAAGTGTACATCATGGGACAGAAGATACTCTGTACCTAGTATTGTGCTGTGAGCCTACCTGTACTTACTTTAAAAAATTCTTTAAGGACCTTGAGACATATTTGAATGAGAAGCTCTGTTAGAATGGAATCATGGTGAAGTACCCAATCAAATTCTCAACTTGGATATCAAAGTCAAATGGTGCTTTCTGTATATTTAGGGGCCTCCTTCATCTGTAACTTATGGATATTCTTTTTGGTACTCCGTTTTGATGTTCCATTTTGTCCTTAAAGAGAGAGGGCAGAGTATCTGCTTCTCTAATATTATCTGGCCCTCTAGAGCAATATAAAAAAATTAAGCCCCATGGGGCTTCCCTGGTGGCGCAGTGGTTGAGAGTCCGCCTGCCGATGCAGGGGACGTGGGTTTGTGCCCCGGTCCGGGAGGATCCCACATGCTGCGGAGCGGCTGGGCCCGTGAGCAATGGCCGCTGAGCCTGCGCGTCCAGAGCCTGTGCTCCGCAGTGGGGAGAGGCCACAGCAGCGAGAGGCCCGTGTACCGCAAAAAAAAAAAAAAAAAAAAAA
>NW_006799727.1:792498-815392 GCF_000442215.2 Lipotes vexillifer
GGCTCTAGGCACGTGGGCTTCAGTAGTTGTGGCGCACAGACTTAGTTGCTTCGCGGCATGTGGGACCAGGGCTCGAACCCGTGTCCCCTGCATTGGCAGGCGGATTCTTAACCACTGCGCCACCAGGGAAGCCCTCGAGTTATAATTCTTAACTTTATCCATTGAAGCAGAGATCAAAGCCTAGTGCTTATTTACCCCAAGCATCTCTAAAAAAAAAAAAAAAAAAAAAATTTAAGCCCCATAAAAAGCAACTTACCCAGTTTTTGTATGTTGATTTTTTTTAGGACTTTGTTTAGAGAAGTTGCCTATTTCTTCTTCTACCAGTAATCTCTATGTGGATCGGGAACAGGATGTCATCACCTGTTATGAGAAGGCAGGGGACATTGCACTCCTGTACCTCCAAGAGATAGAAAGGGTAAGTGAGGACCATGTGTTCGTTCAGTTGATAATTTTTTTAAATTTCAAATCAGATCTCACAGAACTGTGGTCAGCCTCTGGAAGCCTTCAGCTTGTCTGTCTCTGGGTGCAAAGCTTTGCTTCTGTTCTTTAATGCTCTGGAGAATATGGTGGTAAATGTGGCACCTTGTGAAAATAGATGGGTCAGTGTTTGGGAAGCATTTTAACATCCTCTGAGCTGAAATGACACTATGCATCTATTTATACCCTCAGTGCCCCAAAGCTGGCTAATCATTCCTGTTCTCATAGGCGAAACAGGTTGAGCTTCCTTTGTACTTGCGTGGATTATGTACCAACATAGGGTACATCTGGAGTTTGGGAGTCTTTACCTCAATGGTCATGCCAAAGGGCTGCTGGGGACTCTCAACCAGCCTGCTTGGAGCAGGCTGTGTATCCTTGAGACCATCTGGGATGGTTTTCTTCCAGCAGTCAGTGGTTTGCCTCTGCTGTGGGGAATGAAACCAGAAGCTGATCAGAGGGCCATCTGAGGAGAGAACGAGTGAGCAAGGGACCCTGAGCTCACACCCTCAGACAGAGGACGTTGAAGGCTGGATGAGGCTGGGGAGGTGTGGGCAACATGTCTGTTTAGAAGGATCGCTGTCTTTGGCTCTGCTCTTTACTAAGTTACCTCCTTCACTTCTCAGCGTTAATTTTCCTATCTGTAAAAGGAGCATAATAATGGTTCCTACTTCATGGAGTTCTTGTGGGGATTGTAAAAGGTCGTTTAAATAAAGGCATTTAGCCCAGATTCAGAAACGAATTGGATTCTTGGTAATTGACACTTATTTTTACTGAAAACAATAGCGCCTAGTCAAGTCCGCCCCTTGCAGAGCTTCCTGGTGTGCTAACCAAGGCTCGATCCTGATATTTCCCCTTTCGGACCCAGAGGTGCATCCTGTGAGATTGTTTGAAATGAGTAGAAGTTCTGTGAGACTTTTTGAAAATGGTCAGGATCTTGTTTCCCATCAACTCATGGGTTCTCTGTTTCCTTAAGGGTTAGAGTAGAGAGGGACTACCAAAGTCTTGATAGTTTTTGTTATTTTGTAAGTGTACAGACTGGAAGTAATTTCTTTCATAGAAATCTTTTTGTAGTGTGTTGATGTGGGTGGCAAGGATCAGAATTACCTTTCAAGAGCAGGGAGAGTAGGGTGAGAGCCACAGAGAAGAGGGGGAGAGGATGATGGGAATGGTGTCTGGCCTGGCCCACACCAGAATGGATTATACATCATGGTTCGCGATATCCAGGAATTCAGGAATATATTTGGCTGTCTTGCCAAAATCTTGTTCTGTAAGAAGTCTGCTATGAGAAAGGAGTTATTTGTTATTCAGAATTGATGGTACGATCTTTAGAGAAATGATCATGCAGCTTGATTTTAAAATCTGCATGATTTTCTTTGTCTACCTCCCTGATGGCCAGTGCTGGGCAGCTGAGAAATCTGCTTATGCCAGCTAAGCTGTTCTTGTGGACCCCACAGTCCTTGCCACTTAGAGGACCTTATTTTGCATTTTACTTTCTGTTGTCACGCTGGGGCCGCCTTCTCCTGGCTGGGAGAAAGGAGGTTCATCTGTTATGTGTGTCTTTAATGATGTGGGAATTGGCAGCTCTGGATGTACTTCCTGTTGTGTTCCTTTATAACCACCTATTCACCACTGGGTTCTTTAGCCAGACCAGAAAGGAGACTCTCATAATCATAGGATTTAAAATAAATATTTTTCGTGGTTTTGAGAAAACAGTGATCATAGGATGTTAGATTTTGAGAAAAAAATGGAGGCCCAGAAAGGGAGACTCCCAAGGACACACAGGAAGTTAGGGCCAATATCAAAGATTAGAACTCAGCTCTTCTGACACCTAGTTCAGCATCACTTACTTCATTATCCCAGGCCGCTGCCAGTAAATGTAGAACCCCGTAGTTTCTTACACCCTTATATATAGAAAGTGCTCAATAAGTATTTGACCAAGCAAGCCATAGCTCTTAGTAGTGTGGGGAAGCAGCCTCACTCAGTGTATGGTTCAATTTCAGGGTATATATTAGACGACTTTCACATTTCTGGCTCTGATTTTCCAGTCTGAGTTTTCCTTCATGGGAAACCACTTTGGGTCTCCCCAGATCCAGGAAGCTGGGATATTAGCAATGAGAGAGATTGAATGAATGAAACATCTGTTTTGACTGTAGTAGATGCTCAATAAATTATCTGTGACTAATTAGAAGTCTAGGGGGAAAATGACCTTCCTTAAGTGACCACTGGGCTTGGTGGAAGTTCAGGGGTTTTTATGAGGCAAGACAGTGGTGCCATGCAGAGGAAGATACCTGTTTGACCTTTTTTTTCTTCCTTTAACTTAAATGACTTTTAAGAATTATGCTAAATTGAAAACAAATGTTAGGAAAATAAAATCTGAAGGAAGCAAAAGACTGGGGCAAGCTTAGGTAAATAGTGCTTTGCTTCTCTGGGTAGGTAGCCCTTTAAGTAGAAAACCCCACACACTCTGTTCCTGTGTTTGTTCTGCTGGGCAAAGACAGTCTTTCAGTGGTTTTTCCCCTCATTTCCCAGCCATTCTAAAGCGAAGAAACTTCTGTTTGCCGGGACCTTTTGGCATTTTATTTATGTGTTGCCTCTAATGTCATTCACTAGCAAGGATAAAATTTGAGGAGAACTTTTGAGCACAGTTTGGAGTATTGTGGAAAATGTTTTTTCATAATCTGGAACCATCGATTTGTTTCTGATGCAGCCTCATTCCTCTTCTAGTTTCTCTAGGAGTAGGTATGTGTAGCAACGTTAGTGTTGTTTGTTTCCTGAAGGGCGGGGGCTCTTCAGAAAGGGGGCTGACCTTGGCTTCCCCTCCAGGCGGCTAAGTTAAGTTGGGAGAGGCAGCAGGGCCCAGGGGTTAAGTGACACCGAAGTTGGGATCCTGGCCTTGCCACCTTTTATCTGTGGAACATCAGGCACGTCACTCAACCTCTCTGTGCTGCCTCCGAACCTCAGCTGTAAAATAGCGATAATAATTGCTGTAAGGCTGATGTGAGCATAAATTGGGTTAACCCATTGTTGTTCCCAGTACATGTTCAGCACACATTAAATGTTCGTTTTATTGTCATTATCTGTTCCTGTGTCACCTGGCGGTGGAATCTTTCCTAACCTTCGAAGATTTCAGATATTTAGATGAAAATATGGAGTATTTTAGACATGCTGTTTTATTAAAAGTGTTAAATAATTTTAAAGAGATATTTATGGAGTAATTTTTTCAGGAGAATCTGTTTTTCCATTTCTTGCCTGGAAGCTAATGGAACAACATCTTGCCTAGAGTCCCCATATCATATCTGGGTTCTGAGTCTCTGTTCACCCTGGCTGTTTGACCTTTGGTCCAGTCGTTTATATCTGTGTGCTTCAGCTTTCCATTTTCATGGCGGGATTAATACTGCCTGACTTGTCTGGGGAAGAAAAGCAGTGAGCCCCCAGTGTTCCCCACCCAGTATGATAGGAGCTTTCCATGTACCGTTCTCCCTCCTTGTTCCAAACGGGGAGGCAGGGCCAAAGGAAATTTGAATACCTGAAAGCCGTGTGCATTGAATATTTGTTTAGTGTTGTCCTTGTTACATTAGGGTCACAGAGACGTCTGCTAATAATTTTCTCTGATAGTTTGTTCTCTGAAGGGGAATGAAAAATACCTCCAAAATTATGCATATAGAATAATTTAATCAAGTAAACCAAATTAGAATAGATGGACATGACATAGGTTGACCTTGATTAGTTTATCTTTGGATGGTGGCATTACACCAACAGTAAATAAAGTTATCTGCCCCACAAGAAGCTTCTAAAGGTGCAATGATAGGAATAAAGATGACTTCACCCTCGAATATCATAATATGAGCCCTGCTTTTGGCAAATGAAATTATCCTGTCTCTGTCCTTTGCATGCATCAGCCAGCCAGCTGGGTATGGCTTTCTTGAGCAGAAGCCATGCCAGGGTGGAACCTTACCTTCTGCTGACAGTTCATTCCTTTACACCCTATTTTAGAAAAGAAGTTAATGCTAAATTATGGGACACCCATAGATTTTTTTATGGGCTGTTTCAGCGTTAAAGTGTTAAGAAACAGCTGGTGCCCAAATGTTGCAGGGCCCAGCCTAGACTTCATCTGTTCATCGAGAGCTGTTCACTGGTCATCGTGGTCAGTCCTTGAGTGGATTCTGGCCTCCCCACAGGAGGAACTCGCAGTGGCACAGCTGAGACGTTGGATTCACAACTGGATTAGATTAAGGTTACTGTGTGTCTTGAGCTCAAACAAGATGTCCTAGGAAAAGTACTCAGGGCTACTGACACGGAAGGCAGGGTGTGACTCTGGAGGTCCATGTGGCTGTGCTTTTGGGTCTAAAACATGAGACCATGAAGAAAAGATGGACTCTCCCTTCTCTTATCCTTCCCAATCCCTGCCCTTTCAGTTAAGCCGGAGCAGCAGGTTATAGGTCACGGCTTAATGTAGTACATCTGAATAAACTGCTTCCTTAAAGAAATGTCAAGAAACTGACTGGCCAGTATGTTGCTCCGACTTTGAGGCTGCCATCTGACCGGCTGGGAAAGGAGGCTACAGCACACTTAAAGCTGAGTTAGAAAAGCCTGGAAACCAGAAAAGAACAGTAGCTTATTTTAATTTTTGTATGTTCTTGGTCAGTCTTTGCCCTCATAATTTTATAGAATTAAAGGGATCTATATCTGTCTTTTTTCACTCAACATTACATCAAAACTTCAAAGTGTTGTCATGGTTATGTAATATTTTATCAAGTGGATGGCCTCTATGATATAATTCACTTACAGTTGGGTATAGCCTGTTTTTATACTGCTCTGGTGCCAACTTCCTGCAGGTAGCTTTTCCCTGGTTTTGCTTTGTCTCCTAAGGGCAAATTCCCAGAAGTCGGGACATTTTTAACATTCTCTTTACTATATATTGTATCCAATTGCTTTCTACAAGTCATACTAACATCTTATACCTTTGGCCGTACAGGAGAGTAGTGGTTGCTTTGCAATCTTGACGGGGCTGCATTTGTTTCTAAGTTACTTTGCTGATTTGCTAGGTGAAAACAGTACTTTGCCATTTTGGCCTGCATTTCTTTGACTATCAGTCAGGTTGAAATTTTTTCCATCTATTTGCTTACTAGCTATATTTCTTTTCTTTTTTTCTTTTTTTAAATCACAGCATTATTGAGATATAATTCACATACCCTAGAATTTACCCATTTAAAGTATTCAATTCAGTGGTTTTTAATATAGTCACAGAGTTGTGCAACCATCACCAATATTTAATTGCAAAACATTTTCATCACCCCCAAAAGAAACCCTGTACGCATTAGCAGTCACTCCCCATTGACCTCCAATTTCTCCAGTCTCTATAGATGTGTATATTCTAGACATTTCCTATAAATCAAACCATACAACGTGTGGTCTTTTATGACTGGCTTCTTTGGCTTTAGCATAATGTTCTCATGTTGCAGCATGTATTGGAACCTCATTTCTTTTTATTGCCAAATAATATGCCATTGTATGGAGATACCACATTATGTTTATCCATTCATCATTTTATCATTTATTATTTGGGTTGTTTCTACTTTGGGCTATTATAATAAAGCTGCTATAACTTTTTGTATATAAGATTTCGTGTGGACAAGTGTTTTCATTTTTCTTGAGTATATTTCTGGGAGTGGAATTGCTGGGTCATGTGATAACTTTAACCTTGTTTAACCTTGTTATATTTCTTTTTTGTTTGTTTATACTTTCTCTCTGGTTTTAGGATGTAGTATTATTCTTATAATTTGAATAAAGCTTTTATACCATAAATATGTTAGCCCATTATTATGTTTGCTCTGAATGATTTCCCACTCAGTACTTTTCCATTTCTAAATTGTTCATACATTTTAAATCTATTATATATATCAGTTGAATCTGATTGTTTTTTTATTACATTTATTTCATTGTTTTAAAGCTGAAATACTGGGATAAATCTTCTCTAGAATTTAAAAAGTTTTCAACCATTTTCCATTTAAAAAAAAAACTTTTAATTTTCAAATCTTGTTGGAGAGATTTATTTTGGTGTATGATATTAGATATGACTCTAATGTTTTCCTTAAGCTTCAGTACCACTTTAAGATGATCTTCTTTCTTTTTTCATATTTTCTGTTATGTATATTAAGTCATTTAATAAAATTTTAGACACAGCAGTAATTTCTGAACTTTCCTATTTTGTTCTGCTAATCTTATGTTGCACCAGTGTGACACTGTTTAATAAGTGCTTCTTTATGATATGTTTTAACATCTGAAGGGATTAGTAACTACTTATTTTTCAGAATACCCTTTGTCCTTTTCTGTTGGTATTTCCAGATGCATTTTAGAATAATTGGGATTTGGTCAAATTTTTATTAACGCTATACATTGGTTTGGAGAATTATATTTAGTCTTTACTCATCTGTGACCATGATACCTCTTTCCATGTTCCAAGATTTTTGTTTTACAGACTTCAGTAGATGGATTGTATTCCCAGATCTTTTCTATTTGTATTGCTTCGCATATAGGATCATTTTTTCCATTGTATTTTCACATATAGCAATGCTCTGGTTTCTAAAATTCAATTACAAAAATATTCAATGAGTGCCTTCTTTGTTCGGCACACTGCGCTTGACACCAGGGGCACTAGAAGAAATAAGCCACAGAGCATGTCCTCAGGAAACTTACTGTTTTCTGAGGACACAGGTCCATAAACAGCACGTGGGCCGCTTTGGTGGGGAATGCTCAGAGAATTCTGCAAGCCCAGAGAAGGGTCTTGGACCCGTGCGGAAGTTCAGGGATGGCTCCTGGAAGAGATGACACCTGAGCTGAACCTTGAAGGCTGACAAGGATAGCAATACAGGATTATCAGCCACAATACTGAACTCCTCCATAAAAATAGAGTTGATTCTTTTCATTTTTCTAAGGATATGAACATATGGCAGAGGAATGATTTTTGTCGTTATTCTTTCTTCCTTTCTAGTGTTTTCCACTTTATCTCTCTTTCATGCCCTGTCTCCAGACTTTTCTAAAACAATGTTATTATAAAGGTGGTGGAAAGTATCCTTATTTTGTTCCTACTTGAAGGTGATACTTTAATATATCTCCAGTTATAGTGTTTACATGCTCATTATGTTTCTCATTTGCAGTTCATAACAATTATGTAGGTATATATTATTATCCCCATTAATCAGATGAAAACAATGAAGATCTGAGAGATCAAAGGAGTTGTCCTAAGTCCACAAGTGGTGAGGAATGTCAGAACCAGACCTTGAACCTGGGCCTTTTGACCTAAAATCTTTGGCCCCTGCCCACTTTCTGTCATGCTTCCTCAGGTGTTGGGTGTGTGCTTTTGCCCAAGCAGGCTGTACTTGTTAAGGATACTTGTTGGCAGTCCTCTCACAGGGAGGTGTTTATCCACAGAAAAAGTGGTGGCTTCAACACTGCCAAACAATGCTCCTGCCCAGGCCCATGTGTTAGAGGCTCTTTGTGAGGAAGGGATTAAATCCAAGATACTTAGACGTCAGGGCAAACTCTGAGCTAAGCTATTCCCTCTCTCATCCACCTTGCATTTTTCCCATCCTGACTCATCCTGGCAGCCCTGACCTTGTCTTTTGGACTTTGTTCCGCAAGCAAATGCAGACTAACAGGACAAAGGGAGAGAAGTCGGACTGCAGAGTCAGGTAGACCTGAGTTTCAACACCAGCCTTAACACTCGTTAGCCATGTGATTTGGGCAACTTGCTCAGTGGAGCAAAGTCTCAGTTTCCCCTTCAGTAAAGAGAGGGTAATAGTGTGCGTCTCAGTGGGTTTTTGTGGGAGAATAAATGAGATAGTCTATGTACCTTCATAGTGCCTAATGCAGAATAGGTTATTTTCTTATTGCTTTTTTCCCTGCATTTCTTATTGGCCCTGCAAATTTATTCATTCATTCATTTACTATGTGTTTTATTCATTTACTACATTTACTATGTATATTGAATGCTTACCCTGTCCCAGACACTGCAGTAGACACTGGATATATTAGTAAATGGAATAGACATGGCCCCTGACTTTGCAGAAGGTGCAGCACCATGCAGGGAGACAGCCAATAATCAAGTAAAAAATACGTTAATAGGGCTTCCCTGGTGGCGCAGTGGTTGGGAGTCCGCCTGCCGATGCAGGGGACGTGGGTTCGTGCCCCGGTCCGGGAAGATCCCACATTCCGCGGAGCGGCTGGGCCCGTGAGCCATGGCCGCTGAGCTTGCGTGTCCGGAGCCTGTGCTCCGCGACGGGAGAGGCCACACCAGTGAGAGGCCCGCGTACCGAAAAAAAAAAAAAAAAAAGAGAGAGAAAATTGTTAAGAAGTTTTCAGAATTACTGAAACACAGCAAGGAATCTCAGATCCAAGAATCTCGGAGAACCCCAAGCAGGATAAATACAAACACACACCTAGACACATCATAGTCGAAGTGTTGTAAATCAAAGACAAAAGTCTTGAAGGCAACCAGAGAAAAAGAAACTTTAAATACAGAAGAATAAAGATAAGAGTTATAGAAGACTTATCATCAGAAAACGATTTGCAGATTAGAAGACACTGGAAAGACAAATAAAGACTTTTTTAGAACAAATAAAAGTTGACAGAATGCATTGTGAGCACGCCTGTGTGACAGGAAATGTTAAAGAAGTTCTTCAAGCAGAAGAAAATACAGACCCACACAGTGAAATCAAGAGCGTCATAAATGTTTACAATGAGGGTAAATAAAGAAGACTTTCGGGCTTCCCTGGTGGCGCAGTGGTTGAGAGTCCGCCTGCCGATGCAGGGGACACGGGTTCATGTCCTGGTCCACGAAGATCCCACATGCCGCGGAGCGGCTGGGCCCGTGAGCCATGGCGGCTGAGCCTGTGCGTCCGGAGCCTGTGCTCCACAACGGGAGAGGCCACAACAGTGAGAGGCCCGCGTACAGCAAAAAAAAAAAAAAAAGAAGAAGACTTTCTTATGTTTAATTTCTTTAAAAGATAATCGACTGCCTAAACGAAAAATATGAACAACGTATTATGGGATTTATAATATAGAAGTAAAATGTGTGGCAACAATAGCAAAAAAGATAGTGGAGAAAATAGAAGTATATTGTTATCAGGTGTTTATACTATATATGAATTGGTGTAATATTACTTAGAGATATTATAAAGAGCTATATTATAAACCCTAGGGCAGCCACTAAAAAATAAGAAAAAAAGAGACATAATTAGCCAGTTGATAGTGGAAATGAAATGGAATCATCAATCCAAAAAAAACAAAAGAAGAAAGTGAGAAAAAGGAACAAAGAACATATGGGACAATAAAACAAAAACTAGCAAGATGATTCCAACCATGTCAATAATTATATTAAATGTAAATTGTCTAAGCACCCCAATTTAAAGGCAGAGATTTTCTATGTACAAGAAAATGATTTAAATATTAAAACATAGGTAGATAAAAGGTAAAATTACACACTATGCAAACAATAATCAAAACAAAGCTAGAGTGACTGTATTATATCATAAAGTAGAATTAGAAACAAGGGATATTGTAGGAGATAAAGGGAGATATAATAAAAGGAGTCAATTCATCAAGACATTATAATCCTAAAAGTATATATACCTAATAATAGAGCTTCAAGATATAGAAAACAAAATGTATAGAAGAGTTTATAACTTTAAATGTGTATAGTAGAAACGAAGAAAAATTTCAAATCAATGATCTACATTTCCAACTCAAGGAACTAGAAAAAGCTGAACAAATTAAAGCCAAAATAAGCAGAAGGAAGGGAATAAGAAAGATTAGAACAGAAATCAGTGAAATAGAAAGCAGATAAACAGTAGAGAAAACTAGTGAAACCAAAACTGGAGTCTTAGAAAAGATCAATAAAATTTGTGTAAACTATTAATAAGCTGAACAAGAATTAAAGAGAGAAGACACAAATTATCAATACCCAGAAAAAAGGAGGCACTTCTATAGATCTATAGACATTGAAAGGCTGTAAGGGAAAATTATGACCAACTTTATGCAAATAAGCTTGATCATTTATAGAAAATAAACTAATTCCCTGAAAGACACAAAGTACCAAAGCTCACTCAAGAAAGAATAGATAACTCAAGTATACCTATATGAATTAAAGAAATTGACTTTATCATTAAAAATCTTCCCATAAAGAAAACTACAGGTCAAGTTGGCTTCCTTGGTGAATTCAATGAAGAGAGATTCAATTTAAGGGAAAAATGAGGCCAGTACTGTAGAACCTTTCAGAAAGTAGAAGAGGAGTAAAACACTCCCTAACTAATTTTATGAGGCCAGTATCTCTTTTTTTTGTATTAATTGATTAATTAATTTATTTATTTATTTATTTTTGGCTGTGTTGGGTCTTCATTGCTGCGCGTGGGCTTTCTCTAGTCGTGGTGAGTGGGGGCTACTCTTTGTTGCGGTGCGCGGGCTTCTCATTGCGGTAGCTTCTCTTGCTGTGGAGCATGGGCTCTAGGTACGTGGCCTCCAGTAGTTGCGGCACTTGGGCTCTAGAGCACAGGATTAGTAGTTGTGGTGCATGGGCTTAGTTGCTCCACGGCATGTGGGATTTTCCCAGACCAGGACTCGAACCCGTGTCCCCTGCATTGGCAGGAGGATTCTTAACCACTGCGCCACCAGGGAAGTCCCAGAGACCAGTATCTCTTATGAATACAGATGCAGATATCCTCAACAAAATAGCAGCAAACTGAATCTAACAGCATAGAGAAAGAATTATATACCATCAAGCGAGATTCTTTTCAGAAATGCAAGGTTGATTTAACGTATGGAAATCAATGAATGTAATACAACATATAAATAGAATAAAGGACAAAAACCACATGATAATGATAATCTCAGTAGATGCAGAGAACTCATTTGGCAAAGTCCAACAATCCCCATGATAACAAAAACACGCAACAAACTAGGAATAGAAGTAAAGAAAAATTAAAAAAAAAAAAAAGAAGTTAATATCCTCAACCTGATAGAAGGCATCCATGAAAACCCATGTCTAACAACATATATAATGGTGAAAGAGTGGATGGTTTCCTTCCAAGGTCAGATTAGGCAGGAAAAAGAAATAAAAGGCATCCAGATTGAAAAGGGAGGGACTTCCCTGGTGGCACAGTGGTTAAGAATCCGCCTGCCAGTGCAGGGGACATGAGTTTGAACCCTGGTCCAGGAAGATCCCACATGCTGTGGAGCAACTAAGCCCGCAAGCCACAACTACTGAGCCTGGGCTCTAGAGCCCGCAAGCCACAACTACTGAGCCCACGTGCCACAACTACTGAAGCCCTCTGAGTCTGCACGCCTAGAGCCCGTGCTCCACAGCAAGAGAAGCCACCACAATGAGAAGGACACTCACCACAATGAAGAGTAGCCCCTGCTCGCTGCAACTAGAGAAAGCCAGCATGCAGCAAGAGAGACCCAACACAGCCAAAAAATAAAATATTTTTTAAAAAAGAAGTAAAACTGTATTTACAGATGACATGATCTTGTATATAGAAAATTCTAAGGAACTCACACAAAAAATACTATAAATAATAAATGATTTCAGCAAGGTTGTAGGATACAAGGTCAATATACAAAAATCACTTTTATTTGTATACACTGGCAATGAGCAATCTGAAAATGAAATTAAAATTGTAATTCCACTTCTAATAGCATCAAAAAGATTAAAATGCATTGGGATAATAAAAAGAAGTTCCAACCTTATACTCTGAAAACTACAAATCACTGTTGAAAGAAATGAAAGAAAACCTACATAAATGGAAAGGCGCCCTACACTCATGGAACAAAAGACTTAATTTGTTAAGATGACAATACTCCCCAAATTGATCTACAAATTCAACCCAATCCCCATTAAAATCCTAGCTGCCTTTTTTGCAGAAATTGATAAGCTGATTCACAAATTAATATGGAAATGCAAGGGACCAGAAGAGCCAAAACAATCTTGAAAAAGAACAAAGTTGAGGGACTCACACTTCCCAATCTCTTAACTTTCTATTGTACAAAGCTACAGTAATTAAGACAGTGCACACAATTAGTATTCCTGAAAAAGAAAATGGAAAAAAAACAGACTAGATAAGAAAATGCAGTTATATAATCAAAGAGAAATTCTTCAACAAAGTAAGGGTTTATTCAGCACTTGCTACATACTGTGCTAAGTGTTCTATCCATTTATTATTCCGTTTAGTTCATAGGACTTCACTAAGTGAAAAATTCTATTACCATCTCCATTTTACCAGTGAGAAAACTTTAGAGACTGTGACTTGCCCATAGTAGTGGAGCTGGGCTTTGAACCCAGAATGGCAGCCTGAGTCCAGTGCCTTACTTGATACTACAGATCTGAATTTTTAGATTGAGAGTTCATGCTGTGTTCCAAGAATAGCTGACATAGAATGATGAATGGCAAGACAACACCTGGTAGATTTTCTAGACTTCAGGGAGAAAAGGACTGCTCTTTGCAGATTGTCTACAGGGAGAACAGTAAGGCTGGCTTCCGAGTTGTCCACAGCAACTGTCAGTGCTGGAAGACCGGAGTATCGTCTGCCATGTTCTGAGGGAGAGAAAGTGGGAAATCTGAGAATGTCATACTCAGGTTTAGAAGAACAGAGACAAGAGACAGACATTCTTACACCTGTAAGAATTCAGGGCCTGTAGCATCCACGAGCCCTTTTTGGCAATATTCCACCAAGCAAGAATCAATTTAAAATAAAGAATTAAAGAAACAATGAATGCATTTGATTGATTGATTGAGGTGTAGTTGATGTACAATATTATATGTTTTAGGGGTACAGCATAGTGATTCACAATTTATAAAGGTTATATCCTATTTATAGTTATTATGAAATATTGGCTGTATTCCCTGTGTTGTACTGTATATCCTTGTAGCATATTTATTTTATACATACTAGTTTGTACCTCTTAATCCTGTACCACTATCTTGCCCCTCAAATGCATTTTGATATAGAACTGATGCAAAACAATTATGGGGTAGAACATAATTGTTAGGTACCTTGGCAATAAAAAACAGTACTGTAACAAAAATAAGAGGCTGAGGAGAAGGCAAAGGAGAAGGTAGTATGAATGTGTCAGTTTCCTCATTTTTGTTCTGGGTCAACAGATACTGTATAGTGTTGAAATGTGTAGATAAAAGAATGACCTACTTTCTGTCCTTTCTCTGGCTCTTTCTTTGTCTCCCTGTCTCTGTCTTTCTGTCTATATACACATACGTATAACATACATGCATACATGTAATAAATATAACATATTTTTAACTTTAGAGAGACATAAATGTATGAACTATGTGTAAAAAAACCACATTTTTCTGAGGTTGAGTGATTACTTTGGTCACACTTTAGTTTCTCCTGTCAAATTTAATTAAAATTAAAACCAGTATGTATAACAATCTCAATGTTCGTAAAATGATTTTTATCTTTCTCTCCTCTTGATACATACGTACACAGAGATAGCTGGGTTATCGTTCAATCAATGTTCACTGGCTATTTCTATGTGGTAGAATTTTGAGATAATTTTTAATTTTCTTTTTGTACTGTACTACATTGTTTTCACTTTAAAATAATCATGGCATTTAAAAAAAATTAAAGGGCTTCCCTGGTGGCGCAGTGGTTGAGAGTCCGCCTGCTGATGCAGGGGACACGGGGTCGTGCCCCGGTCCGGGCAGATCCACAGTGAGAGGCCCGCGTACCACAAAAACAAAAAACAAACAAAACAACAACAACAACAAAAATTTAAAACTGTTATCAAAAGCAAATGGAGGGGGCTTCCCTGGTGGCGCAGTGGTTGAGAGTCCGCCTGCCGATGCAGGGGACACGGGTTCGTGCCCCGGTCCGGGAAGATCCCACATGCCGCGGAGCGGCTGGGCCCGTGAGCCGTGGCCGCTGAGCCTGCACGTCCGGAGCCTGTGCTCCACAATGGGAGAGGCCACAACAGTGAGAGGCCCGCGTACAGCAAAAAAAAAAAAGCAAATGGAGGATAATTTTTTAAAGTTTCAGCGTTGGACCCCCAAGTGGAAATGTCAAGGAAGTGTCGGATATATGAGTCTGGGAAAGTCTGGACTAGAGATTATAAACTTGGGATTCGGCAGCATGTAGCTGATAATTTTGAGGAGTGGATGAGATCATCTTGAGAGACACTTAACAGAGAAGGACAAGGGCCCAGAACCGCACTCTGTGCATTTTCAGCACTTCGAGGATGGGTGAGGGTGAAGCCAAAAATGACGGTTCTCAGAGGCAGGAGGAACAGCTACCTACCTCTTAGCCCTTGCAGAGCCAAGGGCTGAGTCAAGAAGGAGCCAGGCAGTTTTGATAAGATGCTGGGATGTAGTTCAGAGGCAAGGGTTGCCCACCTGGATTTCGTTCCACAATGTATTGTTCATTGTGTGTCTACTTTTCTTTCCCCCTCCCTAAAGCTCATAAGGTAGAGAACCAGCAATTGCTTCAACTCCATTTGGAGAATAATTTCAAGACCTCTAAAATATTTGGGGTTTGGCTAACAGCTGGATCTTTGGAGAGCTGCTGACTCAGCAGATGTTGGCGGCGTGTTTGGAGAGCACGCCTGCGGTTTTTAAATGGGCCACAGTAGCTTCTGGTTGATAAATGCTTTATTTGACTTGTGAGTTTAGGGAGAGCAGCCTCTGTAACAGTAGCTAAGTGTTTACACTTCACTGTATCCCCCTCAACTTGCAAGCCTTTCTCTT
Source organism: Lipotes vexillifer (assembly GCF_000442215.2). Lineage (NCBI taxonomy): Eukaryota > Metazoa > Chordata > Mammalia > Artiodactyla > Lipotidae > Lipotes > Lipotes vexillifer. Next base: position 807,725 of record NW_006799727.1, read on the forward strand.
GACTAGTTGGCAGTCTTTCTGGCAAGGCTAAACACGTCGACCTTTAAAACCTTGTTATCTGCTGACAAGAGGTCAAGTTTGGGGAGAGGGCTCCCCTTGAGAATAGTGGCTGCTGCCCAGTCCACAGGCCTCAGCTCTGTAGCCTGGTGAGTTTGCCCTCTCTGGTTAATTCCAGAGCCAGTGCCCATCATGGCACTTTCCAGCTCTTTCTGAAGCTCATCAAACTGTGGAGGGCTGAAGCCACGGGCCACCCATCAGTGACCTCAGCCATTGGTCTCTGTCTCTGTCCATTCCTGGACCGGCTTCTGTGTCACTCAGCCTCTCTGTCAACATCCTGGCCTTCGGCAGAGCCACTCCACCTCTAATGCTTCTCCTGGCACCGTGCGCTCATCAGCACCCTGCACTCCTCTGTCCTCAGTGCCAGGAGGGCCACACGTGGCCCGGGGTTAGCAGTTGTTCCCTGTCTCACAGAAGTCATCCTCTCTGCTTTCCTCATCCCTACACTTCTACATCAGTGCCTTGCACTGATGTTTGCATACAGAAGTTAATTTTTCAAGTCCTGCAGTGCATTTAGAGACAGGGTTTGAAGGAGGTAGGCTTGCATGTGGATCTGATTAGTTTTCCGATTTTCTCCCCTTCTAGGTAATACTTTCTAATATTCAAAACAGAAGTCCTAAGCCTGGCTCTGCTCCCCACGATCAAGAACTAGGTTTTTTCCTAGAAACAGGACTACAGAGAGCCCATGTCCTCTATTTCAAAAATGGGTAAGCCTTCTACTTTTTCTAAATCAAGTTCCTAAAGAAGGAAAGTAGAAAGCCTTATAGTGCTGTCTTCTGTTTAGTTTTTATCGTGAAGCAATTTTAAATATAAACCACAATGGGAATTTTTTTTTTTTAAAAATAAAGAATGAGCATAGGCTCTTTTGTCTCTTCTCCACCTGGGTCCTCACTTTCCCATGAGATTTGAAGGTGGGAGGAGGGAGGAGGCCCCCCCATGAGTACGAGTCACAGTGTGGAGCACCGGGACCAGGAGGGAATGGGGACCATGCCCTGTGCTCCCTTGCCTCCCTGGGATGGTACTGCACAGGCCTCCCTGCTTTGTTGCGGGGAAAATGAATGGATCGGAAACCCTGGCCCACAGGATCACCTCCCTTTGAATGGCTGATCCGTTTAGAGAACTGGATTTGCCAAATTTCAGACGGTTTTTATGAAAGCGAGTATGGCTGTAATGCCACACAGGTACATTTTCCCCTTGAAAAGAGTTTTAAAAAGGTTTAAGAGCCTGCGCGTAAGGGATAGCTCTCTCATGCATTTGATGCTTCTTTTCCTTTTCGTGTTGCTCTTATGAGAAATGCAATGATGCGCTTCCAAATCTCTTCAGCTGTCCCTTGTTTTGACATTTTGCTGCAGGATAGATGTGCATGGAGACCAACAGTAGGTATCTGGTTCCCCCGTAGCTCCTCCTAGGCTGTGCGTGGGAGGCCCCTTCCTCAGGAATAGTCCAGTAGCGCTTTAAACTGCAGATTGGATAACTGATCAGGGGAGTTGCTCCCTCTTTATTTTCAACAGCTTCAAACCTTGGGGTGTAGCTCATGGAAGTGGGATTTCACCTGCCCAGAGCCACGTGCTTCTGTTTCCCATTTGTTGGGGAGTAAATGCTTATTTTCCAAATCCTATTAACCTGTTTGTGGAGAAGGCCTGCTTTGCTCCAAAGGTTCAGATTGGCAGGGCCCACAGAAGGCTGCAATAAACACCCCAAAGTTTGGAATGGCTTGGTAGCTTTGGCATAGATGCTTTTGAGTTTGATCTCATCTGTCACTGATTGAGATCGTCTGAGTGATGGTGCATGTCCTCTAGGCTGTTTTGAGTTCCAGTTTCTTTGCTGTTATAAATAGAGAGAGAAGGGAGGGAACGTAGAATATTTTTTCTGTTTATTCTCCCTTTTCACAATAAATAGTGTCATCACAGAGGAAACTCCAACCCTGGCTTTCCCTGCCTCTAACCTGTGAGTGTGTGTGACTGATATGCAAGTCCAGAGACCGGAATGAATTTCCTTGGGGCTTTCAGGAGTCCCAAACCAATACTTTCTATTGAAAATGTTTTGTGTGAGATTGATAAGGGCGGGCTGGACAACTTATTTTCCTATTTGAAGCCTATTCGTCGAGGAGGAGGAAGCGGGGCTATGGGGCTCTGTCCTCTTGCCCTGAACCTCTGGATGCCCACCAGAACCTAACTAAAAAATAATGATGAGAGGTTTGCACTAGGTGATGGATTACATGCTGGGAATTGCTTACTGGCTCATGTCTCATTTTATCTTACCCAAGTTCAAGAAGATTCCCGTTGACATAGTCAAAGTTAAGGGACTGCTTAATTTTGAAGCCCCTCTTCCTTCCTTCTTGTCCTCTTGGTCTTCTCCCTGGGCTCTAAAGACCAGTGATGCATTGAGCCGGCTGCTCTGGAGGGCTCTTGTCAGCTGCAGTGTTCTAAAGCAGTAACAAGAGGTTACGTGGGTAGGTGGAGGTGAGGGGCAGTTCTGAGACCACGAAATACGGACGAAAGGAGAGAGACCAGTGGGAGGTTTTGGACATGCCAAGCACTGTCAGGGCTGCTGACTTACACGGTGGGTCACTCGGGGCCCAAGAGCCACACCCGGGGGGCATTCATCAGCGGACGCCTACCGCCAGTGTCTCTGCGGAGCAAGTGGGGACAAATGGAGGTGGTTGCCATCCCTGAGCACCAGTGGCTTCCCATCTTCCAATGTGTTTGCTCTGCTCCTTCGTTGTCTCGCTCTCTTTTTGTGTTTCTACACTTAAAAATATATATATCTGGAAGGATATAATTGACAGGATTTGACTGATTTTCAGGGTTAGGAAAATGCATCTTAGATGAGTTTGGCAGTAAGAGTTACTAATTGGTAAAGCATATCTTTTTCTTTAGAAATACACTTAAATATGTTCAGCCTTTTAGTTGCCAAGCCCGTGAACTTGGGTCTCTTTCAGAAAGAACCTGACGCCAGGACCAGCTCCTGGGCCACTCTGATCCCTTAGATCCCTCTTCTGTTTACCAAGTACTTTTATTTCATCGTTGATCCTCATGGCGTTATACCTTCCACGCCACCACCGCCCTTGGGGTTGGCGGTGTAAACAGCATCGCCTCTACTTCACGCACGGTGACCTGGCTGCCGGGCTTCTGACCTCAGTCCTTTCAGTGCTGCCCCCACTGCAGGGGAAATGCTGTGTGCAGGGCCTTGACTCAACCTTCAAACCGTGGCCTTGTCCACCATCCAGCCCCTCTTGTGAGGGAGCGCTTGACCCCGGGATGAGACATTGCCGGGGGATGGTCCCCAGCTTCCACGAATTGGTGTTTTCTCATCACACTTTTCCTCATGTCTCATCTACAGCCTGTCACAAATCATATGTTTCTTCTCTCCTCCTCCCCCTGCCCCTCTCCCCACTCCTTTCCTCCCCCTCTCTTTCCTGCCTCACCCCCTTCCCCTCCCTCTCCTTGTTGCCCCCTCACTCCACCTTCTACCCTGTCCCCTTGGACGGAGAGAGCACCTGTCATCATCCCAGCCCCAGTGTCCTTGGGCGTGGTCTGGCTTGGCACACACCCACGTCGATTTCACGGGGGTTTCTCTTATCCCTCTGGGTGGCAGCAGCAGGCCTGCTGTGGATGAGAAAACCATCCTGCTGAGGCTTTGCAGAGGGTGGAGGCAGAGAGCGTTAGCCTCAGAGGGCCAGGGCTGCCGCCTCTGAGCTTTTCGAATTTCCTCGCCCACGGTAGGCACTCGGATGAGGGGAAGCAAGGGCACTGGAGCCAGAGGACCGGATAAGGGACCACCCCTTCTCCTCGCTGGGTGTCCGTTTCTTTATCTGTAAAATAGTGCCAGAACCAGAGAGCTGTGTGAGGCGCAAATAAGAGAACGCATGTGGAGGCATTTGGTGCAGCGTCAGGCAAACAGGCAGGGGGAAATGGTAACTTCCAGTGATGATGATGCCCGGCTGGCTTTCCAGCTGGAAGTGGGACCACAGGAAGGTCAGGCTCCAGCTGAAGTGGACATTCTCGAAGCAGGCGTCACTCACTTGATTGCAGAGCCTCACACAGCAGAGTTTTCAAGGAAGGGCACTCTTTTTTTTTTTTTTGCGGTACGCGGGCCTCTCGCTGTTGTGGCCTCTCCCGTTGCGGAGCACAGGCTCCGGACGCGCAGGCTCAGCGGCCATGGCTCACGGGCCCAGCCGCTCCGCGGTATGTGGGATCCTCCCGGACCGGGGCACGAACCCGTGTCCCCTGCGTCGGCAGGTGGACTCTCAACCACTGCGCCACCAGGGAGGCCCGGGCACTCATTTTTGACTGCTGGTGTGAGCGAGCTCTGCTCGAGATGCATAACAATTAGCTTGGATAACCCCTAATCACCGAGGGCCACCCCAGTGTTTCAGAGAAAGGAGGCGGGGGCGCCTGGTGTGAGGCGCTAGCCCTGCATGCTCTGGGCAGTGTGCAGAGAAACGGCCTCAGCCTGGGGCTCCCCTCAGCCTTCTGAGAAGTGTTACCCCTCCTTGAGTCCCTGAGGCCACAATGCCAGAGAAGCTTGGGTTCGGGATGCCATTTATTTACTCCACGTTATTTTAGGAATATTGAACTATATCTTATAAACAAAGGGTAGCCAAGGACATCTCAAGGAGCTTTGCCTCTTGCTCCAGCATGTCAGGTGTACTGGGTAAAGCCAAACGGATTGTAGAGTGTGTTTTCCCTCGTTCTGAATTGGTTTTAATTCAAGGAGGGTGGGGATAAATTCAAGCAAGAAGGCAAATGAGCGTCAGTGTCTGGGAAATGTACCCGCTGGGTCGTCCTCTTTCCTAGGGTGCATCACGGAGTTCTTTGTGGGAGATCCTGTCTCGGAGGAGGTAGGAAGTCAGGCAGTATGGTCAGACTCTGGGCTGCCCCCCACGTGCTTGCAGCCAGGCCAGGGAATAAAGTGGGATGGGGGGCTTTTTGGAGTTGTGTTATTACAGTCAGTCACCGCTATGCGTTGGCTTTAAATAGACCTCTAATTAGCACTACACGTTGACTTTTCAAAGTTTTTAAACTTCCCCAGTCATTTTGTTGACCTTTGCAACTGTTCAGCCCTGCTCAATGTAGCTTGGAATTAGAAGGCAGGAGGAAGGGCCATGAGGCCTGCGGCGTCCCATGGGCTGCCGAGGTTCCTGGGTTTATGGCCTCAGAGAAACAGTAGCAGCAGACAGGCTCCCACAGGCCCTGTTGGGGTGGGAGGGAGTGGGGGGGTGCCGGCCAGGCCGCGAGGGGGCTTGGCTCCATGCACTGGCCTCCCCAGGCACTGGAACGACTTGGCCTTGTCCTCTGCATTCTTGCCTTCAGTACGTCTTCCTTCTGGCGGTGATAGAAGTGGTTGCTTTTTCAACTGCCCCCTGCTTTTTACATTAGGAGTCAAATGCAAGGAACATGAGAAAATTCAGACACATTTCCAGGAAGCGTTTCGTGTGTATCAACTTTTTGTACATGACATTTCTCGAGAGATTCAGAGAGTAAAAAGAAATGAGCCTGCACTGTGGGAGATAGTAGGAGAAAAGAAAAAGGGTAAGATGTGAAAATAAGTAACTTTATAGGCGACAGTATGGTTGTATAAAAGAGTAAACAATGCAAGAACACCTAATAATCACTTTAACTGAGCTGAGGTTTCCAGGCCCGTTCATTTATTCAGTAAAGTATTTATGCATGCATTTAATGAGGACTAATTGCATAGGAGCCAGGCCCTGTCCTAGCACTGGGGCTTTAATGCGGAAAAGAACAACAAAGACCCTGACCTCCTAGAACTTCATGTCAGGGAATTAACTAAAAGAAGCCGTCTCAGGATAGTCTGTACATGTGTGACAGGGGAAGTCCAGGTCGCCAGAAAACCAAATAAGGAGGCTGCCTGTTGAGACGGCTGAAGATTTGGGAAGGGGAGTAAAGCTTTGGAGAAGTGGGATTGAAATGATGTAGGTGCACAGATTTGGGAGAGTCAGGGGTACTTTCCAACTAGTTGGTAGAAACCTGGGGTTAGAACTGTACTCAGTATTGTATGTATTCTGCAGGGTATGAGGAGACCACTCTGGTTGGAGCAGAGGTTTATACAGTAATATATGCGTTTCTATATAAACCTCCCAGCACAGGACGTGGCATGCAGTAGGTTTGGTCAGTTATCCAACATGGTTCTGCTGTGTGCCGGTACTGTGCTTGGTACTGAATTGGTGAATATAAGACACATAGTCCGGGTTCTCAGGGAGGGATACGGTCTAGTGAGGGAGAAGATAATAAACAAGTAATCCAATGTTTATAATTACAAATCGTAATAAATGCTAGGAAACGAATGGGTGCAGCAAATAACAGAGGGCACCTGCTTAGGTAGGGTGGTCAGCCCAGGCCTCCTGAGGAAGTGACATGAGACCAAGACTTGAAGGATGAGAAGGAAGTAAGCGTGCCACAAGCAGGAGAAAGAGTGGTGCAAGCAGAGGGCCCACCACGTGTAAGGTCTTGACCCAGGAAAGTTTGATGTGTTTAGGAACCTGAAAAGAGCCCAGTGTGGCTGCAGCAGAGTTGGAAGGGGGAGAGTCACAGACTCTCCTGGTTTGGCTTACCCTGAAAAGGCAGATCTACTGTGGTGGCGTACAATGGGAGAGTAGTGATTGTCCAAAGAAAAATCCCCAAGTCACCAAAACAAAGGCGAGGTGACAGTGGTGGGCAAGGCATTAGATGCTCACCTCAAAGATGACAGTGGGGCTTCCCTGGTGGCGCAGTGGTTGAGAGTCCGCCTGCCGATGAAGGGGACACGGGTTCGTGCCCCGGTCCGGGAGGATCCCACGTGCCGCAGAGCGGCTGGGCCCGTGAGCCATGGCCGCTGAGCCTGCGCGTCCGGAGCCTGTGCTCCGCAACGGGAGAGGCCACAACAGTGAGAGGCCAGCGTACCACAAAAAAAAAAAAGATGACAGTGGTAGTAGGGACCAAGACAAGTGGATGGATTGGAGATGTATGGTAGAACTGCTGTTCGTTGATGTGTGATCCCAACTGGTGTGGGGACTAGCTGATGAATTGGATTTGGGGGGGAGCGGGAAGGGGAACAGAAGAATCAGGAGTGACTCCCCAGTTGCAGTCGGAGCAACTGGTTAAATGGAGTGGGGACAAGGAGAGGACCAGATTCGGAAAAGGGGAAATCAGAGATTTGCCTTTGGATGTGTATCGTTTGAGAGCCTGTGAGATTTCCAAGTGGCAGTGTCGACTAGGAGGATAGATGAGCACAGGGGAGGTTGAACCTTGAGTTATAAGTTGGGAGTCTCAGCATGTTGATTATATTTAAAGCCCTGGACTGGATGGGCTGAGAGGGACAGACCGTAAAGAGAGAAGCAAAGCCCAGGACCCAGCAGGAAACCTGCAAGAGTTGGAGTTGGGCCAAGGAGGAGGAGCCCATAGGGGAGCTGCCCCGAGGTAGGAGGGACCACGAGGGTGTGTCCTCGTAGAAGCCTAAGGTGCCTGAAGAGGAGGAAGGGCTCACCTGATGATGCTGAGGTGTTAATAGGGGTAAATACCAAAGCACTGGATTCGATAATACGGAAAGCCTTCGTGACCTTGAAAGGACTTTTGGTGGATGGTCAGAGCACAAGCTAGATTGGGGAAAGAG
>NW_006799727.1:815402-830893 GCF_000442215.2 Lipotes vexillifer
GAAGTGGTGGCATCAGATGTGGGTCACTTTAAATAAATGTTATTTCCGTTCCCATTTCCTTTTCCGAGTTAGGGTTCTCGCTGGAAGGATGGATGGTGGAGAGATGGTGGAAGACTGAAAACCAGGCTAAGATGCAGGGAATTTATTCTTCAGGTGTGGAGAAGGAGGGGGTGTCAGGAAGGGCCAAGGCTATAGGGTAGTTCATGCGGCAGGAGTCTAGCGCCAGCAGAATCACGCCCACCGTATCAGTCGGACTTGCTTCATTTTACTTGGTTTCCGGCCATAGGCTACGTTCTGATCTCAGCAAGAACCATGTATGTATTGGACTGAGAGAAAGATGGGGTGATGGAGGGAGTTGGGGGGAGTCCATGTAAGTGGGCCACTTCCTTTATGCGCAGCAGCTTCAGGAGGGAAGTTCACGGACCAGTGTGAGTCCTGCAGCCTGGCCAGCCAGGACCACCTCGGTGATGCCACTTGTCATTCAAGCAGTCCTATGTCTGGAAGACTTTGGGTCAACCTAGCGAACTGTGCTAAGCACTTCCCATGAGTCATTTCAGTAATAAGGAAAATTTTCATAATAGTTGAGCTGAAGGTCAGGTATAGAATCTGAAAATCCTGGAGTCCAAATGGTTAGAGCATATTTTTTAAAATTACTGCCCTTTGTAGCTGAGGACTCTGAGATCCAGAGAAGTCACATTCAATGATCATCTAATAAATATTTATCAAGAACCTCAGGAGGTTATTTACTAGTGCCAAACACTGTTCTAAGTGAACAGGTCAGACCCAGTCACTGCCTTGATGGGGTTTACATTTTGCCCAGGGAGACAGTCAGTAAACAAGGCAGTGCTGGGGTGTGCTCAGAGCAAGAGCCTGAAGAAATGGCTCCTCTGTTTATAACACACCTGACAGGCATCTGGGTTCATTGTGACAAGGGACACAAAACTTGTAGCCTTCCTGTGAACAAATACCCTACACATGTCCTCCTTAACCTCCAGGTGGCCGCTGAGCGGGACCAGTGGGACAGGGCTCCATACTGGAAGAAAAGCCACCGTGTTTAGTGGGGGAGTTTGCCGCCTAGAGCCTGTGGTGGGCCATGAGTGGTCTTATAGACTTAAAGGCTTTGAACCTCTCTTTTCAAGGAAAAAACAAAGATCCCATTTATATGCTATTCTAGAAAAGACCAAACAATGGAGACAATAAAAAGATCAGTGGTTGCCAGGGGTTTGGGAGAGAGGGGAGATGAATACACAGCATACAGAAGTTTTTCAGAGCAGTGAAAATACTTTGTATGCCATTATAATGATGGATAGGTGTCATTATACTTTTGTCCAAACCCATGGAATGTCCAACACTATTCACTTCCTTAGAGTGAACCCTAAGGTGAACTGTGGACTTTGGGAAATTTCCGTACCTTCCTATCAATTTTGTTGTAAACCTAGAACTGCTAAAAAAAAAAAAAAAAAAAAAAAAAAAAAAAAAAAAAAAAAAAAAAAAAAAAAAAAAAGAAAGAAAGAAAAGAAAAGAAAAGAAAAAAGACAAGAATTAAACAAGGCAGTGTGATTTATTCAGGGTCACACAGCTAGTTGGTGGCCTGTGCCTCCCCCTGCTGACGCCCAGCCCAGTTTTCTCAGCCCTGGCACAGACTGACCACGCCCAGTTAGTGCTCTCTTCTTGAAAGATGGCGCTCTGGGCAGCAGAGCCGCAAGGAATACATTAGACTGAGAAAATAAGGACTTTTAAAGCCAGTCTAGTTGTAACTGTTTATGTAATAAAAAGCGTCAGCCAAGTCTTCTCTGTTTTGTTTCAGTGTAGACTAGGTCTGGCTCATCCCTTAATGCCATCAAAACTTTAGTATGAAAACAAAAGAAGTCTTTGTCAGTTTTAATTATGAAATTCCAGGACCACTGTCCGTGATAAATTTCAGGGAATGAATTATGGGGGACGGGTAGTTGCTTTCAATGCACTGCATAAGCGCTAGCACCCATGGCGTGTTCGAGGCCTGCGCCATCAAAGCGTTATCATAGTTCAGCAAGGTGGGTGCATCCATGTTGGCCTGTCCTGGCTTCAGCAGAAGAACGGAGTAGGTCATTTGAGGCTTCCAGAGTACAAGGCGGGGTAGGGTGGGAGCATGGGGCGTGGGGAGGGGACCGGTGAACTAATTGGCAGTTACTTGCATCTCACAAAGGCCCCTCTCCGGACGGTTTCTCCCAGCTGTAGGCTGCCTCCTTCAGCCTCCATTCAGAATTGGAATTCCCTGAAAGATGAACTGGTACAGGAGATTATTCCAGTTCTTCACCTTGGGTTTGTCTGGGATAGTGATTTTCTATTTTAATGGAGGCAGGAGGGAAGGGGGAGGTTCTTTGTTTATTCATTCACTTATTTGCTCATCCATCAGACATTTATGTGCTAGGAGCTAGGGTTGAGACAGCAAATGATCCCAGTGGATTTTCTAGTCCAACAGGAAAATAAATAACTACAAGTAGGCTTACACCTTAGGAAAAGAAAAGAAGGTAATGCTACCTCTTTAAATTTAGCCTTTCACTTTGCAAGTTTTCCCCCAAAGAGGTGGTCATATAACAGTTGTGGCTAAAAAATCAAAATTAACTTTATTTTTTTGGATATTTACCAATAACTCTTGATACGACCGGAGATTGACCCTGGAACTTTCTGCCATAGAGGGCAATATTTGCAGGCCGACTCTTGGGTCATGCTCTGGACAGGGGTATCATCAGTGAGCATACACAGCAGGAGCATAACAGTGTGGTGTGAGGACTACTGCCCAACTCTGTTTAGTTTCAGATGATTTGTTACAACATTCACTTGTTCTTGCCAGTGTTTATTCAGCTGCTACTCCTGCCAGATGTTCTCCAGGTGCTGGGGGTGAAATGGTGAGCAGCCAGACGTGCTTCTTGCTTTCAGAGAGAAACCAGGTCCTTATATTCCTGGGTTATAACTACACCCCGAGATGGTGCTCAGGCGGCAAGGTGCCCATTTCTGTGAGAGGCCGTTTGAAAATGAGGTTGACCTGGAGCTGGTGGTTAGGGGAGGTTTCCCGAGCAAGTGACTGAGCAGAGCCTGAAGATGAATCAGTGAAGAGGACCTAAGTCACAAAGGCAAGGTGGACTGGGAAGGGCGCTCGTGCTGGTTAGACCTGAAAGGATCCTGAATAGGCATCAGAGGCATCTGGTCCAACGAACCCATCCTTTTTCTCTGCTCTGTTTTTCTCAGTATTTAATGGGCATCAAATGTACTACGAACAGTGCTTACCAGGGATCTTCTTAGGTTCAGTTAAGCATTCCGACCCACAAGACTTTCACTGGCCACACTTGGCCATCTATGGAGACAGGTCTGGAACAGAACCGTAAGTTGCCAACCGGGCACTGTCAAGGGTTTCTCTCCTATGTGAACTGTGCTCTTGGCAGTCATCTGGCCACCCAGGAGCTGTCCTCTTTGCCCCTCCCTCATCAAGTGACAGCTCACATGCTAGAGAATGAGCTTCACGTGGAGTAGGGATGGGGTCTGCCCTGGCTTAACGTCTCCCTGAGGGATATGCTCAGTTGTAAGTCATCACATTCAAGGAAGCCCAAAGTGGCCGTTGTCCCCATCAGATATTTATAGTTCCTTCCAGTCCAGATGCAAGTTATCAGTCAGAGGTCATTTTTAATATAAGCGATGTTGCCTCGTAACATAATTGACATTCTAGCTTTATTAGGTTTCCGGGGAAACAGAACTAGAAAGTTAACCTAAGGTCAGATTCTCAAGCAGGAGAGGAAAGGAATTTGCTAACCCTTTGCCCACATTGTGTTTTTTTCCCCTTATCTAATCTGTTTATTGTCTGTCTCCCATCACTGGAATGTAAGTTCCAGGAATTTTTATCTGTTTGGTTTGGGGAGGGATCTGTACTTTGAGAGTATCTGGTATACAGGTGTACGTGAATGAATGAGTGAGTGAGTGAATGAATTTCTCATGTTCAGCCGAGATGGCTGTGGCTCACAGATGCCTGACAGTTGTGTGTTTTCTTTAAAATTAGTTCATGCAGCATGTATGTACTGAGAGCTAAGCGTGCAAGCACTGTGCTAGGTGCCGGGATATAAGGAAGAAAAAGACAGCCTAGACGGGCCTCCTGGAAGTGACTGCTCCTGTTGCTGTTTAGGGGGAGCTGTGCTCTGACCGTCCAGCTCTTCCCACAGATGATGTCTTTCTGTTGGAAGAGGGTGAAGGCGGCCAGGTATCAAGTGGTTTCCTTGACCTCAGTAAGAGATAATACGTTTTCTGGGAAGGTCATAGGGACTTCTGCTGTCTGCCTTATCTCTGAGACAGGAGGCTGTTTCCAATAATGGTGCCCCCCTAAGCAGGCCTGATAGACACTTTCTTTTCTGAGAAGCTCCTAGCTTGGTGGAAAATTGGTGCTTGTAGCCCTCCTTACTTAAGCCTGGCATGTACACATCTGGATGGGATTCTAGCGTTCCCACAGCAGGAGAGAGAATTATCATTTTCCACGGTTTAGTGTTGAGAACATTTGCTCCCAGAGCCTCCCAGACCCGCATTTTTTTTCAAGTATGTAGCTCTTTGAGTTGAAACCTCACAGGCTGAAGTTGGACACAGAAGCCTGAGAGCCTCTTTAAGTATGACCTTTGTAGGCAGCCCCTCAAGGGCAGGCCATTGAAATGACACATGTGTGTTGGGAAGGAGGCATTCACGTCCCGTCTGGTCAAGGAGGAAGCCAGATTTTACCCTCTCTGAGCCTGTCAGACTGTGGAGAGCTTTCTCGGTAATTTAGTGACGTCTGTGCCACAGACCCGGTCCAGATGTATCTGCCCGGGAAGCGGGGTGGATGGGCAGGAGGGTGTTGGGAAGGCATGCAGCATTCCTGTTCTTGGCCAGAGCAAAGCTCATCAACCTGTTCTTTCCCTTCCCTGATTTAGGTGTCAAATGCGTTAATATTTTATATGAGGGCAGGGGGCAGGGGGTGGAGGCCCCAGCTCTTTTCAAGGGATATTTCCTACCTATTTCTTTTTAAGTCATCATTTTTCTCTCCATACTTTTTTTTTTTTTTTGCAGAGGTATTTTTAGTCAGCTCTTAGAGAGAGTTGCAGAGAGGTTGAGTTAAAGCCCAGAAAATGACTGAGACATCTTTGGAAAATTTATGACGTTTCTTAGGAAATGCTAGAACCTTCTACGGAAAGTGAGAGGGGCCATAAATTTTCTTACAGACACCTGCCTTTATATTTGTATAGCAATGTCTGCCATAGATCTGTACACCAATAAGGATATCTACAATATGATTGTATGTGCTCATAGCAAAATCCTGCATTAAATTGTAAGATTTTTAAAAATTAATGAATTGCTTTTTTCAATTGACATTTGGTTTTTCCACCTTCCTCTCTATTTGAGGTTTGAATTTTTACTTTTGATTCACAGGTGACGTTGGTGGTGATTCTCTAGGCCTGGCACAAACATACTGTACCTTCTTTTTCAGCTAGCTCTTCCTTCTGTATCTTCTCTTTGCTGGCAGGTGCTTGGTTGATGGGTATGGGAGCTGGTTCTCCTTTGAATCTCCCTGGCAAATTAGCATCAGAAGCAGCAATCTCTGCACGTTGGAAACAAGCAGTTAAAATACCAGGAAGAATCTGATGTTGTGTTTCTTCTGAAGAATACTCAGAAAAACTCATTAGCCAGACTTGGTAAAACCTCTGAATTACAGATTTTTTTAAAGATGCAATTATACTGCTTTCAAGTACATTTTGAGCTAGTTAAAGAAAAGAAGCTGTTGCCATCTCAATTCCATGTATGTTTATTGAGAGCCTGCTGGGCACCAGTCACTAGGATAAGCTCTGGGATATGAGATGAATAAAAAATGTTCTCTGAGCTCGTGGGGAAGACAACAAATAATTATAACACCTGGTGAAAAGCAGTATAAAGAAAAGATGGGCCGGTGGGGAGGGGAGGGAGGAGGAAGGAACACTCGCCTGGGGGCATTCATCAAGTTCACTAGAAGAACTGACATTTGAACTCGGTCTCTGAGGGAGGGGTAAGATTTCCCCATCTCAGGGAGGCCTGGGGGAGGGGGGCAGGGATGGTAGTCCTGGTTGAATGCTAGAGCTACCAGGCCAGACACACTTTATGCGGTCTTGGCAGGCAGCATTGTCTAGTGGTTAAAAAGCATTGACTCTGGATCCACCTGCCTGGGTTTGAATCCTCCCCCTTACAAGTGCGGTGACCTTGGCAAGTTACTTAACCTCTCTGTGTTTCACTTTCCTCATTTGTAAGCTGGGGATAATAATAGTACCTGCTTCATAGTGTTGTTAGGCAGATTAAGTGCGTTAGTAATTATTGTGTGTTTGGACAGTGTGTGGCACATGGTAAGTCTGATAAATAAATTAATAAAACCCTGCAGAGTGAAGGGTTTGTCAGCTCCCTAGAAGAAAAGGTAAGAATCAGCAGCTGAGAAGTCTGGGAAGATGATAAACAACAGTGGCAGTATAGTTTTGGGATCTTCTCATATCCTGTCATTAAAAAAGACACAGTAACCGGACAGCAAAACCAAAAACCCGTGCACAACATTTACAGTGAAACTAGATGACAAGGTGTACTCCCGAACACCAAAGTACAAGCTAATGGCGACAGACTACCAACAGCTAGAGACGAGCATGTTATTTGCATTTGTGTGGGAGAAAGCAGAAGGAAGGAAACAATGGGGGATCCCAGGGGCCTGAGGACAGGAGACCCGAAAATAGCCATCAAGACTACTGGAAAGCTTGTCTGGACAATTTGAGATTAGCTGCTGAAAATGAGAGGGTTTTGCCAAGTAAGGTCTAAGGGACTGGAGCAGTCTGGCCCCTGTGAAGACTTGAAACCCACCCACTAGGGCTTTTTGCTGGGACTGGACCCCACAATGAGGAGAATGCTGAAAGTGGAATGAAAACTGACCAAGTGACAAAAGAGACAAAAGAACGATCAGGCAGAGATGAAAGTGAAGGACGGGGAGGTAGCCAGGAATTATCATAAAGCAAGATGCTACTATTATTTTTTAGCAGCTTTATTCAGGTATAATTTATATATCAAAAATTCACCTGTTGTAAATATACAGTTCAATTGTTTTAAATAAACTTACGCAAGCATTGCAGTCATTGGCACAATTCAGCTTTAGAACATTCCATCCCCCTAAAAGGTCTTCATGCCTATTTGTAATCAGTCCCCTCCCCTACCCCCAGCTCCAGACAAACGCTTATCTGTTCTATAGATTTGCCATTTCCAGAAATGTCACATAAATAGGATCATAGAATAGGTAGTCCTTTGTGTCTTGCTTCTTTCTCTTAGGATAATGTGTTTGAGGTTTACCCACGTTGTTGAATATATCAGTAATCACTCCTTTGTATTGCTAAATAGTTTTTCCGTTGTTTATCCGTTTACCAGTTGATGAACATTTGGATTGTTTCCACTTTGGGGCTATTATGAATAATGCTGCTATGATCACTCATGGACAAATCTTTCTGTAGACATATGTTTTCACTTTCCTTAGATAGATTCATCAGAGTGGAATTGATGGGTCATAAGTTTATGTTCAACTTTTAAGAAACTGCTAAGCTGTTTTCCTGAGTGACTGTACCATTTTACCTTCCTAGCAGCAGTGTATGAGAGTTCCAGCTTCTTTCCATTCTCTTCAACATTTAGTGTTGGCAGTTTTGAAGTTAAAGCCAGTCTGGTGGGTTTGTAGTGGTATCTCGTGATTTTAATTTGCATTTCCCTAATGATTAATGATGTTCAGCTGTTTTGCATGTGGCTATTAGCTATTCTTATATCTTCTTTGGTGAAGCGTCTTCAAATCTTCTGCCCCGTTTTCAATTGGATTGTCTTCTTATTATCAAGTTGTAAGAGTTCCTTATATATTCTGGATACAGGTCCTTTATCAGATATATAATTTGCAGATATTTCCTGCCAGTCTATGGCAGGTATTCATTTTTTTTAATTATGTCATTCGGAGAGGAAAAGTTAATTTTGATGAAGTCCAACTTAACCAATTTTTCTTTTTATGGATCGTCCTTTTGGTGTCATAGCTAAGAAATTTTGGCCCAATCTAAGACCACAAAGTTTTTCTCCTGTGTTTTATTACAGAAGTTTTATAGTTTTAGCTTTTACACGTAGGCCTCTAATCTATTTTGAGTTAATATTTGTGTATGGTGTGATGTAAGAGTCTAAGTTAAAATTTTTTTTTTTTTTTGCATTTAGATATCCAGTTGCCGAAGCACCATTTGTTGAAAAGTCAACTCTTTTCCCATTAAATTGCCTTGACACTTTAGCAAAAGAATTAATTAATTGAGCATAAATATAAAGGTTTATTTCTGGGGTCTCTATTTTGTGTCATTGATTTATATGTCTATTCTTAAGCCAATAGCACACTGTCTTGAGTATGTAGCTGTATTGCAAGTTTTGAAATTAGGTAGTGTAAGTCCTCTAATTTTGTTCTTTTTCAAAATTATTTTGGCTATTCTCAGTCTTTGATATTTCCATATGAATTTTAGACTCAGCTTGTCAATTTCTACAAAAAAAAAAAAAAAAAAAAAAGGGTGCCAGGATTTGAATAAGGATGGCAGTGAATCTCTAGATCAATTTAGGGAGAATTGCCACATTAACAATAGTGAATCTTCCAATCCATTGTCTCTTCTTTTATGTAGATCCTCTTTAATTTCTCTCAAAATTTTTTTGCAGTTTTTATTACACAGGTTTTGAATTTTTGGTTAAATTTGTTCCTAAGTAGTTTATTCATTTTATGTTATCGTGAATGAAATTGTTTTTAAAATTTTATTTTCAGATTATTCTTTGCTTATATATATATATATATATTTATATACATATATATATATACTATTGATTTTTATATATAGATGCTGTATCTTGCAACCTTGCTGAACTTGTTAACTAGTTCTTATAATTTTTAATAGATCGATTACTTAGGATTTTTACATATGGGATCGTGTCATCTGTGAATAAAAACAGTTTTACTTCCTCCTTTCCAAACTGTATGTCTTTTATTTCTACCGTCACCTTATTGCACTGTCCCGAACCTTCACTACAATGTTGAATAGAAGTGGTGAGAGCAGACCTCTTTATCTTACTCCTGCCCAATCTTAGGGAGAAAGCGTGCAGTCTTTCACCATTAAGTAAGATGTTAGCTGTAGGTTTTTCATAGATACCTCTTTGTCTCTAGTAATATTTCTTCACTTAAAGTCTGCCTTATCTGATATTAATATAGCCACTCCAGCCATCTTGTGGTTACTGTTTACATAGTGTATCTTTTTCATCCTTTTACTTTCAACCTATTTGTATCTTTGAATTAAAACACCTCTCTTGTATATCTCTTGCAGATAGCGGATAGTTGGAGCTTGCTTTTTTAATCCAGTATAAAAACAATTGCCTTTTGATTGGAATATTTAACTCATTCACATGCAGTGTAACTACTGGCATGATTAGATCTACATCTGCCATTTTGCTCTTTGTTTTCTGTATGTCTCGTGTCTTTTTTATTCTTTGTTCCTCCCTATGGCCCTCTTTTGTGTTAAACAAATACCTTTGAGCATTACGTTTTAATTCCTCTGTTGATTTTTTACCTGTATTTTTTGAAAATTTCTATGGTGGTTCCTCTATGAATTATAAAACATATCTTAAATTATCAATCTATTTCAGTAAAATATGCAGGTTGACCCTAATATAGCTTTATTTCCTCCCTCCTTTTGCTACTAATGTCTCTATATGTTATAAACACAACAGTGCGATATAATAATTATTTCCTCCTACAATCCTATTTTTTAATATAAATTAAAAGGAGAAAAGATTTTAAAATATATTTAAACTATATTTAACCGCATATTTATATTTCTAGTACTCTTACTAATTTACTCCTGTGGTTTCAAATTACCTTCTGTTGTCATTTCCTTGTAGTCTGAAGTACTTACTTTAAAATTTTGTATTGGGCATGTCTGCTAGATATGAATTCTCCCACTTTTTGTTTATCTGGGAATGTCTTTATTTTGCCATCATTTTTGAGTGACAGTTTTACGCCATGCAGAATTCTTGGTGATTTTTTTTTTTTTCTCTCATCACTTTGAGTATATCTTCCCCTATGTTTGATGAGAAGTCACTAAAAAAAAAAAAAAAAAAAAGCGTGCCAGGATTTGAATAAGGATGGCAGTGAATCTCTAGATCAATTTAGGGAGAATTGCCACATTAACAATAGTGAATCTTCCAATCCATTGTCTCTTCTTTTATGTAGATCCTCTTTAATTTCTCTCAAAATTTTTTTGCAGTTTTTATTACACAGGTTTTGAATTTTTGGTTAAATTTGTTCCTAAGTAGTTTATTCATTTTATGTTATCGTGAATGAAATTGTTTTTAAAATTTTATTTTCAGATTATTCTTTGCTTATATATATATATATATATTTATATACATATATATATATACTATTGATTTTTATATATAGATGCTGTATCTTGCAACCTTGCTGAACTTGTTAACTAGTTCTTATAATTTTTAATAGATCGATTACTTAGGATTTTTACATATGGGATCGTGTCATCTGTGAATAAAAACAGTTTTACTTCCTCCTTTCCAAACTGTATGTCTTTTATTTCTACCGTCACCTTATTGCACTGTCCCGAACCTTCACTACAATGTTGAATAGAAGTGGTGAGAGCAGACCTCTTTATCTTACTCCTGCCCAATCTTAGGGAGAAAGCGTGCAGTCTTTCACCATTAAGTAAGATGTTAGCTGTAGGTTTTTCATAGATACCTCTTTGTCTCTAGTAATATTTCTTCACTTAAAGTCTGCCTTATCTGATATTAATATAGCCACTCCAGCCATCTTGTGGTTACTGTTTACATAGTGTATCTTTTTCATCCTTTTACTTTCAACCTATTTGTATCTTTGAATTAAAACACCTCTCTTGTATATCTCTTGCAGATAGCGGATAGTTGGAGCTTGCTTTTTTAATCCAGTATAAAAACAATTGCCTTTTGATTGGAATATTTAACTCATTCACATGCAGTGTAACTACTGGCATGATTAGATCTACATCTGCCATTTTGCTCTTTGTTTTCTGTATGTCTCGTGTCTTTTTTATTCTTTGTTCCTCCCTATGGCCCTCTTTTGTGTTAAACAAATACCTTTGAGCATTACGTTTTAATTCCTCTGTTGATTTTTTACCTGTATTTTTTGAAAATTTCTATGGTGGTTCCTCTATGAATTATAAAACATATCTTAAATTATCAATCTATTTCAGTAAAATATGCAGGTTGACCCTAATATAGCTTTATTTCCTCCCTCCTTTTGCTACTAATGTCTCTATATGTTATAAACACAACAGTGCGATATAATAATTATTTCCTCCTACAATCCTATTTTTTAATATAAATTAAAAGGAGAAAAGATTTTAAAATATATTTAAACTATATTTAACCGCATATTTATATTTCTAGTACTCTTACTAATTTACTCCTGTGGTTTCAAATTACCTTCTGTTGTCATTTCCTTGTAGTCTGAAGTACTTACTTTAAAATTTTGTATTGGGCATGTCTGCTAGATATGAATTCTCCCACTTTTTGTTTATCTGGGAATGTCTTTATTTTGCCATCATTTTTGAGTGACAGTTTTACGCCATGCAGAATTCTTGGTGATTTTTTTTTTTTTCTCTCATCACTTTGAGTATATCTTCCCCTATGTTTGATGAGAAGTCACTATTAATCTTAACTGTTGTTCGCCTCTATGTGATTAATTATTTTTCTGTTGTTACTTTCAAGATTTGTTTTTCAGCAGTTTTATCATTATGTGTCTCTGTTTTTCTTCAGCCTTTTTTTTTCCTCTGTTCTTTGGATTGGATGATTTTTATTCATTTATCTTAAGTTCAGTGATTTTTTAGCTATCTCAAAGCTGCTGTTGAGCCCATTTAGGGAATTTTTCATTTTAGTTATACTTTTTAACTCTAAAATCCCCACTTGGTTAATTTTTATAGTTTCTGTTTCTCTATTGAGATTCCCTATTTGCTGACTTGCTATTTTCTTTTAATCTTTAAACGTAGTTTCTGTTAATTCTTTGATCATACTTATAATAGGTACTTTGAAGTCTTTGCTAAATCCAACACGTAGGCTCACTCAGAGTGAGTTTATATTGACTACTCTTCTTTTTTTACAGTATAGGTCATGCTTCCCTATTTCTTTGATTGTCTCATAACAGATATAGTACAACCATAAACTAAAAAATGAAAGGAGAATGCTGATAGCATATGCAGAAAATAAGTTGTTTAGCTTTTCAGTAATCATAATGATGGTGATATGATTTGATATTGTGAAATGTTTTTGTGTAACATAAAACAGAGCAGCTTAATAGTCATGGAATGTTCTAATTCTGTTATCCCCCATGTCCTTGAGAACCAGGATTCTTGGTGTGGGAGAAAGGCAAAATAGATTTAAGATAGAAGGAATCAAGGAAAAACTCTGTAGTCCCGAATTTGTTTTTTTCTAATTTAATTTTTTTAAAGTATAGTTGATTTACAATGTTGTGCCGATCTCTGCTGTATAGCAAAGTGACTCAGTTACACGCATACAGACATTCTTTTTTTTTTTTTTTTTTTTTTTTTTTTTTTGCGGTACGCAGGCCTCTCACTGTTGTGGCCTGTCCCGCTGTGGAGCACAGGCTCCGGACGCGCAGGCTCAGTGGCCATGGCTCAGGATAGGAGGTTTGGCTCAGTGACTGACCCAGTAGCAATGACCGTCCCTAGTGCCTAGGTTGTGATCTTGAAGTATCATTTTCCAATTTAAAAAACCTCATTCAGTTCTGGGGTAGGAAATAAATAAGACAAGCCTGTAAAATCTCTACATATCAGATAGCAAGAGAACTATCAACGATTTCTAGGGCTGTGTTTTCTAACATGGAATTCAGGCCATATATGGGACAATTTGAATTTCAAGAAGGATAAAAATTGCAATAGTCTCATCAAATATGTTTAAATTCATGAGTTCTAATTCAGTATCTAACAAAGTAGACAGAAAGAATCAAATGTTTTTCCTCCATTTACTATATGAACTGGAAAACCAAATATTAGATGAAGGGAAACACCTCCCTCTAAAATTATTCCAGCTAGTAAGTGAAAATGCAGTGAGAGAATTAGAATGTCACCATTTTGTAACTCCCAGTGAATTAACGTATCTAACCATCAAGCATCAAGGGCAGCTAACAGCAAAAAAAAAGAGTGACAGCTGGACCCAATGTGCCTCCTGATGGAAGAACACACCACTGGCAAAGTCTTGCAAAGGGATTGAACCTGAATGGGTGAAGCCTCAAAATCCAGCTCCCAAATGCAAGAAATACAGGGAAAGGAGGAATATATCAAACTGCATGACTCTGTGGTTTTCCTATCGAACTGCATGACTGTGTGGTTTTCCAGCCAATGGGAATCTGTACAGGTCAAGCAGTTCAGATTCTTTAACTGATAAATTGTAAGGAAAAGAAAGAGGTAGAAAGGGAACCTGTAGATTAACCGAGATTTTAAAGACTCATCAGGTAAGAAAAAAAAAAAAATGGGCAAGTGCAGGGATGTATACTTGAGTGATTAAGCTGTAAGGAATGGAATGAAGCCATGACTATGAAAGTCAGGGGCACAGTTACTTTGGTTGGATGGAGAGGCCTGTTAACTGGGATGGGGTGAGTGACAACGATCCTTTTTTTTTTTTTTTAAACTTGGGTGATAGTTACAAGTGTTTTTGCCTTGTAATAATTTCTCAAGCGATATATTTGTATTATGTGGCTTTCTGTGTGTATTTTTTATATAACAAAAAATTTAAAAAAATAGTTGGGGTGGATAGAAGGACACAGGGCGGGGGCGGGGGAAGGATCCCTGCACTGGGGATCCCGGTCCTGGCTCCGCTGCCCACTCAGCGCTGTTGGGCAGGCCTCTCCATTCCCTCTCTGGGACTCAGTTTCCCTCTCTGTCAGTTGAGGGTAACGAGTCCTGTCTGCTCACTAGGTTGGTGGGAGAACCATCTGGAACAATGGGCTGGGGGTGGCATGGGACCAGCTCGTGTCACTTCAGAAGAAGGCGATGATGGCGAACATTTACTGAGCAGTGACTGTGGCCTCATGTGATCCTCACAGCAGCTCTGTGACTAGCAGGTGTGCAGCTGGTCTTACCCTGGAAGACCCCGTCTCTGTCTTGAAGCAGCTGAAAGTCTCTTTTTCTTTAAAAATATTTATTTTAGGGCTTCCCTGTTGGCGCAGTGGTTGAGAGTCCGCCTGCCGATGCCTCCCTCTAAAATTATTCCAGCTAGTAAGTGAAAATGCAGTGAGAGAATTAGAATGTCACCATTTTGTAACTCCCAGTGAATTAACGTATCTAACCATCAAGCATCAAGGGCAGCTAACAGCAAAAAAAAAGAGTGACAGCTGGACCCAATGTGCCTCCTGATGGAAGAACACACCACTGGCAAAGTCTTGCAAAGGGATTGAACCTGAATGGGTGAAGCCTCAAAATCCAGCTCCCAAATGCAAGAAATACAGGGAAAGGAGGAATATATCAAACTGCATGACTCTGTGGTTTTCCTATCGAACTGCATGACTGTGTGGTTTTCCAGCCAATGGGAATCTGTACAGGTCAAGCAGTTCAGATTCTTTAACTGATAAATTGTAAGGAAAAGAAAGAGGTAGAAAGGGAACCTGTAGATTAACCGAGATTTTAAAGACTCATCAGGTAAGAAAAAAAAAAAAATGGGCAAGTGCAGGGATGTATACTTGAGTGATTAAGCTGTAAGGAATGGAATGAAGCCATGACTATGAAAGTCAGGGGCACAGTTACTTTGGTTGGATGGAGAGGCCTGTTAACTGGGATGGGGTGAGTGACAACGATCCTTTTTTTTTTTTTTTAAACTTGGGTGATAGTTACAAGTGTTTTTGCCTTGTAATAATTTCTCAAGCGATATATTTGTATTATGTGGCTTTCTGTGTGTATTTTTTATATAACAAAAAATTTAAAAAAATAGTTGGGGTGGATAGAAGGACACAGGGCGGGGGCGGGGGAAGGATCCCTGCACTGGGGATCCCGGTCCTGGCTCCGCTGCCCACTCAGCGCTGTTGGGCAGGCCTCTCCATTCCCTCTCTGGGACTCAGTTTCCCTCTCTGTCAGTTGAGGGTAACGAGTCCTGTCTGCTCACTAGGTTGGTGGGAGAACCATCTGGAACAATGGGCTGGGGGTGGCATGGGACCAGCTCGTGTCACTTCAGAAGAAGGCGATGATGGCGAACATTTACTGAGCAGTGACTGTGGCCTCATGTGATCCTCACAGCAGCTCTGTGACTAGCAGGTGTGCAGCTGGTCTTACCCTGGAAGACCCCGTCTCTGTCTTGAAGCAGCTGAAAGTCTCTTTTTCTTTAAAAATATTTATTTTAGGGCTTCCCTGTTGGCGCAGTGGTTGAGAGTCCGCCTGCCGATGCAGGGGACACGGGTT
>NW_006799727.1:831245-841291 GCF_000442215.2 Lipotes vexillifer
AAAAAAAAAAAAAAAAATTATTTATTTATTTGGCTGCACTGTGTCTTGGTTGCAGCTCGTGGGCTCCTTAGTTGAGGGTCGCCAGCTCCTCAGTTGCAGCATGCTAACTCCTAGCTGCGGCATGCATGTGGAATCCATGCACAGGTTCCCTGACCAGGGATAGAACCCAGGCCCCTTGCACTGGGAACGTGGAGTCCCAACCACTGCGCCACCAGGGAAGTTCCCAGCAGACGAAAGTCTTAGGGAGATTTTCTTGATGAGAGAGAGGACTGATTTGTAATTATCTTGTCAGGGGTCTATTAGTAAATGTCCGCTCTTCTGGATGGCTTAGAAGAGCTTGAAAATAGCTTATTCTGCTGAGCAAATTAAATATTCTCCCCACAGATCATGTGTGCCCTGCTCATGTGCTTAACAAAGCTTTTTTTCTATAGATGGTGCAAAGGTACAGTTGCGCTCACCATCTGAGTGATTGGATGTGAATTCTGACTGGGAAGGGCCACTCTGTGAGGCATATGATGAAAGCATCTGATGTAGAAGCTTGTCCTAACGAATTGTGGACAGACCCGTTTTTATATTATCATCATTTTGTCAACGTTAGTCTCCTTGTCCATCCTGGTCCACTTCAGAGTTCTCTTTCTGCCGTGAAGGTTAGCCCACGCGGCAGAAATGTTCTGCTGTCCCTTTGTTGTCTGCCGCCACTGGCAGGGGCCACGAATCACAGCCCTTCTTCAGAGCCAAGTGTGTCCCGGTAGGAATTTGGCCTGGCCCTCGCTGTTCCCAGCCTTCCTTGCTTCTCTTCTGCCCTGTCGTGCTTTTGCTTTTGTGTCATGGGAGTTAGTCACAGTTTCCAGACTGTTTGCAGGCTTCTTCATGACAGGGATCATCAACTTTTCTGGGCACTGGAGTCAGACTGGGCCTGGGTTCAAATACCAGCTCTTCTGTCTGTGGGCTGTGTGATGATCACGGGCACGTTACATAATTTCTCTGAGCCTTTGTTTCTTCGTGTATAAAACTATAGAAGATGCTAAATAAATACCTGTCAGTTGAGAAAAAAATTTTGACCATAGTATATGATGGAAACCAGTTGTGATGTTGCAGTATTTTCTGCTAAACCAGAGGTACACAAACGTACCAGTGCCTGTCTTTGGCTTTTACCCGATAACAGTTTATGTGTGGAACGGAGGACCAGATGGTGGGTGGTGCGAGGGTTAGGGGAGGGTGGGGAATGGGAGGATTACGTGATTTTGAGCGCTGGGCCAGCGGCTTTACAGGCGTCATCTTATCCAGGCCTCAGGAGCAGGTATTAGTCCCATTGTACAGACGGGGAGGCAGGTACAGCAAGGTGAAGCCTGTTTCCCGGGCTCTTACCCCTCCCGTGGAGGCCCAGCGCCTGGTACTGTTTCCCTTCGCCTTGTTTCCAGATGTCTCACATTCCAGTCTCCGTTCCTCGTCTCATGATCACTCTCAACCTTTGCCCTCTCCTTCTTTTCTATCCCCAACTTACTCGTCTTCCCCAGCCTGACTCACAAGAACCTGTGAGGATTCCAAGCGGCACCATGCTGCCTCAAACTGGGCAATACTGCTTTGTTTTCCCCGAGAAAAATCCCGGAGGCTTTTATGTGCCTGCTTCATGGCCAAGGTCCTCCTTTCCCCTCCGAGGGTGCCTGGTCTGGTTTTGAAAGGGACCCTCGGGCTGACCTGGCCTGAGCGCTGCCTTCAGAGTTGCTGCCACTCCCCGTCCCCGCTCAGCTCTCCTCACCCCCATCTCTTGCCTGCTTGGCTCCTGAAGGCGTTTGGACCCGTGACTCCTGGACATTTAAAGTCCTATATATATATATATATTTTTTTTAATTTTATTATTTTATTTTTGGCTGCGTTGGGTCTTCGTTGCTGAGTGCAGGCTTTCTCTAGTTGTGGCGATTGGGGGCTACTCTTCATCGCGGTGCGCAGGCTTCTCATTGTGGTGGCTTCTCTTGTGGCGGAGCACGGGCTCTAGGCACACGGGCTCAGTAGTTGTGGCTCTCGGGCTCTAGAGCGCAGGCTCAGTGGTTGCGGAGCACGGGCTTAGCAGCTCCGCGGCATGTGGGATCTTCCTGGCTTGAACCCGTGTCCCCTGCATTGGCAGGCGGCTTCTTAAGCACTGTGCCACCAGAGAAGTCCCTAAAGTCCTAATATACATTATTTTTAAACTGAGTCCCTTGGATTTTTTCTCACTTGTCATAGCTTTTGAAATATTGTCCCCAGAGGTTGTTTTGGAAATGCAGTTCTGTTTCCTGCTCTTGGAATGGAAGTGATCACTAACCTCTTATCCCTGTGTTGAACCTTCAGCTTAAGTACTGTGGTCCATCTGGAAGGACTGCCCCCCACCTTGATGTCCTCTCTGCCTTTCCCCCTCTCCACAGCCCAAGTGACTGGATGAACAGGATGGTCAGAAGTCCTTCTAACCCTGTGGTCCTGCTGCTTAGAATTCATGAATGTTTGAAGCCATATTGTTAGCAGAGACCAGTTCTACCTCCTAGATTGTTTTCCTTCCGCTTTATTACTGACATTTTAAATGAGTATTAGATCGGCCTGGTGCGTATCAGGAGGCACGTATCAGGTGCATATCGGCCTAGTCCCTTCTTGGAGGCAGGCCGTGGAGCCCTGGCCTCTCTTGCACTCCTCATGCTACACGTGTGTGTGTCTCCCACCTCGGGCTGGTCTCGAGCAAACACTTACCTCTGTGGAAGTGAATGGTGTTGGTGCTGAGCTTTTCTCTTGTCAGCTTTGTATCAGGCTCTCCTAGAACTTTAGTGGCTAAACCTCCTGGACCACTAGTTTGAGCCACTAAACTACCCCTAGTGGCTCAGCCACCCAGGCTCACATTTTTGAGTTTGGACTGGCCCCTGTTGATTGATTCAGAGCAAACCTGTATTAACTGAGCCAGAACAAGAAGGACTCAGCTGCTAACAGCCTTGGTTCCTCTGCCTCATCTGTGTTGTTGGGCTCTGACCCTCGCCCGGTGGCCTTTGGTGGAGACTGTCTGCTCCTCCCCATGGGCACCAGCACTCCTAAGTGGTGTCGCCATCCTTTCCTGCGAGAGTGACCACAGGGCCCCAGGAAAGAGCTTTTCGCTCTTCCACCTGACGTCAGTCGTGTCTTTTGTCATTGTGAGCATGGTAGGCTTTCAGTAAATAGCAGAGTGAATGAATGAATCAAACTGGGGAATATCTTTTTTTTCTTCTTCAAAATTAAATGACTCCAAAGAAGTAAAACAGACTTTCATGTCTGTGCATTGACTGGAAGGTAGATTCCAGAATTCCAAAACTGTTTTGATCAATGGCAGAATTTTGAGGATAATAGTGATAATCATGGTGAATGCTTAAAAAGCACTTACTCCGTGTATGAACTCATTTAATTCCTACAGCCAGTCTATGAGGTGGGTACAAATGTACCCATTTTACAGATGAGGAAGCCGAGGCAAGCACTTGCCCAAGGTCAACAACTAGTTAAGTGGAAGAGCTTGGGTCTGAGCCCAGACTGACTCCAGAGTCCACGTTCTATTTTGCCTTAGTTTGAGGACGTGGATTAGATGAGTACATGGATTTCCAGGTGGATGCTCTGAAGAGCGAGCCTCATGTGTTAGACGCGCTCTGGTTTGTTTGTTAAAAGTGCTGTCAGATTGAGGAGTCCAGCTCTGCATTAGGTACTGTGAGGCCTCTCGGGTCAAGTTGAGCCTCGTTACAATCCAGGTCTGTGGGAGGAAGCACGTTTGTTGGCGAGCCCAGCATTGTGTCCCCGGGGTCCTTGCCTCGTGTGCAGTGGACACTCGCTGTGTATTGTTTGAATGAGGATTGATATCCTTTGACTCATTTCCAAAGGTTGGAAGGAAGGAGGATGAGAGAGGAGCAGGCCTTTCTGCATCCCGTGTTTCCCCAGAGCCTCGGGGTCGGGATGAGGGGAGAGAATGGGTAGGAGGGTGCGTAGTCCTTCCGTCTGAGCCCCTACGGCAGTTTGTCCGGCTGTCATACATCACAGGCAGAACAGTTTGTCTGGCTGTCACATGTCACAGGCGTGAGCAGGCCAGGCCCCGCAGGGCTCCCTGTGCCTCGTCCACCTGTGTCTCTGCTGCCGGGACCCAGCTGCTCCCTGTGCTGTGGCTGCCTGGCCAGCTGACTAGGATGCCCGGTTTGCTCTGCTTTTGTCACGAGGAAGCCCTCGTTGCCAGGGTGGTCAAAAAAATGTTGTTAAGCCTAGTATGACTCTCATTAGGTTTGAAATGAGACTTACGGAAACTCCGCCCGCTTGCTCAGGTCCCGGCGTGCACGGTCGTCACACCCTCCATTGCTATATCTAGGTTGCAGCTGGCTCGCTCCAGCGATCAGAGAGAGTCCTTTGCTAATGAGGCCAAGGTTGCGGGTTTGATCCCTGGCCCTTGACTACAGCAAGCCATCTGTCTTCACAAATGGATGTCACTGGATCTGAGGCAAAGAGTGTGCACAGAGGGAGGCGCTGGAATCCATTCTGGGAAAAGCAGCTCCCTGACAGCCGGCCAGAAGTGGCCTCTTCCGTACTGTGAAGGAGGTCTTTTTCTTCTCCCACTTTCCGGATCTGGAGTTCTGGTTTGGATTTCTGACTCTTTCCATATAGATGATACTAAGGGTTGTATAAATGAAGGGGAAGCAATTCCCAAGCCTGAGAATGAAGAGAAATTGACCTAGGGATACATGGTATCCCTTTGTGTTTTTCTAGGGTTGTAAGTGCTGACAGTGTCCAGACACTGACAGGGTGGATCTCCTGGCGTGAGAAGGATCTCTTCAGTTGTCCTCTTTGTGATCACAAACATGCTTTTCAGCCAGGAGATGGGGAAGGGGATTTCAGAATGTAAGATTGCCCTCACCCCACAAAAAGCTTGCTGAGGGTCACTGGGTACCGGCTTGGCTCTGTGAGGCAGTTGGGACAGGAAGAGATGAGTACGAGAGGGCCTGTGCTCTCAAGATGACCGCAGACATAAATACAAAGGAAAAGCACAGGTTTAGTGCTGTCTACACTCAAAATAGGTACAAACTTGGACTTCCCTGGTGGCGCAGTGGTTGAGAATCCACCTGCCAGCGCAGAGGACACAGGTTCGAGCCCTGGTCCGGGAAGATGCCACATGCCGCAGAGCAACTAAGCCCGTGCACCACAACTACTGAGCCCACGCTCTAGAGGGCGCAAGCCACGACTACTGAGCCAGTGTGCCACAACTACTGAGCCAGTGTGCCACAACTACTGAGCCCACGTGCCACAGCTACTGAAGCCCGTGCACCTAGAGTGCATGCTCCGCAGCAAGAGAAGCCACCGCACCGCAACAAAGAGTAGCCCCCTCCTGCCCCAACTAGAGAAAGCCCACTTGCAGCAAGGAAGACCCAGCGCAGCCAAAAGAAAAAAAAAAAAGTACAAACTTGTTGGCAACACCAGGAGGCAGTGTCGTGTCTTCCTGGGGAAGCTCACAAAAGGTTCTCAAAGGTGACCTTTGACCTGGGTCTTGAAGGATGACTTAGGACTCTTTAAAGAGAGAGAGGAGCATGTGGAAAGGCACCTGGGCAGCAAGGTTTCCCTGAACGGTCTGAAAGGTTTTTTCAAAAGTCTCGAAATCCTCAATATCCACACAACCCTCTAGAAGCTGGCAGGCTGGGCATGCCTGGGTACGTTGCTTGCTACAGGCATGTCCCTGCTCTCCCAGGCACCCATGCTACAAACACAACTGAGGATGTATGAGACGTATTCTGTTTAAAGGGAGCTTGCTGTGCTGCCTGCCAGTCCATGTGCAGTGAGAACGAAGCGGGTAAGAAACAGGTAGAAAATACATCCCCTCGGGGTCGTGGTTCACTCAGCTCATGGTAGTTCTGAATTTCATTCATTCAACACATATTTATTGAGCACTTTCTGGATGCCAGCTCTGTTTGAGCGGCTTGGGATATGGCAGTAAGCAAAACAAAGATCTTGGTCCTCAAGGCGCTTATGTTCTTATGGGGGATGTGAAGCCATCCAAGCTTCCTGGTGCTGTCCCTTGTTCACCAGTGTATCCTCAAGGATGAGCCTGGAACCCGAAATGTAACAGTGCTCAGTAATCATTGAAATAACCTACTGCTTAAGAGATTCAGAAGCGCCAGTTGGTATGAAAGAACGTGGAAAAAGCCGAATGATTTCTTAGCTCTGAGAGATCTACTGTGTTGACTTGTTCTAAAATTGATCTTTAGTTATAAAGTTCTCCACCACAGAGAAGGAGAAAAAATACTGAACCTACGCTGGCAGTGGTACCTTTCCCTTGTTACCCAGGAATTTGACATCCAGTATTTTATTCACATCAGAACTTTGAGTTTGTGATGACAATGACAGTTGAGATTGATTTGAGTGCATTGGTGGCCTGGGCCAAACGCTGAGGTTAGAAGAGAATATGGAAGGACAGGTTAAGGGAAGAATCGTATTTTCCCACCCTGCTCCCAAGAAGTGAACATAAAAAATGTAAAAAAAAAAAAACATATATTGAGCTTGCAGTTGAAATAGCTGCCCATCTCAAGGGGAAATAGTTCTCCGGTCTCCGAGTTTCTCCCAGCCTTGGTTTTCCATTTGGGTTTGGATTTTGGAACTCTGGCTTCCTTCCCGTGTATGTTTCCCCCTTGGTTCGATTGTAGGTTTGTCCGTCAGAATGTACCTTTCAGAGACCAGCCTTCAGAAGTGCTGCTTTCAGGGCCCGAAGGGTCAAGAGGGAGGCCGAGTGCTGGCCAGTCAGTGCCCTCCCTGGGTGTCCTCAGGAAGTCATGCTTCTGCACTGACCTGAGGGCCAGCACACGAGACCTGGAAGGAGGTGGCTCCGGGGGAGGAGGATGAAACCTGATGGAAAAGGGAGGAGAGAAGAAAAAAAGGAAGTAGGTCGAGGGAGGATTAGAACGTGTCCCTGTGAACCGTGGATGGGCTTTGCTTTGCCTGGGTTTGCACAACAGCAAGGCTGAGGACGCTGGCCTGAGCTCTCCCTGCTGGGCTGGGGACTGTTGGTGATGTTGGCAGGTTTTGCCTGCCTGTCAGGCTGAACAACCAGCTGGTGCTCAAGGGACTTGCAGGCCCTTTCTCCGTGGTGAGAGCTTAGCTGTTGGGAACCGTTCCACGTGGAGGGAAGCGCACCCAGCTCAGGAAGCGAGGTGCAGGAGGTGAACCCCAAGTTCTGACAGCTTGCCAGTGCCTGCTGCTCGAATGCTGGCCAGAACCTTCCTTTTAAGAATAGTTTACCGTATTGGATTTTGACATCATTGCATTCTCTGTCAAGGGTGTTGAAATGGAACAAATGACGTAATGTCGAGGGTCTCTAGAAACCCTCAAACTGGGGGAAATTCCTTGTCTCTCTTCTGTTCATTTTGGAGTGGAGTTTTTAAGCAGCAGTTCATTCCAGATAGTTCATGGGTCTCCACATTTTAAGAATAAACTAAGAGTTTAGAGACATGAAAACATGTGGCTTTTGTTTATTTCCCTCAAATTGGGGCATTTCATAGCCTTTAGAATGTGATTCTTGCAAGTTAATTTCTTTTTTTGTTCCTTTCTACCATGATTATCCATCTAGCTTAAAAAATTTTTTTTCTGCTATCATGGCAACAGTGGAAGTGATTGCTTGAATAAAATTATGTGACTAAAAACATGTATGAACGGTATAAGAGTTGCTGAGAATTGTATGTCTTTGCGCTTAGGATATTTATTTCCTTTTCTGATATTTAAGCTGGGTGATCTCTCCCCTCCAGTCCCCCTCCCTCCTGCCCTGTGGGTGGACAGGCAGCCTCATGGTTGTCCTGATGGTGCCGCTTGACCAGCACAGCCGGAGGCCTTCTGAGACATTCTGCGGTTACTGCAGATCCGCTGTTGACAAGCAGGATTCCTCCCAGCTTCGCGAAGAATTTGATTCTGAATCCTAAGCTCTTCCCAGAAGTAAACTGGAAGCAGTTTGAGAAAAACTTGAATTTGCCTCAAAGGCAGTGTCAATGCGTCAGGAATACGCCCTCAGCTGCTACCGGTTTGGCCTCCTGTGCGGCGTCCTCTCGGTCACGGGGACTTCCTGCAGTCGCCACCAGAGGGCCTCGGTCCTGCACGGGAGAAACCACACCTCGGCCTCAGAGGGGAATTGAATTTCTCTACCCATCGGTTCTCATTTAGGGCAGCTGAGGCCTCACCCTTGGACACCAGGCTGCTTCACCTGGGCCAGCAGATTTTCTTTCCAGTTTTGAACCAGTTCCTAGGAGAATCTCATTAGCTGGGAGCACTGGGGCGCATCCGATTTTTATTATGTATATATATTAATTTTCATATTAACGATGTAAAACATAGACCTTTCTCGTATGCATATTTTGTTCTTTCTTCTAGAGCTTCACTTCAGTTTGAGGGCTCACATTTCTTTTGTCAGGAAGGTGAGAGGTTGGGTAGAAAGGTCCCAGCTCGCCCTCTCACTAGGTGTGGAGGTCTGAGCAAACCGTTTCTCTTCTGTGTCCCAGTGGACTAGGTTGTGTCAGATCACTTATAGCTGGACAATTCTGTGCTTCCGTAACTGGATAGGTATCTCACTCTGCAAAGAGGGCCTGGGAGACATTCCAAATGGCCAATTCCCATCTGATAGCCTTCCCTGACATATAACATATAGATTTGATACTGCCTCCTCAAGGCCTAATTCCCACCCTGCTAAAACAGCCCTTTAAACCTGGGTCTCCAACTATATTGTCCCAGTCCCACCTTATTTCACACAGCTCAAAACGCCATTATTTTTGTACATAGTAGGAGCTTAATCTGCGATTCTGGAATAAAATGAGACCGCTCTGCCCTGCCCATCCCCTTTTTCAGCTGTAGCTGTTTTCTCCCCACCATGTTACTTAACAGAACCGAGCTTCAGTCCAAAGCAAATGTACTCTGGTGCCTGTGAACACAGGTCCCATAAAAGCAAATGAAGGGGAAAGCAGCAACGTAGATTGCGTGTCCCAGGGCCTGTTACCTAATTTTTATTCACGTCTCCTTTAGTGCTGCCTGGACTGCCAAGCGCAAGCCTCTCTTTTCATGCCACCTTAAAGCTTCTGATCTGGTATATCATCTGATATGTGTGGGTGAGAGGAATATGGGAGTATTGATGTATCTGTGCCAATAAACCATTACCTTCAAGCGCTGGGGCTGTTCTTGTGAATCAGCGTCCTGGGATGTCACGTTAGGTATAAGACACGAATTAATAGCCCTTGTGAGTGCTCGTAGCATACAGAACCCACCTTCAGTTTGATTTAATCCCTTTGTGTGATTTAAAATGTCATCCAAGAAGAGAGATGAATACCTAGAGCATCTGCCACAGACTGCAGAGGCTGGCTGACAGGTCCGCACCGGCTGACCCGCTCTGTGGCTTTTTTGGAAAGCTGAGATGTGTTCTAACGAGCAGGTTATAAATATCACGGGGTTCTGTCGTAGGAGGTGGCGGTGCTCGATGTAAAGGGACCTGCTGGGAAACGCTCCCAGCTGAATGGGTCAGGCACAGCCTTCAGAGGGGGCAGACAGCAAGTGGGGTCGGGGCATATGGACCGGAATTTACTAATGAATTACTGTCCCTTCACGAAACGTGTCACCCTGCACGTCTCTGTGAGGTGTTTGGGCACCAAAATGAGGTATGCTGGCCCCAGTCAGGTGGCGTCAGCCTCCAGCCAGCGCTCACTAACTGTGGGAGGAGCTGTGACCCTCTGCCTCGCTGGGGGCAGGAGGGGCCGATGGGTTTACTGGGCAGTGACGTATGTTCTTGAAGACGCGGAGTGGTTGCTTGGTGGAGCCCCTCATTTTTCATACCTTTTCTCTTTGTCTTGCCTGTAAAGGTTGCAGGTCACAAGAAGCCTTTCCCACGTTGCACACAGTGCCTTGTTGATACTCCTGTACCCCTTTGCCACCCACCTTGCGGTGAAAAGACAGAGTTTTCAGCACCACTCAGCAGAGCAGGAAAACTCCTCAGCCACTGTGAGGTAGAAGATAGACTCTGGAAAGATATCTTGCCTTTTTTCTTTTGCCTCGGATCTGCTCTTCCG
>NW_006799727.1:841333-859388 GCF_000442215.2 Lipotes vexillifer
TCTTCCGACATTTATTTTCTCGAGAAAATTGAATTGTGGAAGTTCAAAAGACCATTGATCCTAGGTCAGACCTTTCAGAGTTGAACAAAGATGGACAGGCATGTGCAGAATGATTGCTTACAGTCTCGCCAACAGCTTTTATGTAGGCAAAATGCATTGAAATATGTGTATAAAATATTTAACATTAATACACGCCAGACGGAAACCCTGTCAAATTCTGTGTGCACACAGGAACTTGACGAGAGGAGTCGGGAGATTTAGAGAGATCCTCAGAGCAGTGGAAACGAGAACAACCCAGAGCCTGCGAATGGTAAGTGTAACTAATGGCTTGGCTGAGGCCTGAGGCACTTCAGGTGCCTCTCTCTCTTTCATACGTGTATTATAAATAATATATCATATATCATAACATACTGTGCAATATAGACATTATACATTATAAATCATATCTCCGTGAAGCACATATATATACATATATATATACATATATATATATATATATATACACACATCATACATTCACCCAAAGTCATTAGATTTTAGTAGTCACAGAATTGTTCAGCCATCACTAATATTTAATTTCAGAACATTCTCATCACTCCCCAAAAATCTCCATGCCCATTACTAGTCAATCCCCATTCTTCCCTTTCCCCAGCTTCTGGCAGCCACTAATTTACTTCCTGTTTCTATGGTTTGCCTATTCTGGACATTTCATATAAATGGAATTATACAGTATGTGGTCTTTTTTGTGACTGGCTTCCTTTACTTAGCATAATGTTTTCAAGGTTCATTCACGTTATACCATGTATCCGTCTTTCATTCCTTTTCGTTGCATCATGATATTCCATCGTATGAATAGACCACATTTTTGTTTATTGTCCTCAGTCAATAGACATTTATTGTTTCCACTTTTCAGCTATTATGAATAATGCTGCTACAAACATTCTCATGCAAGTTTTTATGTGTATGTATGTGTTCGCTTTTCTTGAGTATATACCTAGGAGTGGAATTGCTAGGTCATATGGTAACTCTACATTTAACATTTGGAGGAGTTGCCAAACTATTTGTCAAATCGGTTGCACCATTTTACATTCTCACCCAAAATTATGAGGGTTCCAGTTTTTCTACGTCCTCAACAACTTATTATCTTTTTCTTTAGTTCTAGCCATCCTAGTGGGTGTGAAGTGCTGTCTCATTGTGGTTTTTTTTTTTTCAATTTTTTTTTTTTTTTTTTTTTGCAGTATGCGGGCCTCTCACCGCTGTGGCCTCTCCCGTTGCGGAGCACAGGCTCCGGACGCGCAGGCTCAGCGGCCATGGCTCACGGGCCCAGCCGCTCCGCGGCACATGGGATCCTCCCAGACCGGGGCACCAACCCGTGTCCCCTGCATCGGCAGGCGGACTCTCAACCACTGCGCCACCAGGGAAGCCCTCATTGTGGTTTTGATTTACACTCCCTGATGGCTAATGATGTTGAGCATCTTTTCAGTTGCTTCTCGGTAATGCTCTCTCTTGAAACATAAAAAATGCATCCTGTATAGCAGTTAGAAGGTATATACCCTCCTGATGCCAATGTAGTGAAGGGTTAGTTGTAGGCTGATGATTCATACCAAAACCCAGACAGAGCAAAGCAGATTAGATCCTGAGGAGAACCTAGCTGTTGGACTAACTATATTGACCATAAAACCCAGAAATAGAAAAGCTAGTTAAATAAACTGGTTGATCAGCAGTTTGGCTCTCCTGTTGACTTGAGTTCTCTCTCTTTCCTTTTAAACCTTTGACCTTCCTGTCTGGGAGGCTCATTAATTATACCTCCACAGTTTACCCTTCAGAGCCAGAGTCATCGAGTGTTTGGGTGAGGCCTGGTGCTCATGGAAGCTAAGAAGTGCCCCAGGCCCCAGCCAATGTGGCAGCCCCACTAAGACCGCAGTGTCCTTGGTCTCGTCCTCCATGCTGTTGTGCTCCCATTATCATGAGTCCTTTAAATGCTGTGGGAGAGTGTTCAGTTGGGCAAGGCTAAGAGATTCCTGTCCTGGGAAATGAGGCTGTATCTTCATGCTAAGAATGTGGACATACAACTCACTGGCCCATATGGCTAAGCCATAGGTTTTCCTAGAATTATGGGAGGAAAGAGAAGATGGGCGACTTCACACACACACCGCACCAAGAACTCACCGGGTCTTCGATATCTACTTATGTATTATATGATTTATGGGTGCCCTCAGAAGTTCAAACAAAACATTTTTATCTTCACAGTTCTTTAAGGGAAAAAACCCTGCAAAAATATGGATAGGCCTTCCCTGGTGGCGCAGTGGTTGAGAGTCCGCCTGCCGATGCAGGGGACGCAGGTTTGTGCCCCGGTCTGGGAAGATCCCATGTGCCGCGGAGCGGCTGGGCCCGTGAGCCATGGTCGCTGAGCCTGTGTGTCCAGAGCCTGTGCTCCGCAACGGGAGAGGCCGCAACAGTGAGAGGCCCGCGTACCCCAAGAAAAAAAAAAAAAAAAGGATAAAAATGGTTGCCATCTATCTTTTCTCTCAAATGACCTACTCCCAACCTTCCATAAAACTTCTGAACTGGTCAGCACGAACAGCTTCTTCTAAGATTTAGAAGCACAATGAAAGTAACTGGTTATATTGGCAAATGTTCTTATAATTGTTTTAAAAGCACATTTAAAATGCCAATCTTTTGGGCTTCCCTGGTGACTCGGGGGTTAAGAATCTGCCTGCCGATGCAGGAACACGGGTTCAAGCCCTGGTCTGGGAAGATCCCACATGCCGCAGAGCAACTAAGCCTGTGCACCACACTACCAAGCCTGCACTCCAGAGCCCGCGAGCCACAACTACTGAAGCCCGTGTGCCTAGAGCCTGTGCACTGCAACAAGAGAAGCCACCGCAATGAGAAGCCCACGCACCGGAACAAAGAGTAGCCCCCACGCGCTACAACTAGAGAAAGCCTGTGCGCAGCAACGAAGGCCCAACGGAGCCAAAAATAAATAAGTTAAACAAACAAATAAATAAATAATAAAAATAAAAATAAATAAAATGCCAATCTTTCAAAATTGCTTGTAGACTCTCAAAAAATATACATTTTGTTAAGCAAATAAAGGGTTTTTCCTCATTAAAAGGTTGAGTGCATGCACTGCACTGTGAGAATCTGCCTGCTGCTTACTCCAATATTATTTTTCAAAATTAGAGAATATCTTCCATTATTGTCTAAGGTTCATGATTTTTAAATCAATGTGTTTTAACTTATAAAAGTCCTGTGAGGTAGGATTCTGACTAGAAATGTTAGGAAGGAAGACAGTTTTCTTCTTCTTTTTTTTTTTTTTTTTTTTTTTTTTTTTCTTTTTTCTGAGAAGCCCAGTGAAGGGGCTTCTAAAGAAAGCCTGTGTAGATAAAGCTGCCCCTGGGCACTTTCATCTGTTAACTGACTGGTTAGTGTTAATGTAAGGGGGGAGTCACTTCCCACTCAGTGTCACACTTGAGTTGCAAGTACACCTTTGGTCTTGGTTGATGGTTCTCAAGTGACCTAAGTTAAACTGTTTCTAATCCCTTGAGTGCTTAACGAAAGGTGTGCATCAGAACCATCTGAGGAACTTTGAGCAAATACATATCCCTGTACCTGACCTCAGAAATGCCAGCTGAGTCAGTCTGCGGCAGGGCCTGAAAATCCGTATTTTCTAGTTTCCGCAAGTGAGTCTTTGCCCACTCTAGTTGAGAAGCATTTCCTGGGAAGTCTACACTGGTGGCTTGGTTTCCGGTGGACATCAGGAAACTTCTCCAGCTATTGCCACTCATAAGACAGTGTTTCTATCAGCCTTAATTGCTGTATGATTCATTTTAGATTAGCTGATAATTACAAATTTATGATATCCTTATGAGATGAAAAAGTTGCTTTGTAAACTCTGGTGTGAGACCATAGCAGAGAAGGATTTAAAAGTACATTCACAGCGACCCCATTTCTAGATAAGTCCTCCAAATAATTGAAAGCAGGTGTTCAGATCAAAACTTGTATATGAATGTTCATAGCAGCATTACTGACAATAGCCAAAAGACGGAAACAATCCAAATGTCTACCAACTGGTGATTGAATAAACAAAATGTGGTATAGCCACACAATGGAATATCATTCAGCTATAAAAAGGAATGAACATTATGCTAAGTAAGAGAAGCCAGACACTAAAAGACCGCATATTATATGATTCCATTCATGTGAAATGTCCAGAAGAGGCAAACCTCTAGTGACAGAAAGCAGATTAGTTGTTCCCAGGGGGTGGAAGGAGGGAGAATGGAGAGTGACTTCTTAAAGGGTATGGGGTTTCCTTTTAGGGTAAAGGATGTTCTGGAACTAGAGTGGTCATGGTTGTACAACATGGTGAATGTGCTAAACGCTATTGGACTGTACACTTTAAAATGGTTAACATGGTGAGTTTTATGTTATGTGAATTTTATCACAATTTAAAATCACATACAAAAAAGTGCATTTAATGACCCAGTTTGTACAAAGAGTTCAAGTCTTCTTCCAGACCAGCTTCTCTCCTTTCCTTCCTTTAATTCTAAATGTATTTGGAATGTATTTGGTAGCTACCAACAATTTTTAGGCATTTAAACTGCAAGCTAAATATAACCGGAGTATAAAACATAAAAGGTATCATAGATATTGGTGATCTTGCTGATAATTTCTCATATTTAATCTCCTTTTCTGAACTTCATTTGAGATTTCAGTGAACTCAGCCAACGTCCTTCCTAATCGGTAATGCATGACAAGGTGATGCCTTTGAAATGTGCAATCACATAACCTCATTTTTAAAATCTCTCCGGAAGGTTAATACCTTGAGGGAAAATGAGATCTAGCGTGAGCTATCCAGCAGTGGACAAGCAAACTGTTTTGAGGGCAGAGACTTTTACAACCTTAGAATCCCTCCATGGCAGATACATCCAGAAAGTGAAGTTCTTTGTTCATTTTTCTCCTTTAACATTTTTTTCTCAGCTCTAGTGAGTGGAGGTTATTTTTGCTAGTTGATACTTCCAGCAGAAGTCATTAGCTTATATGACTGCAGTGAGATCAAAATGAGGCTGTAATGGAAGGTTTAAGAAAACAGTTCAGGAACTGTTTAGGTCCTAAAAATCGTGCTCTTATGAGATCTTTACAGATGGCTCAGTTGGGGATGATAAGAGTGCATTTAATTTCACATTTTTATAGACATTTAAAGCTAGTGGGTCTTACTTGGGAATAATGAAGAAAATTTGCCTTTACCCAGTGGCTATCAGAAACCACTAAGCTAGTGATTTGGCTGCATTTAGGATTCCTTGTGGTGTTTTAAGAGATTTCACATGGATGAAAGCCTAGCAAAGTTCTCTTCTGGAAAATATTTATTTAAAAAGGCTCGTTGTCAGGGAAGATCAGCGTTCTTTGTCTGCATCTTCCAAAGAATGCTAAAACCTCGTGGAAAAACCTGCTGGTTGAAGTTGTATTTGGCCACCTCTGGCTGATTGTGAGGTGGCCTGGACCACCCTGAGATGCAGTGCTTCTATTTTCGGAGGGATTTTTTTTTTTTTTTTTGACTTCTCTTCTTTGCCACTGGAAGGTTATGAGGTAAGTTAACTGATATGCATCAGTTAACAAAGTACTTCTTAGTAGCTGCCACATCTCCCTCCCCCATACGTCGTACGTGATGCTGTTCTAGGCAGTGGAGTTGTAGAGTTTGGAAAAACATAGTAATCTGCACCTAACTTAGAAGAACAAGATCTGGATATTTCTGGGTTTTCACAGTCAGAAAGTAGATCCCTACCCAGCTTTAAAAAAACGGTCTTCTGGATCAGTAGCCATAGTCACTTTGCCAGCTCTCCACTTTGCTCAAGGCCAGTGGGAGCCTTTGGGCTGAAGGGCCAGGATGCAGTAAGAACGGGGCCTCAGGTACTGAGTCGCAGGGTGGGGCTGTGAAGGACTTGCCCTTGGCGCTCCGAGAAGGAAGACATTCTAAAAATCTGCACTGAACATCATCTTATCATCAACGAAGAGATTTTTTTCAGGGATTACATCATCTAGGTTGAGTACTGGCTTTCTGCCAAGGTCGGGCTTTGGCAGGCCTCAGTTGGGAGGTGATGAAAATATTTGCAGTTCACCTATTATTTATAAGAGCTTTTGGAAAAGAGCTTAACTAAAAGTTTCAGTTGTTTCCGGTATAAAACATGTTTAGTGTTCCAGAGTATAAGAGAGGCAGGGCAGCATTTGAAGGGCATGAACTTATTTTTTTTTAATCTTTCAAATATCTTAGTGTATCATATTTTCTTTTCTTTTTTTGTCATCAACTGATATAATTTTCATCATAGGAGTAGAAATTTTTAATTTTGAGTCTTGGAACAGTGATGACAAAGTGATGACTAAAAAATATTTATTAAATGAGCGAATGAATGAATGAATGATACAAAATAGATTCATGGCTGTGCCTTTGCTCCTTTGTGTCCCCAGACAATAGCCAGGCAGCTGGCGGAGATCTTGTTGCGGGGTATGTGTGAGCAGAGCTACTGGAACCCTCTGGAGGATCCGCCATGCCAGTCACCTCTGGACGATCCTCTCCGGAAAGGAGCAAACACAAAAACCTACACCCTCACGCGGAAAGCCCGTGTCTACTCAGGAGAGAAGTATGGGAGTTGGTGTCCTCATTTGTAGGTTAGGGGATGGGAGGGAAACTTTAGGAAAATGTAAGGATTGAATAGAAGTTCAAGGGTAGATTTTTTTTACCAGTTTAATAAAGATAGCTCTTTACTCTTCATAACTTCAGCAAATATCCATGCATGAGTGGGGACATTTTGAGTAGGAAAATGCTCTCATCTAGTGCTTGGCTGCCATTCTCAGCCTTCACTGTTGGTCTTTGGGGTTTTCATTTCATTTATTATAAGAACCGCAGAACCATACAGCAGTCAGTGACAAAGCTATTAGTAAGCCAGAGTTGACTTTACTTTTCCTCAGCAATTCTTTGATCCTTTTGTTTAAAAACTTGTTTTAAACTCAACTAGCTGTAAGAAGGCGGCGAATTTAATAATTTACAGGTGATTGGAAGGTGATATCTCTTTAGAATGTTTTAATTGGTTTAAGTTTTGGATTTGGAACTTGATCACCTTTGAGGAAAATGGGCTAGGGAAACACTCTGGTCTCAGCCTGGGATTTCCCCAGGTCCGGGAAGGAGGAGGTGGGAGGGAGAGAGACCACAAGAAGGCGGGGAGATGGGAACAGGGGTTGACTCATTCTATTCCTCCCCTCAAAGCTTTCCTTCCCGCCTTTGTTCCTACAAGGACAAAGCATGATGGCTTTTCAGAACCTCTCCATGAAGCAAAGGGGAACGTGTAAGAATAAATACGGAAACCTTCTTTAATCATTACAAATTGGAAAAATGGCTGAAAGACCGCAGGCTGCTGCTTCTGAGGCCCCAGAAAGCACTGACAGACATGGGGTAATTAGATAGTTATTACGTGTGTGACTTCTGAACGCAGTGCTGCGTTTTACAAGGGGTAGCCTTTCTCAGGGTAACTGCCTCTTAATCCTCTTAAATTGACCCTGGCATTTGTCTCCCTCCTCATCTTGTTCAGTTTGCATTTCTTACATGGATTCAGGCTAGCGAGCATTTTCTTAACTTTTTCCTGTGTTTACTCCTTAGTACTTATCTGGATTCACAGAACATCTGTTCTAGCAATTCTCAAACTCTCACTTTTAAAATGCTGACCCCTCATTATGAACTATTTAGCAGCAGGATTGGGGTTCTTTTTTACGTGATATTTAAATCTTAAAAATAGACCCTAGATTTTTCTTCTGCTTCAGATGCTTCTTAATAGCCAAAGTGCCAGTATACTGAAGAATCTAGTTCTTGCTCCCTCCCCCGATCAAGTCTGACACATGGATGAAGCCCTGTGTCTCTCTGGGTGCGATTTCATTGTGTCCTCACCCCTTGAAGGCAGAGAAGCTCACAGTGCTGGCCACTTCTCCCTTATTTCCTAAACCACTCAGCCTCTGTCACTCTTAACATCAGCTTCCCCATCTGTACAAGGAGAATTATGGAGGCAAAATGCAGATCTAGTTAAATGAAGTTATTAGTTAAAGGGAAGATTCCCATGTGACGGGTTACTGAGACACAAGTTTCATTTCACACAAATACACACAGTCATTTTTTTAAACTTTCATTGAGATATAATTCACATACTATATAATTCATTCATTTAAAGTGTACAATTCACATTAATATAGCTTTTAATATAGTCACATAGCCCATCACTACAGTCAAATTTAGAATACTTTCACTACCCCCAAAATAAACCTAGCACCCCTTAGCTGTCACCCGCCATCCCCCAAACACTTGTATTTTCACATGAATTTTAGGATCATTTTGTCTATTTCTGCAAAAAAAAAAAGGCAACTGGAATTTTGTAGGAACTGCATTTAATCTGTAGCTCAATTGGAGGAGTATTGCCATCTTGACAATATTAAGTCTTCTGATCCATGAACATGGGATATCTTTCCATTTATTTAGGTTTTCTTTAACTTTTTTCAGCAACAATTTGTAGTTTTCAGGGTATAAGGTTTGCACTTTTTTTTTTTTTTTTACGGTACGCGGGCCTCTCACTGTTGTGTCCTCTCCCATTGCGGAGCACAGGCTCCGGACGCGCAGGCTCAGCAGCCATGGCTCACGGGCCCAGCCGCTCCGCGGCATGTGGGATCTTCCCGGACCGGGGCACAAACCCGTGTCCCCTGCATCGGCAGGCGGACTGTCAACCACTGCGCCACCAGGGAAGCCCTGCACTTCTTTTGTTAAACTTATTCTTAGGGGGGTTTTGGTGTGTGTGCTATTCTTTTTGATACTATCACAAATGTAATTGTTATTATTAATTTCATTTTGGGGTTGTTCATTGCAAGTATATAGAAGTAAAATTGGTTTTCTATATTGATCTTGTATATTGAAGTCTTGCTGAGCTTGTTTATTAGTTCTAATAGTTTTTTTTAGATTCTTTAGGATTTTCTATATACAAGATCATGTCATCTGCAAATATAGTTTTACTTCTTCCTAACATAGATGGCTTTTATTTCATTTTCTTTCCTAACTGCCCTGGGTAGAACCTCCAGTAGTACAATGTTGAATAGAAGTGGCAAGAGTGGACACCTTTGTTTTACTCCTGATCTTAGGAAAGGGAAAACATCCAATCTTTCACTATTAAGTATGATGTTAGCTGTGGGTTTTCACAGGTGCCCTTTATCAGGTTGAGGAAAGTCCCTTCTATTACTAGTTTGTTGAGTATATTTTTTTGTGGAAAGGTTTTGAAT
Source organism: Lipotes vexillifer (assembly GCF_000442215.2). Taxonomy (NCBI): domain Eukaryota; kingdom Metazoa; phylum Chordata; class Mammalia; order Artiodactyla; family Lipotidae; genus Lipotes; species Lipotes vexillifer. Next base: position 850,640 of record NW_006799727.1, read on the forward strand.
TTGTCAAATGCTTTTTCTGTATCTACTGAGATGATCATCTGGCTTTTGTCCTTTATTCTATTGATGTGATGTATTACATTAATTGATTTTCAGATATGAAGCCAACCTTGCATTCCTAGGTGAATCCCACTAGGTATATAATCCTTATTTATTGCTGAGTTTGATTTGCTAGTATTTTGTTGAGGATTTTTGCATCAATAGTCATAAAATAATTGATCTATAGCTTTCTTTTCTCATGATGTCTTTGTCTAATTTTGGTATTAGGATAATACTAGCCTCGTAGAATGAGTGGGAAATATTCCTTCCTCTTCTATTTTTGGAAAGAGTTTATGGAGAATTATTATTAATTCTTCTTTAAATGTTAGGTAGAATTCACCAGTGAAGCCATCTGGTCGTGGGCTTTTCTTTGTGGGAATGATTTTGATTACTACTACTACTACTACTCCTCTTTACTTGTTACAGAGCTATTAAGATTTTCTATTTCTTCAGTTTTGGTAGTTTGTGTCTTTCTAGAAATTTGTCCGTTTCATCTAAGTTACCTAATTTGCTGAGTACAGTTGTTCATAGTATTCACGTACACACACACACACACATAATTTCTATAAGATTGGTAGTCATGTACCCTCTTCCATTTCTCATTTCTCCTTTTAGTAATTTGAGTCTTCTCTTTCTTTTCTGGGTCAGTCTACCTAAAAAGTTTGTCAAATCTTATTGATCTTTTTGAAGAATTAACTTTCAGTTTTGTTGATTTTTCTCTATTGTGTTTCTGTTTCTCTAGTTAGTTAATTTCTGTGCTAATCTTTCTTCCTTCAGTTATCACCATCAGCTTTTAGCTTTCTAGTTTTGCATGTTCATACCCTTACTTCTGATTTATTAGTAAAGAGAGAAAATCTGCTTGGGGCTTCCTTATTAACAAGACAGGACTCTCCAATCAAGCAATTTTGTGGCAAAAAGATGTTATCACCAGTTCAGTTATGTGAGTTGGGAGGTAAAAAAGGGAATCCATAGATGATGTTTAAATCTCATTTTGGCCGGTGGTCCCTCCTCTTTCCCCTCTTATGAGGAACATGAGCACAAAGCAAACTTTATGTGCCATAGATCCTTCCAGCTCCAGCAAACCACACGGACCATTCAGGACCATTGGTCATAATGGACAATTACTGAAAAATAACCTCTGCCAGAAAACTCCCCTCCCTGTCACTGCAACCTGGATGTGAAGTGGGTACAGGATGCTCATCCTCTCTCCATCTTAAGTGTTGAAAGGAAATAAAATGCTGATAATCCAAGATAAAAAAAGAGAGGAAGAATCACATGCCATAGGCCTCCTTACTTCCCTTCTTCTAGATCTTTCTATGAAGAATTTTATTGACTTCTGTTTACTTATTTTTTAAGGAAGCTTTTTACTGACACATAATAACACGTTGCAAAAAATACACGAACCAAAAGTAGAAAACTTGATGAATTTTCACTAAGTGAACACATGCAACTAATTAGCATCGTGGTCAAGACCTAGACATTGCCAGAACCCTAGAAGGACTCTCTGTACCGCCCCCCAGTTACTACTCCCTGCCCAAGGGTGACCCATCCCGACTTCTATCACTGTAAATAGTCTGGCCCATTTTTGAAATTTACGTGAATGGAATCATATATTAAGTACTTTTACGTTTAACTTCTTTTGTCTAACATTATATTGGAGAGATTCATCCATATTTTTGCATGTAGTAGTAGTTTGTTTTTGGTGTTGAGTAGTATTCCATTTTATAAATGTACTCCCATATGTTGATCCATGCTACTCTTGATGGACGTTTGCGTTGTTCCTCATTTGGAGCTAATAGGAGTAGTGCTGCTATGAATATTCTTATACATGTTTCTTAGTCCACATATGTGTGCATGTCACTCAAGTATGTTTTTACTTCCATTGTATTCCTCCTTGTAAAAAGCACTTGAGGTGGCTTAGATAATTAAATGCATATTAGACTGGGTAATTAGCACTAAGTAAAGAAGGAAGCTAGAAACCACTATTATGCCAGGAAGCGGATGATGATTTATTGAAAACTAGAAGTGCCATACATTGTGCTAAACTCCTCGGTAGGCCTAAGAGGAGAAAGTAATTATCATGGCGTGCTAAATACAGGTCTGAACCTCCTGGTAGCCAATGCAGAGGCTTTTGGTAAGGATGAGGATGCTGTTCAAAGTATAAAGATAGGGGGACATTGAAGGGTCCTAACAACTACTTGATGGCAGAACCGAAGCTGTGAACGACCATCCCTTCAATCAACTTCCTCCAGGTCTAAGGCCCCAGTTTTCCGGCTCCACAAGGCTGAGGCCTGGGTACCCCAGGATCTCCCCTTGAGGCTCTTGGGCCCCAAGAGGATAATAAAGGAGGGCCCTAACAATTTTGACTGTCCAGCCTGAGCTCCACACTTCCCTGGGCAGGGAAGAGGGAAAGAATGGCCAGAAATAGATCTAGAGAATTCATAATTTTGGAGAAGGGAGCGTTCCAGTGGGTAGTTTTTTAGGCATGTCTCTTAAAACTATCCTTTCCCCCTCCCCCACCCCCCACTTCTTCCTGCCAGCCCTGAGAACTTTGCAGCACCCCTGAGTACCCATCTTTCCTGCCTTGAAAAGAAGGGTAGAGGAAGCAGAATTAGAATCAGTTAATGTGCTACTTGTTAGCAGCCCCAGTAAAAATAACACAGCCTCACATTTAAGTAGACTAGATGGCTCAAATGGAATTTGGGGATTATCTCTGGACTGAATTCGCTGGTCTTAAGTTATGATTAGAATGGGCTCCCTCTCTTTTCAATTAGTCTGGACAATGCAGAACTGGGTAGCTGTGAAAAAAAATGATTAATGGTTCTGCTTTATTTATCAGGTCCCAACTGCATGTAAGCATGAGCCAGAATATCAGGAACTGATTGCTGGATGGGGATACACACAGACACACACCCACATGAGCATTCTTAATTCAAAGGCTGTTGGCTCTATTTCTGAATTTAAGGGGAAAGAAATGTTCCATCTTCCAAAAACCCAAATCACCTCAAGTTACCTCTTTAAGGAGGTCACTGCACATTCCAGAATCCTGCTTCTCACTCACAGGCCAGCCCTTTTATAAAATTATAGACCTGCAGGAGCAACAGGAACCATCCCACAGGTGGTTTCCTTACCTCCAGGGATGACTGAATTGTAAAAAGAGTATCAGTCACTGGACTTTTCTGTCTTACTCCTCATGGCCCTTTGACACAATACAAAAGTTGCCAGCACTTCAAAGAGAACAAATGTTTGTAATCATTTGGAAAACATTTTTTTTGGCCATTTTGGGGGGGGGAAATCATCCCTTGTCTTAAGTTAAATGATTGTAATATTACCCCTGGGAAGATGTAAATTTAGTCTTTATTTAGTCATCTCCAAAACATGCCCGAGTTTTTTTAGCCAAGTTCATTTTTATTGCACTCTCTTCTACCATTCCACGAAAAAAAGTTGATGGGACTTCCCGGGCAGTCCAGTGGTTAAAACTCTGCACTTCCACTGCAGGGGGTGCGGGCTTGATCCCTGGTGGGGGAACTAAGATCCTACATGCCCGCCTGGCATGGCCGAAAAACAAACAGAAGAGCAAGAACCGAAAAAAAAAAGAAACAGAGTTGAGTTTGGCCCAACTAGTGATAAGACTTAACAATTCTACTCAAAAGATGCTAGAACTTTAGGACGGGGGAAAATGCTGGAGGGTTTTTTTTTTTTTTTCTTCTGGCTGTGCCCCGCGGCTTGTGGGATCATAGTTCCCTAACCAGGGATTGAACCCCCGGCCCCCCAGATGATGAGAGCACAGAGTCCTAACCACTGGACCACCAGAGAATTCCCTGGAGGTCTTTTAAAACGCTCAAAGCACAAAAGATAGGATATAGGGAATGGAGACCAGAGTTATGTTTGGTTTTTATTGTTCTTTAATCCTGAGCAACATTGAGCTTAAAAGCTTTTTATTTTAGTCCAAGATGGTAGAGTTCAGCCAAATCCCATAAAGTTGATGAATAAGACAGCTCCTGCGTGCCACCCCATAGTACACGTGTGTTTGAGTAAGATACCTCACTAAGTTCTTACAGTATTCTAGAAATCATTCAAACTCTAAAATTGCTTCCTATCTCCTATTTCATCGAAATGACAATATACAATACGCCAGCTAGCAAGTAAGAGGTAAGAAGAGTACCATGTAGTGAAATGTCTTCAGTTTATACCTCGTAATGGGTTTAGGAGAAAGCTTGTTGTCATCTAGATAACGGTCAGTTTGTAGTGATCAAAATTTCCGCCTCTCTATTAGGCACAAACGTTCTTTGGGCTTTTAACTTGGTTTCTACAGCTTTACTCAGCTGCCTGCTATTAAAATGTGTAGTTAGAATGTATACATTCCATAGATTACCATAGAAATAAACAAATTAATTCAGGGGCCCAGATTATACAGTATTTTTCATGGGTTCTACACTATATAAAAAATCTAGAAGCTGTTAGCCCTTCAGTTCTGCTTAGTCATGTATTTTGTGTTATTTTGAAATTGCCATATATCAAAGTCAATTTTCTTTATACAGCATATTTTGTCCTCAAGAAAATACTGAAGAAGCCCTGTTGTTATTGCTGATTAGTGAATCAATGGTGAGTAGAATGTGTTTTTACATTTTTCTCTCCCCTGTTCCTACGGTCCCTGTTTTGATGTGGTGACTCCATCAGGATGGTGATTCTTTTTCTTTGGAGAAGAGTACTTTCCAAAGGGAATACCTGGTGGGAAAAAAGCTGAGTGGCTTGAAAAAAAAAGGGACGTTTCTAATTCTTGGACTGGACAGATATGCCCCTGGGTCAGCCTGGAGCATGGAGCTTCTCTTCCCTTAGTTCATTCATTTATCCACCAAGTACTGACTGAACACTAACACAGTTGTATATGGGTGACTATAGCTAAAATGACCACCAAAGGAACCTTGAAAGGGGAAAGAAGCCCCCGAAAGGTAACCTTTTTATGAGCCTTCTCCATTTGCCTTGGTGGGAGGGAGAATTTGGGGGTGAAACACTTGTATGCTTGAACCTCCGGTTTCCATAGCAGCAGCCTGATGAAACTGCCTCGTCCTCCTGCCCGGGTCCTCTCCCCAAGCCCCCACCTGTTTCCCAGGCATTGCAGAGCCCAGGCCCAGAGAGCCCACTCCCGTTACCTGGCTCTGCTGTTGTGAGGGAGTTTTTGCCAGACCATCAGATTCCTTTGAAATGTTTTCTTGGTGTTTGGCCAGGATATCAAATGTAGGTCTACAACTTCATCGCTCATCCTTTACTGGGTTTCTACTCTGCATATCGCTAGACGTGACAGCCCGGCTTGAAACATTCTGGAGTAATCTGTGTTATAGTGGTTAATACCTTGGCAAGTAAATGGTGTCTGCTGAGCACCTGAGCAGAACAGCAAGCCCCTGGAACTTGGAGGGACCTAGAGGTCCTCACATCCACCTAGTTATTTAGACGAGGGACCGAAGGCCCGGAGCAGGCAGAATGGAGGCATCATGCAGTGGTCTGCTGCTTCTTCTGGCAGAGCATCCTGCCTTCTTCCATAACTCTCACCCCACCAGGCAGGCAGGAGGAGAAAAAGGAGTCGTAACTAAAGCAAGAGAAGGTGTTCCCTTCTTCCCCAAGCAGACAGTTTAAATGGAGGCGTGAAATACACTCGGGGAGAAAGACTTAGAAACGGAGCACAAGAGGAATGCCTGTGTGCTGAGTGAAAGAGGGGCAAAAGAGGCTGGGATTAGGCAGGCAGCCTAGCTTTCTTGCCTTAAGTTAAAGCTTTGGGTTTTCTTGTTCTGTGAAATGGCCCCGAGATGTTGATAAGAGCGAGACTGCTTGAGTCACCGCTTCTTTTTATTTGGAAGCTCTTTGACATCATTGGCCCTACTTCCTCTGAAGGAAACAGGTTGTTCTTGCGGCTTATCTTTCCTTGACTGTCAGCTGGTGACTTAGGACGGTGTCATTTACATCCTCTACTCTACCTTGGCACAGATGTGGAGGCACATGTGTGCACAGGCTGGCGCCCAGTGGCCTCCGATAACTGGTGTTCAGATGGGCAGGTCTCACCGCCATCAGTTCTGTGCGGGGGGAGGGGGGCTGCCCACACAGGCCTCATCGCTGGACTCTTCACAACCTGGCACTTAGCTTCCTTTGGGCAGACTTGGTTAGTAACGGTGTAAAAATTCTGAAAGCGTGGTGAGCATACACTTTCGATTTCTTGGACAATTCTGATTGAAAGGATTGAGTTCTGTTGTCAGATCATGTGTTCCAGATTGGAATTTGGGAAACATGGCGACATCTCTAGAATGCTTGCTCTAAGTGTTGTTGTCTTGGGAGTGATGTCCCCAACTCTCCTGCTCCCTCCTTGAAGTGGTAGAAACTGGTAATACTCAAAGTTCGGATCCCCTGGAGACAGTCAAATCTGACTCTGTCGTATTTAATTTCCAGGAAGTCTCTTCAGAGGATGGTGAAATCCAATGACAGTAAATATGAAGGACTAGGTTGCCAACCAAAATGATTATGTTCTCCCTGTAAATCATTCCATAGTTACGTAGGTAGAAGTCTAAATTAAGTTGCCTTTGGAAGTCTTTTTTCACGTCCCTTGACTCCTTGATTTTTTTCAGTTTTTAGACCGAAAATAGATGTGCTCAATTTCAGAACCAAAATGAGAATTGCCGGGCTTTTTTGGTGTCTGAGAAAATTGTATTCTTTACTGGTCCTAATTTTAACTTAGAAGCATAAATTTGTCCATAGTCCCTCCACCTACAAGAACTCATTTGGAATTGAACTGCATTCTTACCTCAAGTCAAATTAGTTTCCCCAGGAGAAAGGGGTTATCAGAACCATATTAGTACAACTACCACTGAGACAATGTTCTGGGACATTTGTTATTTGTGGACCTGTTTGAGGTTCTATATTGTACCTTTTTAATCAAAAAGCACTGAGAGACTTTTTCTTTTAAAAAGAAAAAAAAAAAAAGGCGCATTTGGGCATAACCTGAAAATCTCTCTTAAATGGTGTTTTGTCTTACTCCCTTCTCTCCCAGGCATTGATCTCAATATGGAACATTTAGAGGAAATAAATAAAATGAGACCACTTACAGCAGGCCGTATTTTCCCCAGAGCTTCTTTTTTTGGGTCGAAAGGCACTCCTAACAAGAAAAACTTAGAATGAAATCTTCAAAAGCGGGCTTGTTTCCATACGAGATGACTCACTTTGTAGGAAGTGGCCTGCCTTATATATTCTTATTTGTCTTTGACATTTAAGAGTAAGGAGTTTTAAAACAAGTAAAGTACTGACAGGAGGCTACAAGTCAGTGCCTTGGACTCACATGAAAGAAAGCATTCACCTCATTAGTGAGCAGGAGATTGTGTGCGTGGCCTTTCCAAGTGTCAAGCAGGAAGGTAGACATCAGCCCGCCTGGACCGGTGACCCTCGTCCTGCACGTGCCACTTCCATGGGGAGAACGGAGTGGGCCCTTTCTGTGCTCCTAGGGATGGACTTCTGTTCCTTAGCAAGGAAAAGAAGACAGGAAAAATGTAACTTTATTGATACTGAACTCCCTATTAGGGCGAAAAGGAAAATGAGCTGTTTAGAGTCTCTAGTACATGTGATATGTCTGGAGGAATCGGGGGAGAAATTTCAAAAGTAATGAAAACAAGTCACTGTGAAGAGCGGTTTCAGAACCAAAATGAGAATTGCCGGGCTTTTTTGGTGTCTGAGAAAATTGTATTCTTTACTGGTCCTAATTTTAACTTAGAAGCATAAATTTGTCCATAGTCCCTCCACCTACAAGAACTCATTTGGAATTGAACTGCATTCTTACCTCAAGTCAAATTAGTTTCCCCAGGAGAAAGGGGTTATCAGAACCATATTAGTACAACTACCACTGAGACAATGTTCTGGGACATTTGTTATTTGTGGACCTGTTTGAGGTTCTATATTGTACCTTTTTAATCAAAAAGCACTGAGAGACTTTTTCTTTTAAAAAGAAAAAAAAAAAAAGGCGCATTTGGGCATAACCTGAAAATCTCTCTTAAATGGTGTTTTGTCTTACTCCCTTCTCTCCCAGGCATTGATCTCAATATGGAACATTTAGAGGAAATAAATAAAATGAGACCACTTACAGCAGGCCGTATTTTCCCCAGAGCTTCTTTTTTTGGGTCGAAAGGCACTCCTAACAAGAAAAACTTAGAATGAAATCTTCAAAAGCGGGCTTGTTTCCATACGAGATGACTCACTTTGTAGGAAGTGGCCTGCCTTATATATTCTTATTTGTCTTTGACATTTAAGAGTAAGGAGTTTTAAAACAAGTAAAGTACTGACAGGAGGCTACAAGTCAGTGCCTTGGACTCACATGAAAGAAAGCATTCACCTCATTAGTGAGCAGGAGATTGTGTGCGTGGCCTTTCCAAGTGTCAAGCAGGAAGGTAGACATCAGCCCGCCTGGACCGGTGACCCTCGTCCTGCACGTGCCACTTCCATGGGGAGAACGGAGTGGGCCCTTTCTGTGCTCCTAGGGATGGACTTCTGTTCCTTAGCAAGGAAAAGAAGACAGGAAAAATGTAACTTTATTGATACTGAACTCCCTATTAGGGCGAAAAGGAAAATGAGCTGTTTAGAGTCTCTAGTACATGTGATATGTCTGGAGGAATCGGGGGAGAAATTTCAAAAGTAATGAAAACAAGTCACTGTGAAGAGCGGTTGCTTTCTCGATAGATGA
>NW_006799727.1:859398-861749 GCF_000442215.2 Lipotes vexillifer
TGAATGCACCTGCTGTATTTCTGTGCTAAGCAGTGGGGAAGTGAAATAGGCATGCCCTGGTGTTCTCCTGGGTCCTCTGTGCTAACGTCTTTTAAAACAAAAATCCGTTTGCTTCTTGCCGTCTCTTGTACATCTGTTTTGTGCTTCCCTAAACAAAGTTGAATTCGTTTCTGTAGTCTGTTCCAGTGAAGATGTCATATAGGGATTTGAACATGACTTGGGTGAGAGAGGAAAAGTACGCTATATCTCTGTTGGACTGATGGAACGTGATGACACCATTTGGTGATGGGAAGTGTGGGGCTGGGAATTTTCTCCGGCTCTTTAATGTACACCAGAAGCAGGATCTACAAGTGAGGCGCAGCAGGGCTTCGCTTGGTGGATGATTCTGCTGCCCCAGAGCGCAGCTGTGTCTGCAGCGTGGCTGTCTGTGAACCCGAGCCCAGGAGGAGCCACCCTGCTTTGCATCGACTCCTAAAGCTTCCTCCAGACGCCTGCTGACAGGGACAAGTGCCCGCCAGGCCTTCAGTGTTTGGATAATACCATGTTACCATGTGCTGTGGTGCTCTGGGGATTTTGAATAAATGACCCCTGGCTCATTTGTGTCCTTGTCTCCAGACCCGCGGCAAGCTCCCAGGGGCAGGAGAGCCTGGATGGCTTCTCTGCGCACGGTGACAGCTGTGTGCACGGGCTAGCTCACCGTCTGCTTCTCTCTTCTGTGTTGTTTTCAGGCCAACCGGGACGCTGTGCTGAGCAGGATACCTGAGCACAAGAGCGACCGCCTCATCAGTTTACAGAGTGCATCTGTGGTCTATGATTTACTGACCATCGCTCTTGGAAGAAGAGGCCAGTATGAGATGCTGTCAGAGGTACAGCCCTTGAGTCTGGTTGACTTCCAGCAGTGGGTAGTGCTGGCAGTACCAGCACTGTGAAGAGCTGTGGGACCTGGTCTTGTCCCCACCCCCCGTCGCTGGCAGCCATGTGACCTTGGGCCCATCACTTAACTTTGGTTTCCATCTCTGCAAAATGCGAATTGGGCTAAACGATTAGGTGGTGGAATTCATTGGTGGTCATCTCCTACCAAGGGTCCATAAACCCACTGGGGTGAGTTCACGTATGAGAGAAGGCAAGCGTTTCTCAAGCAGTTTCTCTTTCAGTGTAATTTCCACCATAACCCCAGTCTCCCATCTGTGATATTAATTTCCTTGTAAAACAGGTTTTATTTTATATAAAGTATCAATGCATAACTCCTGGTGCACTGGCATCTTCCGGCACAGTGTACGTCGGGTGAGCTTGGTACAGGCTTCACGGGAAGTAAACGCTGTCGTCACGTAGAGTCTTTTACTTGTTCAGCAGAGACCCCAGCTGCTTACAGATCTTGTACCAGGCGTTGCCATCTCATTCCCTCAGCTGCTAAGAAACACTTAGGATGGAAGCCTGCCGGTTTTCCAGTTTCAGAAGAAGCTGGTTAATCCGAGGCTGCGGTTATGCATTATTGAGTCCCTGCCCAGAATACCAAATCCACCCTGGCAGGGGCTAAATCAGTAACAAGATCATTTTATCTTCTCTTTAGTGAAGTAAAAAGAAAGAAGGGAAGAAAGACAACTCCTTTTGTTAAAATGAACTTTTCCATGTTATTTATCTTTCTTTTTCTAAATTTACACACATTGCAACAGCCTCTGGGCACGAGGACAGGGAATGAAATACAGTAACAGATTGGCTGAAATCAGATAAGCACCCAGCTCACCCCGTAGCCTGCCTGCCGGTGCATCGCCACATTAGGCAGGAGCCTTGGAGAACAGATGAGCCTGCGTGGCTTGGATCTTTTTTTAGTCTTTGGTTTGGTGACTATACAGGGCAATGGTTACTCAGTCTTCAAAAAAAAAAAAAAGCCCTCGCAATCTGGCTTAGATAAGGCAATGAGTCCAGATGTTCCTGTCATACACGGTACACCCCCTGGGACACTGCCCAGGCTTGGGATTGGCCCAGATTCTTTACCACCCCAGGGGATCTGGCTTCCTGGGACCCTCTCCTTCTGGCCAGCTTAGTTCCTGTCCGACGCTTCCACCAAAGAGCCCGTCTGTGGTGCCACCCAGCTCACAGCTGAGTTCTCTTAAGGTGAACTCCCCTCCACCCCCGACAAACCACTAAAAGTTTCTCGGAGGCCAGGGTTGAGCGTGGTTTGCACGTCTGCTTTCCTCCCATCATGTAGCAACAGAACCTGTCCCCAGCTTGAAATTCCCCTGTGTCCGCAGCAGGTGTGAGGAGCCTGAGGCTGACAGGCTGGACGGCCCCTGCCCACAGGCTTCTCGTCATGCCACAAGTGACTCCAGGGGCACGGCTGTCATCCTAGC
>NW_006799727.1:861759-871839 GCF_000442215.2 Lipotes vexillifer
GCATTCCTCCGCGAGCCCACAGCTCCCTGCCATGGGCCTCTGCCCGGCACGGAATCCTGGGACCTTGTCTTCAGCCAGATGACTTTCACCTTGACATCACATGTAGCTTCATCTCGTGGTGATGACCTGACGCCCAAGTCACTGGGTAGTCCGGTTGGTTGCCGGAGCCTTTGCAATTCAGAATATGCTCTAGTCACATTGACAACAGTGGAAACAGCGTCAGGGATTGCCTTGAAAGTGCTGGAGCAGAACGGTGGAAGAAAGGGAAATTTATCACTGTATATCCCTTGGAGCCTTTTGAATTTCGTGCCATATCTGTGTTTTATCTATTAAACATATAAATCGATGGATCAAATATATATATAATAGAGGACATTCATTTCTTTAACACATATAAATGCAGCCCCTGGTTCTGTGCCAGGGGCTGTGATTCAGGCCGGGGATGCAGCCGTGGGCGAGGCGGGGTCCCTGTCCGTGAGCGGCTCCCAGCCTAGAGGAAGGCCGCCAAGCAGCAGGCAGTTGCCGTCTGGGCTGGCTGCTGCCGGGGGGTCTCCACACAGGGTCTCATCCAGTAATGAAGGATCTGAATCCTTGGCCTTAGCTTTTCTTGCTATTTCTACTTAGTTTTGCAGATGGAGCTTCCCCCAGTGCACATGTGGCGGCCACGGTGAAGCAGATCTAAGTAGAGCTGTCTTAGGAGGAAGGCGCAGGTGCCCAGCATCTCGAGGGCTGGCCCTGGTTTTGGAGAGCTCGCCTCCTGGAGGAGGGTCTTGGTCCGCCCTTGGCTGAGCACCGACCTCTCTCCCTTGGTCTCAGGCCATGACTTAAAGTGTCCCGCTTCCCTCATTTGCCGGGGTTTCCTCCCTCCCTTCCTTCCTCCCTCCCTCCCTCCCTTCCTTCCTCCCTTCTTTCCTCCCTTACTCCCTCCCTCCCTTCCCTCCTTCCCCTTTTTTCCCCCCCAATTAGTATTGTATGTTTCCTTCCTTCCTTCCTCCCCACCCTTCCTTTCTTTCTTCTCATCTGCTCTTCCATTTCCTGAGGACTTTAGGGTAAAAGGCTAACTGGATTTTTTTTTAATTGCGGTAAATTTACATAACATACACTCAACCACTTTAAAAGGTACAATTCAGTGGCATTTAGTACATTCATGCTGTTGTACAACCATCACCTCTAATTTCAAAACACTTTCATCACCCTGAAAGGAAACCCCGTCCCTATTAAGCAGTTGTTCCCCATTCCTCCCTTCCCCCAGACCCTGTCAGCTACTAATCTGCTTTCTGACTCTGTGGATTTACCTATTTTGAGTATTTCATATAAATGGAATCATCCATTATATGACCTTTTGTGTCTGGCTTCTTTCACTTGGCATAATGCTTTCAGGGTCATCCCCATTGTAGCGTGTATCCGTCCTTCATTCCTTTTTATGGCTGAGTAACATCCCATTGTATGGATAGACCACGGTTTGTTTCTCCATTTATCAGCTGGTGGACATTTGGCCGTGGCGACAGTGCTGCTGTGGAGTAACTGGATTTTAAACTTCCTACATTATTTCTCTGGGCCCCGCGGATGTTGGGATTGTCATCATCATTCACGTGGCCGTTGTTTATATCCTATCTTCATCTGCTGCATCGTCACCGCAGTGATCTTTCTCAAACACCCTTCTGTTGAGAAACATTTCATGGCTGTCCCCCTTGCCCCTTCTTTTTCTCCCTCTTTTTATTTTGTTTTGCTTTCCTTTTCCTCCTGTAATGAAAACATTGTCTTTCTGCCCCGTGCTACAGCCCAGCAGACTCCTTGAAGAATCAAACGTTACATACAAACGTGGAAAAGAAAAAAGTCACTGAGAATCCCACTCTCCTGAGAGAGTTGACTACCCACTGACATTTTAGAGAGCACTTTGTCCTATATCTCTTTATGAACAAGTGCACGTACATCTGTGTAAGTTGCAAGGAATGGGACAGTATCATAGATGTTTTATTGTGGATGCTCCCCATCATCCTCCTCCCCTCCATTGACATCCGCACCCCAGCCCTGCCTCCTCAACCCCCAAGCCCGGGTCAGCCTTCTCACGTGTCCTGGGCACAGGCCCTAGAGTCCGAGAGCTTTGGTTTGAGTTCTGGTTCTGCCGCTTACTAGTTGTGTGATCCCGGCAAGTCATCAACCTCTCATGCCTCAGTCTTTCCTTCTGTAAAACAGGAATAATAATCACACCTGTGTCAGATCATGGTGAGGGTTATTCGCTAATTCATGTGAAGTGCTCAGAACAGAGCCCTACACGTAGAGCTCATCAAACAGCAGCCGCGTGCTGCTGTGCTGTTTCTACCGCTGGGTGCCCCGGAGTTGCCAGGCATGGAGGAAGCAACTAAGTATACAAAAGCAGTATCTTGTCTTCCAGAAACTTCCAGTCTAGACAGGGCAATCGGAACGCGACACATGGAAAGGTAACCAGTTAGAGAAGACTAGATAGTGCAAAGGCACGTTAATTGCAGGTGAAGGGACTAGGCCAGGTGCAGCAGAGCTGGCAGGTTGGGGGCGCCAGGGAGAATGACAGACAGCTGACGTATGAATTGGCTCTTCGGGGCCTGACAGGAATTAAGTCTAAGAGGTCACGGAGGTGCAGGGACATGAGGCCTTGCTCTCATGGAGTGAGGAGAGGAGGCGAGGACCCTGGGTGGAAGCGTGGAGCCAGGTTGCCAGGCCCTGACGTGTCTGGCACATCACCCTTCAGCTGCTCTGTGAGCAGGTTCTCTTTGCCTCTGTGCCGCTGCAGGAATCCTCCTTTCTTCTGGGTGGAATCTTTCATGAACAGAAGAGTTCGCCTCCACCAGGCTGCTGTGCCAGGAGAGGTCCTGCCTCCTTGCCACCCTGTCCTCATCATACCTTCCTCCCTTCTCTTGTCCCCAAGCAGCGTCAACACGTGTGCATCAGGACGCGGCTAGCGCGGGTCCAGGCACTCCCGCACCAGCAGGGACGGGGTGGGGGGGCCCCCAGCCCCTCTTCTCGTAGTCTCGACACCTTTGTGTGTGTCGTGAGCGTTGTGCAGACTCCGCCCCTTAGGAGCGGTGCTTATGCGGGGAGCAGAGCCACCTTGCGGAAGAGCTCTCCTCTGTCTCTGTGGTTCAAGGTGGAAGGCTCCCCTCGCATCTCAAGATGGGCCGCTTTCTTGTGTGCCCACACGGTGCCTTTCTTTCTCTCGGGGCGCTGTTCAGCCGGATCCTGGGCAAGGAGCGCTGTGTGCAAAGGGAATTCAAGCCAAAGGAGCATCACATCCTCATCCTAACAGGTTTAAATATAAGTGCAATGGTTACCGTATCTCCAGTGCTAGGAGTTTTCATGTTTTTAAAGACTGATGTGAAGCCCTGCTGAAAGGTTTGTGTAGGAAGGAACACTTCTTTTTCTCCCCCTTTTTAAACAGTAGCACTGGTTGGCATGACAACCTGCGCTATTAAAAGTAAAGCAACAAGCACCGCTTTCTCTGTTTTTTAGAATGAACCCAAGCTGCTAGGGAATTGTTTCTTGAATTTGACTATTAATGGCTCCATTTTGACAGAATGTTTTGGGGTCCCTTATGAAGGGTGTGTGTATCCCCTCTACACAGACATGGCAGCTTTAAAGACAGAAGTGGTATTTTTATCTTTCCTGTTGAATTCGTATTCATTTGTCTGTGGTAAATCTCAACAACTTTATAGTTCTGTGGGTAGAACTGTCTGGCTCGTGCTTGTACCAAAGGGGCGTCTACACATCCGTACCCCAAACACTTACTTAATCAGGGAGCCTTGTAGAAAACACTTGAACATCTAACTACATCTGCTTAACCAGCCTATCATTTCTTAGTTTACATTAACATTTGGTATTTCAGGCAGCCCCGCTCACTTTGCAGAAACCCAGCCTTGACCTACATGCCAGGGTCCCTAGAAGGCATCAGGGTGGCCTGATGCAAACGGAGCCGCAGACTTCTGAGAAATCGAGGCAGAGCGTTTGGTTCGTGATAGGTGCACAATAAACACTTGCTGAATAAACCCGTGCTTCAAAACCAATGTACATTCTCATCCTGCTTTTCTTTGGTTTGGGGGTAAACTGTCCCTGGATGTGCAATGAGTGTATCTTCCCCAGGTAGGCCCAAAGGTTAAAGGTCCTTTACTTGGGGAATAGCAGAGGAAGAGGTGGGCCCTGCTTGGGGCAGAGCACTGACTGGTGCAGATCCCAGCTCTGGTCCAGCTTTGGGGGTCAGCCCAGTAGGGATCAACTACATCATTTTTGAATGACAGGCCTGCCCTGAAGAATCTCAGCCACTGACGTGACCACAGGTGTCTATATTCCCACCATTATGGGTATGTGTTTTGAATTAAGCATCATTGTTCTCTTCTTATGGCCCTCAAGGGAAAAAATTTTTCAACGTAAAAAATGCCATATTAACCATTTTAAAATATATAATTCAGTGGCATTCATTGGATTCACAGTGTTGTGTAGCCAGTATGTCTGTTTCCAAACTTTTCCATCACCCCAAACAGAAACTCTGTACCCATTAAGCAATACCCCCCATTCCCGCAACCCCCATAACCTGGTAACCTCTAAGCTACTTTTTGTGTCTATGAATTTGCCTATTCTGGGTCCATTACGCAAATGGAATCATGCAATACTAGTTTTTTGTTTCTGGCTGATTTCACTTAGCCTAGTGTTTTCAAGGTTCAGCTATGTTGTAATAATATATCTGATAGCATGTATCAGAACTTCATTCCTTTTTAGAGCTGAGTAATATTCCATTGTGTGTATATGCCACATTTTGTTTATTCATTCGTCTGTTGATGGACGTGTGGATTGTTTTCACCTTTGGCTGTTGTGAATAATGCTGTGATGGACACGTATCTGAGTTCGTTTTCAGTTCTTTCGGGTATATGTCCAAGAGTAAAATTGCCAGATCACATGGTAATTCTATGTTTAACTTTCTGAAGAACTACCAAACTGTTTTTCACGGCAGCTGTACCATTTTATGTTCCAAGCAGCAAGGCTCAGGTGTTCCAGTTTCTCCACATTCTCACCCACGCTTTTATTTTTTGTTTTTGTTTTTTTGCTGCTGTTGTTGTATTATAGCCATTCCAGTAGGTGTGAAATGGTATCTCATTGTGAGTTTGCCTATTGACTAATGACGTTGAACATCTTTTCACGTGCGTATTCATCATTTGCGTATCTTGTTTGGACAAATGTCTGTTCAAGACCTTTGCCCATTTTTTAAAAAATTATTTTTTTATTTATCTATTTTTGGCTGCTTTGGGTCTTCGTTGCGTGCGGGCTTTCTGTAGTTGCGTCGAGCGGGGGCTACTCTTCGTTGCGGTGCGCGGGCTTCTCATTGCGGTGGCTTCTCTTGTTGCGGAGCACAGGCTCTAGGCACCTGGACTTCAGTAGTTGTGGCCTGTGGGCTCTAGAGCGCAGGCTCAGTAGTTGTGACGCCTGGGCTTAGTTGCTCCGCGGCGTGTGGGATCCTCCCGGACCAGGGATCGAACCCGTGTCCCCTGCATTGGCAGGAAGATTCTTAACCACTGCACCACCAGGGAAGTCCCCTTTGCCCATTTTTATATTGGGCTGTTTGTCTTTTTGTTGTTGAGTTATAGGAGTTCTTTATTTAATGTGGATAAACACCTTAACAGATACATGATTTGCAAATACTTTTTCCCATTCTGTAGGTTGTCTTTTCAGTTTCTTGATGATGTCCTTTGATGCGCACAAGCTTTTAATTCTGATGAAGTCTAGTGTACTGATTTTTTTCTTTTGTTGCTCATGCTTTTGGTGTCATATCTAAGAATCCATTGCCAAATCCAAGGTCATGAAGATTTGTCTGTGGTCCCCCCCTTAAAGGACATCCAGAAGAATGGATCCTAACCTTCGACCTATATTCAAGCATTCGTTGAACACCTACTTTGTGTAAGACACACCTCTGGGGAGCACCCGGGACACCTTACTTCCCTCCCTACATCTTGTGTGTGTCAAGGGGCCACCATGGTTGAAGACCCTGGTGCCCAGAGCCAGGGAAGAAGGACTGAAAACAGCGACCAAAAGGTGAGGGCAGTTGGGGAGAGAGGAGGGGGAGGAATGAAATGCCCACTTCCTGAGTTTAGGGATTCATTTTGTAAGAATAACAAAGGGCTACCTCAGCAAAAGAGCAGATGGAGCGGTATTTGAGTAGAAACCTGGCAACCCTTTACTCACCGTGCAAACTTGATCCAGTTGCTTCACGTCCTCAGAGGGAGAGCGTGCCGGAGGGTGGCGTCCAGCGTTCACGCTCTGTAATAAAGTCTGTGACCTTTGAGAAACAACCCACTCTCTACTCCTCCCACCATGGCCAGAGGCGGCGGTGGCCTCTAATTTAAGCGTCTGCCGAAGTAATAAAGGTTTGACACTCCTCTGCTTGGAGCCATATCGCTGTTTTAGAGCAAAAAGAGAAACGGGAAGCGGGGGCACGGATGTGGGGTTTGCTCTGTTTTATTTCCAGTTTAAGGGGAGAAAACTTGAGCAAGCCTTGATGGGTGTTGTCTATGTTTTCTCAAAACTGGGTAGGAGGACTTTTATTTGTAGCTGAGAGTCCCATCAGCCTGACTTTTAGAAGCTTTTCCTGGCCCCAGACTCCTTGTAGAGTAGATCTCTCGAACTCCACTTTAATTTGTACTTTTATGTGCAGTTAATTTAGAAATAAGGGCTCTGACCTGAGCATCATGAGACCTGGCTTCTAATTCCAGGGCGGCCACTGTGTGACCCTGGGCCGGTCCTACCTCCTCTCTCTGGGTCTTAGTTTCCATGTCCTTAGTAAAGTAAGAATGGGACGAGATAATCTCGAAGGTCAACACGCTCTCTGATTATATCAACCTGTGGGTCTAAGATAATGGTCCAAAATGTCTAAATTGCTTAGATAGTTTTTCATTGCTTAGTTTTTTCACCACTAAAGTAAGGAAATGAAATGTTACTCATATACCATGTTAAATTTTTAAAAATTGTTACACACCTGCCAGGAATTACATTTATGAATTGATTCATTAAGTATATACGATGTAGAAAAGAAAAGCTTCCTAGTCAATTGAAGGATCTAGGTTATGAGAACTTGTAGGATATGGCCAACCTGTCCACAAAGGTGAATAATGAAGACAGTTCTCTATGTTATTTGTTCTATTTTAATAGTGATGAATTTTAGACATCCCCTCCAGGCTAAATTTGAGGGGTATCTGATTATTTTATTCCTGCCCCCTCCCCCATGGGTTTTTGAATCTCACCGTGGAATTCCAAATATAGACGTTGGCTTTTCCTTGCTTGTGGTACTGTACAGCTGTCACTGCCATGCACCCAGTTCGTGTAATTGGGCTTTGCATACTAGGAAGGTAATTGCTAAATCCTTTTCTTCTGCCAGAAGAACTTCTCATCCCTGGAGCCCCCTCAGAGACGGCTGGTTTATGAAAAGCCAAATGAGGAGACTGGAAGGGATGAGCTCTTGCTACCAAAAGGAAATAACATTTTTGGAAGTGACATTTTGATTACCACTCAAACGATTAGGATGCCAATTAGAGTCTAATTATTGTTCTACCAAATATTCTTGGTATTAAATGAATGTTATCTGGGATTTAGAGAGAGGTGGCAGTAAGTCTGATTACAGCAAATGGGCCTGCCTTTCCTGGTAGAGATAATACTGTTGCCAAATCCATCTTCTTTTCTTGTAAGGGAGATGATTTGGAGATGTCATCTGCTGTTTTATGTGGGTGACTAAGGGATCTGCAGATCTGAATCGGAGTCCACGTCCCTTCCCCCCAGGCCCGCACTGCCGTCTCTCCGCTGGACATTGGACGCGGAAGAGGGCCAGCTCTCATCTCCCCCTTTCCACTTAGGGGCTCCCTTCCTCTCTCCCCCTGCCCTCCACTGGCACCCCAGCCCCGTTCCCAGGGCTCCTCGCCGCAGATCTAGCCCTGCAGCAGCATCCACTGCTTCTTTGTTTCATGAAAGCGACATCAGCAGTAGCATGTTTATCGTGTTCACTCTGTGCCAGACACTCTTCTAAGCATTTTACATATATTACTTCCTTTAACCCTATGACAGCCCTCTGGCTGCTGAGTGAGGCGTTTGGACTAAGCTTGGGCCTTAGAGCCGCTGCCGTCAGCGCGCGCTGCTCTCTTCTCCAGCCACCAGCCAGGCTGGGTCTGGGGGACCGAAGCCGCCTCTTATATGCACCCCACTCCCGTCTGTCTCCATCCTGTAACACCTACATCTTCTTCCATTTTCATCAGTACCTCTTTTAGACTGGAACCGTTATTGAAATGTGAATTATCTCACTTTATAGCGTATATTCTGTTCCCAGGCTCCTTACTTCATTAAAACTGGAACTTTTAAATTTATGGACAAGATGTTATGCTATCTGTGATCTGCATCAAAATAATATGTTGGGGAGAAATGGGTAGGGATATAAATGAAACAGGGTTGAGAATTGAGTTGGTAGTTGAAATAGGGTGAAGGGTACATGGGGATTTATTGTGCTATTTCTCCTATCTTTGTGTCTGAAATTTTTCAATAATAAAAAATTTTTATCACCAAACTTCTTATTTATATCAAAGGCAATTAACTCACAGAGAACAGGAATAGTAATAATAAAAATTTTTAAGAAGGAAAAAGGAACTGGAAATTTTTACTCTGTCACATACATGTGTGTTTAAGGTGCTTAAAAGGGATAGCCAAACAGAACTGGGGTGAGCAAAGACCTAGTCTAAGGGGCAGAGGCTGTGGGTAGCAGGTGCTCCAGTGACACCCCAAGTTCCCTTTGGTCTTAGATGCATTCTTTGGAAGAGCGCTTCCTTTGTGATTGAGGTATGTCGACCTGAGTGCTTAGAGATTTATATAATCTCCGTGTTTACAGGAACATAGGGGAGGACGTGTTACATAGCCGAGCAGTACGCTTGGCATCAGGATTTCAGGAGCATCTGGAGCTGTCTGGGCGCTTTTTCAGAGCCAGCTGCCGTCATTGTATAGGGGATGCCAAGAGCCCACAGGAAGACAGAGCCATGGGCTCTGAGGCCGGAGCGCAAATACTTTTGAATTGGGGTGAAGGGTTAATTTGTAATTGTTGGTTTGCATTTCCTAACTCTCTTTATGACACCCCGATGGCTTATAATGGGATGTGGATAGTTATAGAGTTGTGAGAATGGGGTCCAAGCTGGGAGGAGCCTGTGAAAGGTCTGCAGTGTAGAGGAAACCATGGCCTGTGTACATCTTTGTCAAATCGTGCACCTTCGAGATGGGCCACTGTGATGCTGGTGGGCATCTCTGGGATCTGTGAAGTTTTCTGAAAATTCTGCAAGCTGGAAAGGCCTCAGTCCTCAGAGCTCCAGGGATCCCCAAGAGGACACAGGAGCGAGGGCCCCTCAGCAGTAAAAAATATTGTTGAATCTCGGAAGTATTTCAGGGAACATGTGGCATTTTTAGGAGGCTTTTATTTAGCTCTACTTTGCTTCGTGCAGTACGGGTGGGCCCAATCAGTTGAGTGGCTTGTCTGTAATTAACATCTCAGAGACGGTGGAGTGCTATGGATAAGCGCTCCAGCTCTGGAACCAGACCACCTGGGTGCAGATCCTGGATCTGCCACAGCTCTCTGAGACCCTGCATGGTCACATGGCAGAGTTGTGCTCCATTTCCCTCCTCTGTAAATGTAACAGTACCTGCTTGGACCTTGTTGGGTCATTAGGACCAGCGAACGAGGCAGTTCTTGTAAAGCAATTAGAAGAGCACCTGGCTGCAGTGTTAGCAAAGAGCTTGTTGTCTCAGCGAGTCTGGGCTGTTGTAACAAAATACCACAGACTGCGTGGCTTGTACACAACAAACGTTTATTTCTCACAATTCTGGAGGCTGGGAAGTCCAAGATCATGACTGGCAGATTTGATGTCTGGTGAAGGCCTGCTTTCTGGTTGCAGACTGCCTGCTGTTCACCCAGTGGAAGGGGCAAGGGATCTGTCTGTGGCTCCGCCCTCATGACCCAATCAACTCCAAAGGCCCCGCCTCCTAACGCGGTCACATTGGGGATTAGGTTTCAACATAAGAATTTTGCGGGGGGCGGGG
>NW_006799727.1:871932-875326 GCF_000442215.2 Lipotes vexillifer
GGGTGGGGGTGGGACACAGGCTTTTAGTCCATACCACTTATTAAGGAAATAATAAACATGTATTCTAACAGTTTGGTTCCATAAAGTTGTACATTATTTTCAAGGGTCTCAGATTGAATCCTTTTCTAAAATGAGGAAACATTTTGTAAAGTAAATAATTATTTCTGATATAATGTATTATACGTTTGAATTTTCACATATTAAATTTGGGTAAAATGATAGATGTCATGTTACATTTTCTCTCAATATAACAATGTTAATTTTAGGTAATAGCTAACCTTTCTTTAGCACCTACTGGCCTGTATCTGAAGTACTCTTCCTGTTGCTTATTGTGTATTAACTAATTTAATCTTCCCGATAACTCTCTACATTAATTACTGTTATATTTCTCACTTTACAGTGAGGAGTCTGGGTATAGAGAAGTTAATTAGCTTGCCCAAATTCACACACTTAATCTGTGGTGATTCTTTATTTCTAGCTGCTGTACATGTCATAAATTCCCTATTCTGGAAGGTTCTCAGGCAGAAATAGTACAACTATTTGTTGGGGGCTGGGTGGTAGGGGGTGCTGTCGGAGGGGCCTGAAGCATTTGATTGGGTGCACCTTCAGAGCCTTGGTTGTAGGTAACAGACCTGACTTGTTAATTCAGGCAGAAAAGTCATGCATCTACCAATGCATACCGTTTAGCACACAGGATCCACAGAAGGCTAAAGGACAGGGGTGAGCAGAAAAGCCCCCTGCCCCAGTTTGGGAGGATACTGTTAACTCTGGAGGGCCTCCACCAACCCAGCTGCTACCGTGGCCCCCAGGCCTGGCCACGGAAAACAACTTCCAACAGCCAGTCCCCCTGCCCAGACCTCTGGATGCGGCTCGCTGGCAGGAGCATCTCACCGGCCAGGCTCAGGTCACGTGACACACTCCAGTTGCTTCCCTCCTGCATTCACCCTTAGGCTTGGCATCTGGAAAGCAGAGTCTGTTCCCCTTTTACCTAGGGTGTCCTTACCCCAACCCCTGCCTGAAAATAAACAGGAGAGTTTTGAGGTGATAGGCAGCCAAAATGACAAGTGTCCCTTCCGTTAAGAGACTTCGACTAGATGCTTCCCAAGTTCCCTGGTAGCCCCACGATTCTGAGTCTGCTCTTTATGAGGGCTGGTATTTCCCTGGAGCACCTGGAGTGGAGCTCTATACCAATTAGGCTTACCATGAATGTTTCTCACTGAAGATAATGAGTATGTTGGCCTTTGTCACAAAAGAAAATAAGGAGGCACACTTATTTACAAGATCTAGCTTTTTGATTCAGAACAGACTGAGCTGTGAGCTCCTTTTGTTTATCAGGAAAGAAGTTGATATTTATCGTTCTTCACAAAAGGAGGCCGAAAAGCACTTAAACCTTTAAATGTCTCTGTACGTATTTACGTGCGTAGTGGTTATATTGCGGTGAATTAGTTGAGTGGAGCAGTCGAACAAACCTCCGTTTTGATCATTATCTACCTACTTCTCTCCACATACTGACTCCTTTGCCTTCTTCCACCAATGAGATCATCATTCTGGTTTCCTTGTTCATCATCCCTCATCCCCCTCCCCTAAATCGGTTTCCAAGCACTGTTGGCTTTTCACCGCTTGGCGTTCTCTCCTTAATACCCGTCCTCCCCCACGTGTTCCCAGCCCATGCCTCCCCACACCTGGGTTAAGTCTTCCCGCACCACCCCATCTTGCCCACTTGATCTTCTCAGTGAGCTGCTTTCCTCTTTTTACACCCACTGTGCTTCTTAAAGGCACAGTGGTGCTTTCTTGTTGCTCATCTGTGTAGCAGAGCAGGTAAGAGGGCTCTGGGGACAGATTCAGATCCCAGCTCTGCTATTCAGTGTTTTTATTAGTGAGAGGTGTATCCAGAAGTAATTAACAAAGCCACCATATAGTGAGTGCCTTAACCAAATATGAGTTTGTTTTTTCCCCATGGCAGGAAGTCTGATGAGAGGGCGGCTGCAGCATCTCATGATATCAGGGCCCCGGCGCCTTCTCTCGTTCTGCTCAGTCACTCTAGAGGGTAGCATTTGTCCTCATGCTTCTCACTTCCTGGCTGCCCCACCTCCAGTATTGAGTCTGTGTCCCGGGCGAAAGAAGGACCAGGGCTGAGGGCAAAGTGTCTATGCCAACTGCAGGTGCCTCCCCTCCGCTCCTGCCAACATCCTGGTCTAGGATGGACTCACATGTCCACCCTCGAGTTTTTGACTAAGTGTGTTTCCAGTGTGATCAAAATAAGGGAACAAGTGTCCATTTTACCTCCTACACCATCATTAGCATATGGGCTTATTAACTGCTTATACTTCGCTTTTTAATATACTTTTTAGGGCAGGTTTTCACAGTAAACCAGCCAGCGTAATATTTATTGTGACTTTCTCTGTGAATACCATTTAGAATTCTGGAATTCTTTCCTCTCCTCTCACCCCTTCACTTTACCTGGATCATGACCTTCAGTGTCACCTTCTCTGTGGCCCCTTTGTCTCTCAGCCCCAGCCCCCTGCCCCTCCCTCCTTGTGCACCATTAATCCCGAGCGTCCCACCTGTCCTCCTCCTCCGCTCCCGGGCTGCGTGGAGCGTCGCTGGAGAAAAGTGGCCACGTGGTGCCGTAGGTGCCACTGCATGTCCACATAAGTCTTTGAGGTGACCCTGATGGGAGCTGTCTGCCCTCTCAGGGTGAAGCTTTTGTTGTTGTTTAAGGCTTTTCTGTTCATTTAAAAACCTCCTTGGGAGAAGGCCTCACATGAGAAGCCCATTGTTCCAGGGGCCTGGCTTTCTAATTCATCTCTGCACTTTCTTCTCTGCCTGCTTGTTCCCCTCAGGTTGCCTCCCCAGTCTCTCTCTCTCTCTGTCTCTTTCTCTGTCGTTCTCTCTAATAAACACACACACACACACACACACACACACACACACACCTGCATACACAGACCTTCCGTGCCATGGGTTTTCTCCCAGGTATGCAGGCCGAAGACTCTGGGGGCCCCCTTCACTCCCTACATCTCACCAGCCGCCCGCTCCTTCCTTGGGTGGCCCTTCCTTGCTGATTCTAATTCAGACACGTTTCTTGCTTCTGTCCTTGTTTCTGAAGTCCCTGGACCATTCTATCCACCTTATTCCTGGCCTTCATCCACCCTGGTCATACACCCCCCTCATCATACACCCCCCTCATCCCATGATCTCCCTTAGGTTCTGACGTGGTCGTGTCACTGTGCAGAAACCAGAGGCTCCTCATGGACTGAGTGACCTGCATTTATAGATCTCCCGCCTCGGGCGGGCACTGAGGAGACAGAGAAGACAGGATCTCTGCCCTGGATAGTTTCTCAGAGTGGGACTGGGCTGGACTGGGCTGGGCTGGGCTGGGCTGGGCTGGGCT
>NW_006799727.1:875336-912124 GCF_000442215.2 Lipotes vexillifer
ATGGGTTTTCTCCCAGGTATGCAGGCCGAAGACTCTGGGGGCCCCCTTCACTCCCTACATCTCACCAGCCGCCCGCTCCTTCCTTGGGTGGCCCTTCCTTGCTGATTCTAATTCAGACACGTTTCTTGCTTCTGTCCTTGTTTCTGAAGTCCCTGGACCATTCTATCCACCTTATTCCTGGCCTTCATCCACCCTGGTCATACACCCCCCTCATCATACACCCCCCTCATCCCATGATCTCCCTTAGGTTCTGACGTGGTCGTGTCACTGTGCAGAAACCAGAGGCTCCTCATGGACTGAGTGACCTGCATTTATAGATCTCCCGCCTCGGGCGGGCACTGAGGAGACAGAGAAGACAGGATCTCTGCCCTGGATAGTTTCTCAGAGTGGGACTGGGCTGGACTGGGCTGGGCTGGGGCAGGTGAAGACATCACGTTAACACAGGTATGAACTCTGGGAACACAGAGGAGGGAGAACCAAAGCTGGGGAGGGGGAGGGAGATGGAACAACTCAGACAAGGAGCCGCCATGTCGGACTCTCAGTGACGCGGCCCCAGCCACGCCCGTGCCCTCAGCTGTGTTTATACTGGACCACTTGTCACCTCGAAGCATCCTCTTTCGTGCCTCCACGTCTTTGTTTGTCCCCCCTCTTCCCAGAGTACCGTTTCCGAATCCTAGCTATGTTTTCTCCCTTCTCATCCAACAAAACTGGCTCAAGTACCAGTCTTCCAGGATGCCATTCCTGATGCCCGTGACCACTTTCCCACAGTACTTTCTGTTTCCTCCTCTTGGGGCGCTTGTCAGTTGGAACCTTGTATTTGAGTAGTTGGTGTACCTGCCTCTTTGCCTGTATTGGATGAAAAGCTACTTGGGATCAAGGGTTGTGTTGTAGTCAGCTGTGGATTGCCCCCGGCTTCTGGCCCAGTGGGCTGCCTCGGGGGGCACCTCGGGAGGGTTCGGAGGAGCAGGGTGCTTTAAGCATTCCAGGGAAGCAGATGTGGTAGGACTGCTCTTAGTGCACACAGACGCACGCTCACACCTGCCCAGCTGCGCCACCGGCAATTCTTACCTGTCTGCATTTGTTCTTCTTTCCAAACCAGTGCTTAGAAAGAGCCATGAAGTTTGCCTTTGAGGAGTTCCACCTCTGGTACCAGTTTGCTCTGTCACTCATGGCTGCTGGAAAAGTGAGTCTCCCTTTGTGACATGCAATCCTCTGTGTTGATGGTTAACTTGAATTTCATGGGATGACGTGATGCCTGGTAGATGTCTACACCAGCTATTTGAAACCGTCCTGTGGTCATTTATAAATGAGCGATCGAATTTAATTATTTGGGGGCCAACATGGACACATCATTGAGAAGAAAATTTTGAAATTCTTGCCTTTTTCTAGTCATTGTAACTTTATTTATCTGAAGCTGTGGCTTAAAACTCAGGTCAGTTCTTCACACTGACCCCTTTCACTCATTTGAGAGTGTAAACTATTCCTGGCAGGGGAACTCTGCTAATTATCTTTAGCAAGATGTGATATGACACAGTGTATGGTATTGGCTGAAAGCAAGGGCTGTGGAGAGAGAGGCCTGGTGCTGACCTCGAAGCCGTGTGACCCATGGCAGGTCACTTAGTGTCTCAGCTTCCTCTTCCGTCTCATGGAGAAATGGTACCGACTTCACAGAATTGTCATCAGGTAGTGAGATGATACCCACAAGGTGTTTAGCATAGGACCCCCAAAACGAACACACTCAATAAAGATAATAGCCACTGTTATTCTTGTTAATTTGGGCCCTTTAGTGAATTGTAAAGTCTGAGACACAAGATTATTTGGGCGAAGTGAAGTGGTATGCTTTCAATTAGATAGTTTCTTTTTTATAATAATGTAAACCTCCACTGTCTTTATTTTTTTCTTACTTTTACAATGGCTACACAAGTAGGGAATAAAACTAGGGGGATTCCGGGGCAGCGTTTTCACTTGTTTTAACCGCAGTTTACTCCCCGGTCCCCCCAAAAGTTCCAAGCTCAGGTTATCACCATCCCCAGGCCCTTGCTTCATTGGGTGAAAGTTGGAAAACCTCATTAAGAGGGTATCCTAACCAGAAACCCCACTGGGAAGGCTTTAGTGTTTGGTTCTGTCAAAAATTTTGAGTTTCACAGAAATGATCTCCTTTTGCCAAGTCTGCTCGCGCGGTGAAGGTGCTGAAAGAGTGCATCCGCCTGAAGCCGGACGACGCCACCATCCCGCTTCTGGCCGCAAAGCTGTGCATGGGCTCCCTTCACTGGGTGAGTGGGGCTGGGGCCCTCCATGTGTGCGGGGGCTGCCACCCTTTTGATTCCTAGGCAGAGAGGAAATAGTAGCAGTTCATCAGCTACACAAAAGCAAGGCTGTTCAGAGCCCCGGGCTTCTGGGCCGGGCTACAGCCCTCCTCAGGCCTCAACCCCACCCCAAGGACTTCGGGAAATCAGTACAACTCCAGGTGTTTCTTTTTCATGGGAATGCGCTTCAAAAGTAGGAATGGTAAGATGGAATTCCTACTCAGATGCATCCTGTGTGTAAGTCATATGGGACTGAAAAAGTCTATGTCACTCAGTGATTCCCTCCTAGGAGAGCCTGAGCTTTTCTGTAAAGCCAAGAGTCAACCTCTACGTTAGCTTATGTGTAAACCCAACTTCCTTCATTCCTCTTCCTGCACAGAGGCTTTTCCGCTTCAAATGTTCTTGTTCAGCTTTGAATCTGGGAAGAGCCTGATTTGTAACAAGTGTAGTACCTCAAAAACGTACTGTTTGAGCAGAAACTAGAAAACTCAATCGATCGCCACATACGATGGAGTTTGAATGTCTTTCTCTAAATTCATGTCAAGGTTAGTGATAAGAAGAGGTTGCCCAAAAGACTGAGACACCTGGCTGAGGTTTTTTTACCATTATGGTCCTTGCTGCTCGTTTTTTTCCATTTATTCTCACCCAGCAGGGCGAAAGTAAACATTGTGAAGAAAGTGCCCAACTTTGGTCAAATTTTTCTTGGGAAGGTGTGGAAGAAAAAACACATTTTGAAATGTGGCTCTCACCTGAAACACAGCTGTGGAGGTGTTGTGTGGTCCGTGCAGGTTTTAACACTTTGGTGTGGCAAGTGAGCGGACATGCAGGCAGGCTCTGAGAGTGGCTGGAGCAGTGGACCGAATCTTTCGGTTTTGAAAATGCCAGCTTCCAGCTGTGACTCTGCCACACTCCTTCCAGCGATGGCATCGTTCATCACCATAACACCTAACATAAACCTGACTCTTTTTTACAAGATGAGAATAACAAATCTTTTCTGTATTTTTTTTACATTTTTATCATTAAAATTTCCAGATACCACAAAAGTAAGGAGTATAATCAACTATCATCCATGTACTATCACCCAGCTTCAATAACATCAACACTTACCATACCCCGAAGGAGCAAATCTTATTATTTTTGCCTCTAGTGAGTTGTGCAAAAGGTCTTATTGTGGGTGTAGTTTACAGGTGCACATTTTTCCCCTTGGAACCTGCCAGTGCGAGGTCTGTGTGCGGTGTACTGTAAAATAAATAGATGGAGTTTTGAAATTTCTAACAGCTTGTGGGAAAGAGAATCCAAGCCTAAAAGATTCTTTATGTCATGCAAAAAAGGAAAGACCCAAGCACAAAATATTTCAAGAACTTTATTCTTTACAAATTATACACACATATATATATAACTTCTGAATACCTAGCACAATCTAATTACAGAGCCAATCAGTGAAAAACAGAGACGACAAAGAGCCCCACCAAGTATGAAAGTGACCTTGGAAAAGAGGGCAAAAAAGCAATAAGGAAAGGTTTAAAGCAAAAAGGCAAGGTGGGAATCCTGAGGACTGTTGAGAAGCTGAAATACAGAAAACAGAATCACCAGAGTGGAACTGGAAGATCTGGGAGTTATTTTCACAGTGACTCATCAGAAATTGCTTAGGACAGCAGATGCTTATGGGAACTCATGTTAGAAATTCTGCAGGATGTTGGTGTTGTTTTTAACTTACCTGGTTTTTCAGTTGGAAGAGGCTGAGAAGTTTGCCAAAACCGTCATTGATGCGGGAGAGAAAACGTCAGAGTTCAAGGCCAAAGGCTACTTGGCCCTGGGGCTTACATACAGTCTGCAGGCCACTGACGGTGAGCGAAGTCCCCGCCCACGGGAGCTGGGGAGCCACCAAGTCTGCACTGCAGGACCGGCCCATCCCCTGTCTCAGGAGGGCACATGGCTGGTTCCTCGTTTGCCGTCCTGTGGGGACCTGCCACCGCTGTCCTCTTTGCTTGGACCGGTCGGAGAATGGGAGGGAAGAAATGCAGGCCCTGTGCCCCGGCTCCCAGGCCCTCTTCACAGGTGCACTGTGCTGGTGGTGCCCAGCTGGCAGCTGTAGGGATCTGTCTTGAGGAGTGAGGTGAGCAGGGCCCTGAGAGAGAATTCACCCCGCCCAGCCTCCACCTGACTCTGCCCCAGCGCTTGGCCTGAGCTCTCCCCATGTGGAGGGATGTTGGGTCTTAGGCTAGGAATGCTTAGGCTTAAGCATTCAGGGCCCACCTCCTCCAGAGAGCATCCCTTGATTTATCAGTACCTGCCCCTTCTCCATTTGCACTTTTTTTTTTTTTTTTAAACAACTCTTTTTTATTTATTTATGTTTTGGCCATGCCGTGCAGCGTGTGGGATCTTAGTTCCCCAGCCAGGGATCGAGCCCATGCCCCCTGCAGTGGGAGCGCGGTGTCTTAACCACTGGACCGCCAGGGAAGTCCCCATTTGCACATTTTAATTCACAGATACGTACATGTGTAGTATAGCGGCTCATAGCACATGCAGTAACATTACACGTTTGGGATGTATTTACTGTTTCGGTGGATGGGCTTCCGGCTAAAAAAAAAAAAATCTTAATTATGTTTTCTATACTTAATGAGTTTTCAATTATATGTTTGCAGAAAAGGTAAATTGGTAAATTGTTTTTCTGAACTCTTTCTATTATTCCTTTTACATTTTGTTGTTAAATGTAACAAAAATACCAAAAAAAAATCTCAGAAATGATTGTCCAACTCAGTGAATTAGTATAAGGGAAAGTATTCTTATAAGCAGCACCCTGCTTAGGAGATGGAACCTTGCCAGCTACCTGGGAGCCCTTTAGGTGCCCCTCCCAATCACAAGCCCCCTTAAGAGAAAGCACTACACTGACTTTTATGGTACTCATTTTCTTTTGCTTTCTTTGTAATTTCGCTATAGTTTATTTTACACGTTACCCCAAATCTTTCTTTCCTCTGCCCTAAAATGTCAAAGACCCTGGAGAAGTTTTGCATATCAACTGATTTTTCAATCATGGATTTTTTTGCTAATTTTTCATATATACTGGCAATACGCAGAACATTTTTTTTACTATAGTAGGCTTTCAGTGAAGGGTAAATTTCATACCATATATTTATCCATATAACTTCTTAGTTGAGACTCTACACCTAATTAGCCCTGTAATTTTGGGAGAGTCACGTGACCCTGCTGGGTCTCATGTATCCTGTTGTATCCATGGTTCTCTTGGGACAGCTCTCTGGGTGCCTCTAGCTCATTCACTGTTGTTCTAAGTTAGTCATGGCTTACAGCTACATCCAGCTCTGGGCAGCCTTCCACCATCCTCAGAGCGATGTCAGGATGGGATCTGCCATGTTGGATTTGTTAGATAAGGACCATCTCCAGGTGCACCCGTGAATAGGTTCCTCTAGGACTTTTTCTGTTGTCCCAGTAAAAAGTACCTTTTTAGTTTCTACAAGACTCTAAGGTGGCATTTCTCACATGCTGTCTACAGGGGAAGTGTTGAGCTGATTTTCCAGTATCAGTGTTGGGTTTGCCCTGTCTGTCCCTGCTGTTCACATCAAGGCATTAAAAGTCCTAGCCATTGCCTCCGTGAATTAAACTGGCCTTCCATGGCGTCAGGCTAGTGTCCTTGGTTTTCGGTGCCAGAAGGAACTCTGAAGGCCGTCAAATCCACCCACTGGTGCTTGAATCTCTTCTATTCCATTCTGGCAGAGCCATTCTTCACCCGTGAATTACATGCCTGCCCTTGAGAATGTTTTCCTCTCTGGAGTTCCCAGCTGGTCTTTTGAAGACAGGCTGCTATTCCTGGGGGTACCAAGAGTGACCAGCCAACTCTCACTCTCGCCTTGGCATGGTTCCACAGTTATGCCCAACAAGTGCAAGGGCCTCAGGCTTACACAGCCTTCGTTTCCCATCCTCGACAGTGCCTGGGACAGGACTGGGCACATAAGCTCCCAGAATTTGTTGCTCTTAATCCAGTCAAATGTTTAGTTTTTGTGATGAGTTTTCTATTTGTCAGAAACTCCCTGATCTCCCATGCCACTGACTAATCGAACCCTTTTCTTAGCTTCTTTGCGAGGGATGCAGGAGGTCCTACAGAGAAAGGCGCTTCTTGCATTTCAGAGGTGAGTGGGAGTTCATCTTTTCACTCGGCTGTACATAATGACACCAAAGTATGATAAGTATAAAAAGAAGAGATATTTATAAAGATTATGTAAACAGTGTTTTACCCCTGGGAGTCTTTCCTCTTGAGTACCGAACAGACAGTATAAAACTTGCTGCATCACTTGTTGCCATGTAAATCTGCGTCCTTGATCTGTTTATTCATTCGGGCACATTTTATTCATTCCTAATAAAGCGATTTCAGCTCTAAGAGAGGTACTTTTTTATGTCTAGGGAGATGATTGCTTTTATTAAAGACATTTTTTATCATCTAGAAAAAGGATCATTCTTTGCAACCTTTTTTTTTTTAACATGTCAATCTGCAGATTTTTATATTACGAAATGAAAAGGCCAGATTTTAGGGCAGTCTCTGAAATACTTATAAGACAGTCAGGCCGGCAGGTCCCAGGCCTCTCCATCCTCTCCATGCTCTGTAATACCTTATGCTTATCTCCATCACTGTACCTTTCATGAAATTAGGAGAAGGCCTTATAATTAGCGACCGCTTGCATGTCACAGTGGCCTTTCACACCCCTTACTTGATCCCACCTCACACCAATAAGGCAGATGGAACAAGTCGTGTGTTCACTGCAGGTGAGGGACCGAGATGCAGGGATGAAGAGCCGGAGTCCTGTAGCTATTGAAGTCCGGAAGGTCAAGGTCTCTGACGCTGACTGGCTTCTCTGGTACCTACTACACCACACTTCCCTCATTTTCTTCTTATTGCAGGCATAATAAATCACTAACATGAATCACTGTTTGAAAGTATAGCCCCATGATGTCCAATCTAGAATTGGTATTGATCCTGTCACCTTAAATATATCTGAGTTACTTGATTTCTTGGAATTATATTAGAAACTTAGTTACTTAACCAAAAAGTTTTACGAGGACCTCTCAATACCTAATAACCGTTGTTAGATTTCTTTCCTTAGAACTAGGGTTGCCTGCAGATTTGTCACAGTGTACATGCTCCTTTTTATCACGAAATCATTATCACTTGGTTTCTGAAACACTTTCATCTCTTTTCTTTCCATTTCCTAGCAGGCTTGCCCATAGCTCCTTCACGCTGCCAGTCCCAGACTGGTTAATGACAGAAGGTACCAACTGACAGCTGCAAACAGACCTCCTATCTCTGTGCTAAGTTTTTGTTGATATTCTTCAGCACGGAGTGTGGAAAGCATTTCCATTTCAAATGATTTGGAGTTTTAAATTTTCCAGTCCTAGTTTGTAAAACCCACACATGGATGCCTAAGAAAGTGGTCATTACATCTGTTTCACTGTTTCACTTTCCTTAAATCAGCTCATCTTACTGGCTCTCTAAAAACAGCCATGGTGGTGGTCTGCCTTGAGCCGCAGAATTCATAACTTCATATTACATAACAGCTGTTCCATTGGCCTGAATTTCTTTTTGTTCCTCTTTTGCTTAGTTTCTAATTCAAAGGGATTTTTTAAATATTAGTTCATATGGGAATAAAGCGGAATAAAATCCTACTAACCTACGTGATTATATTGGGGAAGGCTAACCTAAATTTGTATTTATATGTATTTAAGGATATTTTTCAAAGTAATAAAAATATTTGGTTTCAAGTACACATTAACTAGGGCTATCCTAGTGTACTATACAAAAGTCTATAAGGGAAAGATTTTAAGTAAATAAAAAGGATTTGTATTACTTCTTATATGTAAATGAGTATTTAAAAATCACTTGGATGAGAAATATTTTCTTACTTTATATTTTAAATCTTCTCCCCACAATTCTGTTAATACTATTGTTTAGCAAATTTTGTTTAAAAAGAAAACGGTGTATCTCAAAAAGTGGTGAGGTTGCAGATATAGCGCGTGAAAATTAACTCAATTATGCCCAGAGTCAGAATTCAAAAAGGTTTGCTCTCTCCTGGATTCAGAGAGGTGATTTTTGAAGACATCCCAGTTGCATGATTGCATCTTAATGTTGAGACCCTCAGCTGTTCATACACTCATAAGCTCAGCCCGAGAGGCTGAACCAATTCATATGTCCTGTACAAAATTATAGTGAAGAAAAACTGTTGTTTGCAAAGCTTTCTAAGATGCTGTATTGATCTCAGTGGTGGCTCCTGGGGGCTCTCACATCCTACAGGGAAAAGCCAGGCTGGAAACAGTCGGGCGCATGTCTCAGTGACTTGCCCCCCAGCATGCAGGAATCCGGGCTACGTGGTGTCACTGGTGTTTATCACTCAGTGTGGTAGAAGGGACACAATCTCACAATCTCACTTTTATTTTCCTCTCCCACTCCTAGCTTGAATTTAAGTTTGAATGTGGTATGTTTTGTGGGTATGGAGTGACCAGCCAGCCCGGTTTGTTGGGAACTGAGCAGTTTCCCAGAATATGGGACTTTCAGTGCAAAAACCAGGAAAATACAGGACAAACCAGGACAAGTGGGTCATCCTACGTGTGTAAGTAATGGGAGGTCCCTGAGTAATAGATTTAACCAGATTTGCCCTTTTCTTTCTTAACATAATGATACACTAATCCCATGTCTACTGTAATCAGGATTGAAGGGGACTTCAAGGAGAATTGGCCAAATAAGGCAGCAGGGTGATATGGTGGAGAGACCAGGCCTCGGAATTTCACTTCTGGCTTTACCTCTTTTGCTTGATGTTCTCGAACAAGATGCTTAATAGTAGATGCTTCATAAATTGTAGTTATTATTGTTACAAGGTACATGTCTTAATGGACCAGGGTCAAAATTGATCAGCTGTCTCTGTATTCTTGGTCCAGCTCCAGAGGATGTTGGAGCCAGAGTCTAGGAGAATGACGGGGTGGACCTCAGGGCAGTCTAAGTTTTAGCCAGGTGATCTGGGAGGCCCATCGCATGCACTCCAGTAGCAGTCTGGCATACACTTCTCAGGGCACTGCTCGTACTGCACTGTAATGATCATTTAGGTCTCCCCCTCTGTGGTGTTGGGGGGAGCTCCTCAAGGAAAGGCACTTGTATTATTCATCTCCAAGCTCCCTAAAAGTTAACACAGGGCCTGGCATCACAGTAGGTACTGCATAATGTGGATGGATGGGTGAGTGGATGGATGGATGGATGGATGGATGGATGGATGGATGTTTGGATGGATGCATAGATGGATGGGTAGATGGATGGATGGATGGGCAGGTGGGTGGATGGGTGGATGGGTGGATGGATGGATGGGTGGGTGGGTGGTTGGATGGATGGATGGATAGATGAAGGGGTAGATGGATGGATGGGTGGATGGGTAGATAGATGGGTGCCCTCAGTGGGCCAGTGTCTTGCAATTCTTACTTTTCCTATGGAATAAAAATGGAATTAATGGGTATGGAGGTGCTTTGACAAGGGAAACACTTGGTGAGCATCCCTTGTAGTAACATTTTTTAGGTCTCTGATTTTCTCTTAGCAGCCTCACCAGGTGCTCACAGCATGGGAATGGGATTCATAGCGCTGCTCTAAATTCATGTACGGAGTCCAGCAAGCTTGCAGTTTTCAAGATCCCTGATGTCCTTCCTCTCACCTGCATTGCTTGATGATTTCTGTCAAGCACGTTTTCTGTGGGCGTACAAATGTGGTGTTGTCACAGGAAGCCTAGCTGCCGAAGTTGTCCTGCGCAACTGGAGCACGTTTTCAGGAGTCTACCTGAGATGAACATCTTGCACGTTTTCTAGTTTTTTTGAGCATCTCCATGTTTCCTTTTTTCTTTCATAGGCTAAAGTGGCCAGTTTAACATATTAGCCAAATTATTGAAATAAGGTTTTTTTTTAAATGTGTATGCTTAAGTTGTGCCTCATTAGAAATTTGGCTGTTGGATATTCATTATTAGCCAAGTTGACGATTCTTCCGATGTTGTCCTAATGTACCCCAGTGATGCCAAGATTTCTAGCACTTCTGTTTGTTCCTTAGTGCTGTGGCTAACAGTTAATAATCATTTGAAGAGGCTAAGGTAGGGCCTTTGGTCAGAACTATTCTTATCCACACCCTGAGTTCACCAGACCATTGTCAGCTTTTCACTTGGTTGGTGTTGGGTAGAAACAACTGTGATTTGATTTAACTTCATTTGTAAAAAATCTAGGCTGTGCTGAGAAAATTATAGCTCTGTGGAATTCTTTTTGAGGGTTGTAGAAAGCTGGTTTAATTGTGAAAGAAGATGAGATAAAATAAATAATGCTAAATTCAAAGTCTCTTCATAATCCATTTTGTATTCATTTTCCCTGAATAATTGGGAGAGACAGAAACCATGACATTCCAGTCTCACTTTTTATGAACACCAAAGAAAAATGTTCTTTGATGTACAAATTCATGGAAAAACCAATGCCTGTCAAGTAATAAAAACTGGGGCATGCTGAGTAGGCCTCTGCTAGAAATAAGACATCTCAAAGGGCAACACAGGCAAATCCTCAGCCTCAGCCTCTTAGACTAAAGTGAGAAGAGTCCTAAGGCCGTGTCTGGAGGCAAACTTACTAGTGACGATTCCCCAGGGATGGGGGTTTTGCTCTTAAGGTTAAAAAAAGGACAGAGGACACCCCCCACCCCCTAGTTCCCCGCAGTTGCTTGTGGTAAGATACAATTGACTTCCACATAAAAGCAAGAATGACGTGTCTGCCATCAAGTAGGAGGCCAGCATAGCCTCTTCCCACTGGTGTCAAAAGCCAGCTGATAGACTAAGTCTGGTGTCTGGCCACAAAGTCTTACATGTCATGGTTGCATGTAATTAGTTAAACTGCATGGAACTTAGTAGAAGCTTCAGAACACTGAATGAATAGCCTCCATTTCTCTCTATAGTTCATCAAAAAACCAGAACCTCATTTTACAAGCAAAGCCGGGCCTTTGATTTTCATATGGTTTCCCTGAAATCCAGAAATCTGGATAAAGTAGTGTTAAGACCAAGCGAAAACTTAACCAAAGCAGCCATCGCCTTGCCAAGTATGCTCACAGCCTCACCGTGTCCCAGCGTGACACGTGGGCCTCTCCTGCTCAGCCCAAGGTAGGCGTCTCCTGGGGAGGTCGGACCTCGGGGCCTGTGGCTTCTTCAGCCCCGGGCTCCTTCTCAAAGTCAAGGCCCATTGGCTGCCATTTCAGATGCTAAACAAAACAGAGACATGCTCCTGTGTCATTCCCGTGTACAGTGGCAAGAGGAAACATGCGTGCCATTTGTTCGTGGACAGAAGAGAAGAGTTTAAATGAAACATTAAATAGTTAAATTAAATACGGGGCCTTTGGTAAAATAATTAATAAGAACCTCCTGTGTAGCACAGGGAACTCTACTCGGTACTCCGTAATGACCTATATGAGAAAAGAATCTGAAAAAGAGTAGACATATGTATAACTGATTCACTTTGCTGTACAGCAGAAACTAACACATTGTCAATCAACTATACTCCAATAAAAATTAATTTTAAAAAAGTATGGGGCCTCGGTATAAATAAAAATACAAATGGGAGTACTTGTTTGACATGGAAAGTAAGAATGGCCTCTCTCATGTACTAATAGCTGCAAATACTTTTTCAGGGCCCACAGCCTGTCACCTACAGATCACCAAGCAGCTTTCTACCTGGCTCTGCAGCTTGCCATCTCCAGACAGGTCAGTTCTCCAATGTTCCCACACTTGGTGCCTGTTCTGTCTTGATACAGTTTGAGGGAGTAGCTGACCTGCTTTCCTTCACCTGAGGCTGACCCGGAGCCAGGGACTCTCCTCAGAGGCCGCTGCCTCCTCGCAGTGAAGACCCTGGTGTTTCGGTCAATTGGAGCATTAGCTGTGAAGACACAAGGCAGGCAGGCTCTGCTTTTGGAGATTAAATCTGCAAATCTGGAGGGCCCCACGTGGGGTCGGACGGCAACAGGGGATGCAGCACATGGTATAAACCCTGACTGAGGAGCCCTCAGACAGCCTTTGTCCCTTGCTAACAGAGCCCAGTGGTGACCTGCAAGGTGGGGATTTAATCACTGGTGGGGCCTGGTCGTCATAAGGGTATCAGTGATTGACAGGAAGATGCCAGCGAGTGTAGACAAAAGACACCAGTTCCTTTCAAATATGTAGAAGATATGAACAATTACACACAGTGGCTCCTCGAAAGAGGAGACTCGACAGTATTCTCCCTGCTGGAGGGGCAAAGCTTTGTCGGTCTTCATCTTCCCAGCGGCAGCTTCCAGAAGCTGCCTTTGCCATTCTCATACCCTCCCGTTCCCTCCCAGCTGTTCTGGAGACTCCGGCCCCATGTCTGCCTGCCCACCACGTGCAAGACACTGGTGGTAACCCCAGCACAATCCTAAGTGCTGACTGGAGGGTGAATCGAAGGTCAGCTCCCCAGACATGCCATTCCCCTGGCAGGCCTGGGCTGTCCGCATGTGTCCGACTTCCCGGAGGCCAGGGAATGGTGCCAAGAAGTGGCTCCCCTTGGCAACCTGGGGACCAAGGAAACCAAGAGAGCTCGTCTGTCTAGGTCCTCTCACCTGGCATGGTGTGGCTCAAAGCTGGCCTGATCGCGAGCTGCTGCGGAGACAGCTGTGGGCTGGTGACCCACCGTCCGGTCTCTCTCCTCCTCCAGGAGCTCCGCTCGCCTTGTCCTTGAAGCCCCCTTCCCACAGCAGCCTGCTCCTCTGCTTCCTCTTGCCCAGCTCTCTTGTTCAGTATCTTTCTCACTAGACCTTAGGTTTCCTGAGGGCAGGAACCCACATCTGTCATCATTGCTTTGCGCTGGCAGCGGGGACACTGCCTGACCCGTGGTAGGCCCTCACTAATACTCATTGAATGAAGGAACCAGCTTCGAATTCCTTCAAGTCCGCCTAGCCCTTAAGGACCTCACTTTGCACCCTGTATCAGTTTTTTCCCGATTACGCTAGTCATCCCTAAAAACGGATATCATGGGTGTACCTGCCTTTTGACCCTCCCAGAATACCAGTGCTGTTTACACAGCAGCCTGTCCCCCTGGGGAGGGGAGCAGTAGATGGAGCCTTCTGGGTGCAGCAGCCTTAGTGAACTGACGTGTAGGGCTGGATGATCCCTTCCCTCTGTGATAGCTGTGATTCTACGGCTCAAAACAGAAAGCCTCTGTAACCAGCATTTTTAACTTAGATGCATCAAAAATGGTATTTCAGAGAGGAAAACGAATAGATTTGGTAAAGAAGGAAGTCACGGTTTCCTACTAAGGAGTGAGGTTACTGAGGGTTTGGGAAGAAGCAGGAGAGCTGAGAAGAGGTCCAGCCAGGGCCCGGAGTTGGAGGGGAGACAGAAAGGAGTCCCTGGGGTGACCGTGTAAGAATGCCTCAGTCTTGAGCCTGTTTCAAAATCCAGCTTCAGGTTCTAATTCTCCCTAGGTACTGTTAAACCTGCACAAAATCTCGGGTGTTCAGATACCCATTATGTATGCATTGTATCCACCCTTGTGCTTGGGTGATTTTGAAGAAAGTCTTGAAGAGCTGTTGGATTTTGAAGGTTAAGGTTGTATCTGGTCCTACTTAAATTTGGATACACCTGCTCTGTATGTGGCATTGCAGTTTGTTTCTTGGGTGGAGTTCCTTTGGACTGTAGTTTGGAAAGGTGTGGGGTTGGTTAGTTTGTTTGCATAGTTCCTTGATGTCTAACGGAGATGCAGGACAAAGGGACTTGAAAAGAATCACAGGTGTCTGATCCTTTGGAAAGCTCTGTTTAACGTTCTGAAACTTATCAAGCAGTTTAATTTCAGTACTACTTAAAAAATCAGAGCAGTTCAGCTAAGTAAGTTTCATTCCAATAAAAACTGCTGGCAATTTGTTATGTGTCTCCATTTAGAGTGAAATTATCTTGGGCATAATCGAAAGTAAATCAGTTTTGTGGAAAAAGAGACAAATTGTTTAGGGAGAAGTAAA
Source organism: Lipotes vexillifer (assembly GCF_000442215.2). Lineage (NCBI taxonomy): Eukaryota > Metazoa > Chordata > Mammalia > Artiodactyla > Lipotidae > Lipotes > Lipotes vexillifer. The sequence goes on from NW_006799727.1 coordinate 889,668, forward strand.
CGATTTGGTATTGGCAGTTATACTGAGAAACAGAGTCTCTTGTATCACTTCATTAGTCATACTGTTGCTTGAAGGGAGCCTCTGTTTTCGTGTTTGTGGTTAATATCCTGGGGCTGCCATGAAGATGGTTTAAAATCTGAGTGTGGCACATGGTGAAACAACTCCTTATATTTACAGAGAATCAGATACTGAAATGGTGGCTCGTGTGTGTGTGTGTGTGCGCACGCGCGTGCGTGTGTTTAAAAATTCTTTCTGGTTTTGTTTTAAACCAGATACCAGAGGCCCTGGGGTATGTCCGCCAAGCTCTTCAACTTCAAGGCGATGATGCCAACTCCCTGCACCTCCTTGCCCTCCTGTTGTCAGCACAAAAGCATTACCATGATGCTCTGAATATCATTGACATGGCCCTGAGTGAATATCCAGAAAATTTTATGTAAGTGATACTGGACTTGTCTTTCCTTATACAGAAGGTATTGAATTTACTTCTCCCAATCTATCTAAGTCCTTCATGCACATCCTGGTGGCAAATAGTACAGAATCCCCTTTACTCTTGTTTTTTCATGATATTTAGAAACAAACATAGTCTTCAGGTCAACCTGAGTTGAAATACCTCATCCATTCTTTCCCAATGTGTACCTCTGAGACATACAAGATGATTTTAAATGCATTGTGGATGAACATTTTTATTTTAATAGTTATGCATTTTAAAATGTACATTAGAGAAAATACAGCTGCCTATCAAAGTGTGATTTCATAGAAATTATTGCTCAGAGGGAGACTAAGAATTTTTAAATGAGTTGTTTTAAAGTGAATCTAAAGGGAAATATTAATATACGTGGATGTGGCAAAAGCTATGTTGAACAAACTCCAGTGACTGAAATTTGGGAAACATTGCTTTATAGCTTGTTTGTCCCACGTTACATAAAGGACTCCCATTATTTCCAGGTGATTACTATATTTTAGGCAACTTTGATCTGGATACCTGACCTCTTTGTGTCTTAGGTTTATTCTCTAGGAAATGGAATTCCTTAAATCAATCAGCAGTATTTGTTCGTAACCTAAGAATTGTCATTACAAACTGCCATGTGCTGGAATTGTCTGCTTATTCACCTCTTCCCTCTGAATCCCTGAATCCAGGCCTGTTGATTAGGCTTTGTTGAGAAGGACATTGTCTTTTGGGCTACTCATTTTATCCTCAGTGGAGTAGCTTAGTAACCAGTACACAGTGGCCAGAAACAGTAAACAGTCCTGCAGGCTGGCAGGTTCTCATTGTCTAAGTGGCAGGGTCAGCAGTGGGTGGGGGCGGCCTGGGGCAGGGGGAGAAGGGAAGGCAGGCTCTCTCCACTTCCAGAAATAATGCAAATTTTAAGTGGATCCGCCTTGGCTTTATTTCTCTGCCTCATCACCTCACTGTGGTTTTAATCAGTGCGTTTCAGCAAACTCCCCTGGGAAAATTGGTTCACACATTTCCATTACAAACATTTCTTTGTCTTCAAGTGAAAAGGGCACTTCTCTTCTCCCCATCGGGAAAATTCTCATTATAATCCAGGAAACCTCTGACTAGAGATTTCTCTTGTAGGTTCAGCTATTTATGCAGAGTGAATTAAAGAGCTTTGCCACTTGCTCACGGAGTACATCTCAAAATGCACACGGAGTACATTTCTGGATTTTATCCAAAGCTGGTTAGCCCGTGGAACCGTCAAGTGGTTAAAGCACTTTCAAAAATACTCGGCCCTTTAGCCCTCAGTGGAGTAGAGCCTGATGCAACTGAATTCAGTTTCTCTCATCAATACTCTTATATAAAGTGGCTGCCCCTGCCTCCCAAGCCCAGCACCTTCATTGGATGTTCGTTAGATGTTAGATGTTAGACTCCAGCATGTGGCTCTTGCGTAGACAGCCTGGGGTGTCATCTGAGAGGAGAGGAGGCTTATTAAACTAACAGCCACACTGCACAGTAAGCAGTAAACAGTGGTGGCTAATATGGTAATTTAGCCTCCAAGTGACAGCAGCTGACAGCCTTTTCAAGTAGTAGAAGGAAGGAACAGCAGTAGAGGTATTTGAGGAATGCGAGCCTGTTATTTTAATGTTAAGCTGTAAGCTCAAAAAAGCAAAGCATATGGCAGCAGGGCTGAGAGCCTCTGATGACTTGCTTGCTTTTCAAATATTTGTATTTCTTCCTTTGTGATGGGAAACTTTTTCCTCCCAAGAATACTTTATTAAAAGTTGGGGCCAGATATAGTCAGTGGATCCCATGGTTTCTTCCCAACCTGGCTAAAACATTTCAACACCAACCCAAATGAGATTACGTGGGCACCTGTCCCAACTGCCATGTAGCATTATCCGTATGTTTGTGACAAGCTTGTCTCCAGCAGAGCTGCAGACTCTCGGAAGCCTGGGATGTCCTCGTGTCTCTCGTGTCCCAGCAGCCATAACCTACCACAGACTGAGTGTGTAGTGGATGTTCCCTCGGCCCCTTCCCTCTGCTAGGGTCAGGCCTGTCCGACTGTTGAACCAAGAAGTGATTTCACTGGCCTCTTAGCCTGATGCAGAGAATTACAGAGCTTTTTGGTCTCCGTTAAACGTATTCAAGATACTTAACCACCATCTTTTGTCACTTCATGGTGACAGGAAGGACGGGTAACCCTGGAGAGACCAGGGGCTCCCCCAGGGGCAGTGAGCTGTCCTGGTCAGTGCATTGAAGGCATTCATACATGGTGATCACTCAGTAATTGAGAGACATTCATATTAATAGTGTTACTACTGATACAGTGTCTTCAAATGTAATATTTTAGAATCCTTTAAAATGATTAAATATTGAGTAGAAGCAAAAGGCTATTTATTAAATCTATTTAAAATAATAATACAACTAACCTATGTATACCCACTTCTTAACTTAAGAAAAAGAACATTAGTGTTGCCTGTGAATTTCCTGTGCACTCCTGCTGTCCTCTTCCCTGACCTCTCCCCGCACAGGTTAACCACCATCCTGAATTCTAAAAAACTTTTTAATGATCTCCTTACACCACTCGCTTTCATTGCTTAACATTGTGTTTCTGAGGGTCATCCTTCTTGCATACAACAGCAATTTGTTCATTTATACTGACGAATAGTACTTTATTGTATAAGTATACCAAGGTTTCTTTTTCTGGTTTACCGTAAGCGGATATGTGGGTTGTTTTCAGTTTTCAGCTGTTACACGAACGATGCTGCTGTAAATATCCTTGCACAGTCCTCCTCGTGCCCATGTGCAAGCATTTCATCAGGTAGACACCTAGGAGCGGAATTGTTGAGTCATAGGATGCGTGTATCTTCAGTTTTACCAAATAATTCCAAACTGTTTTCCATAGCGGTTGTGTCCGTTTACATCTCCAGCAGCAGTGCCCACGGGCCCACGCAACTCCAGACACCAACACTTGGTGCCCTCAGACTTGTTGGTTGCTGGTTAGTGGTATTACACTGTGAGTTTAAGTTGCATGTCCTCATTATTAATGAGGTTGAACACCTCTTTCATGTGTTTATTGGTCATTTAGCTTTTCTCTTTTATGAAGCACGTATAGAAGTCTTTCTTCTTTTCTAATCTGGTTGTCCATTTCATACTAATTTGTAAGATTTCTTTATGTTATGATTAAAAATGCTTTTGTTGGTTATATGTGTTGTAAAAAGCTTCTCCCAATCTGTGTCTTGTCTTTCCTTTCTCTTAATGATATCTTTTGATGAACAGAAGTTCTTAATTTTAAAGTATAGTCGAATGTGTCAATCATATCCATGGATAGTACTTTTCTGTCTAGTTTAAGAGACCTTTCCTAAGTTATCTTCTCAAGCTCTCTCATGTTATCTTTCATCCTTGAAGCTAGGAGTCCGTCTGGAATTGACTGTTTTATGTATGTGAGGTGTAAGGGATCCAGGGTAATTTTTTCCCACGTGGATACCCACTTGTCCAGCAACGTGTATTGAAAAGATTCCTTTTGCGGTTTCTCCCCAGGGCCACTTTTGTCTTAAACCAAATGTCCATCTGTGTGAGGAGCTGCTTGTGAGCTTTCCACTTGGTTCCGTTGGTTCAGGGTGCCCATCTCTGTGTGACTGCCTCTCTTGTCGTCATTCTTACAACTTTATTATACATGAGGTCAGTCCACCCCTGTAACTTGCTCCTCAGGGATATCCTGGCTGCCCTCAGGCCTTTGAGCCTCCATATAAATTTTCAAATTGGTTTTTCACGTTCCACCGAAAAAATCTGTTGAGATTTTGATTGGAATTACATTTAATCTAATAACTTAGTTTGGGAAAAATTAGATATCTCTAATTATTTAGGCCTTTAGAAAATACTTTTTAAATGAAGCTTTATAATTTTCTTTATAAAGAATTTGCTGATGTTTACTAGGTTTATTCCTAGTTACCTGAAAAAAAATTCCATGCTTTTCTATTTAAACCTCTATTTAAGAGTTTAGGGAAATTTCCTTCTTCCAAGAAGGCTTGCTAAGAGTTTTTTTTTTTCCATCATGAATTGATATTGAATTTTATCAAATGTTTTTTCAGTATTTATTGAGATGATTATATGATTTTACTCCTTTAATCTGTGAATGTTATATTAATTGATATTTTTAAATGTTAAATTAACCTTGCATTCTTGGAATAAGCCCAACATGATCATGATCTATTAGTTTTTTAATGGATTCAGTTTACTAGTTTTTTTAAAGAACATTTACATTTATGTTCATGTGTGTAATAGCTTGTAATTTTCCTTTCTCATTATATCCTTGTCAGGTTTTGGCATCAAGGTTAGGCTGGCCTCATAAAATGAGTTGGAGTAGTTCTTTTTTGTGTGTTTTGGAATCTTTGTGTAAGATTTGAATTATTTGTTCCTAGAATAATAAGTTTGGGTAGAATTTGCCTATAAAACCATCTGGGACGGGTCTTTTTATCCATGGAAGGACTTCTGATGCTTTTTAAAAATGATTATAGGAGGGGCTTCCCTGCTGGCGCAGTGGTTGGGAGTCCGCCTGCCGATGCAGGGGACACGGGTTCGTGCCCCGGTCCGGGAAGATCCCACGTGCCGCGGAGCGGCTGGGCCCGTGAGCCATGGCCGCTGGGCCTGCGCGTCCGGAGCCTGTGCTCCGCAACGGGAGAGGCCACAGCAGTGAGAGGCCCGCGTACCGCAAAAAAAAAAAAAAAAAAAAAATGATTATAGGATATTCAGGTTTTTCTACTTCTTATTTTATTAAGTTATGTTTAATATACTATATATATTTTAAGAATTTGCCCATTTAATCTAAGTTCTAAATTTTATTGCCATAGAGTAGTTTATAATGTTTTTAAATTATTTATTGTCATACAGCATCTGTGGTTAGGTCTTTTTCATTCCTCATGCTGTTTAATGTGCCTTTTTTTTTTTTCTTGAACAGTCTTGCCAGAAAACTGTCTGAAACATTGATCTTTTCAAAGAACCTTTAGTTTTTTTTATCATCTCAACCGTATATTTACTTTCTCTTTTATGAATTTCTGTCCTTATTTCTATTATTTCTTTTCTCCTGTTTTCTTAGAGTTTGTTCTGTTTTGTTTTAGTTGGTTTTCCTTCTTAATTTTTTAAGTTGGATGTTTAGTTCTTTAGTATTTTGCCTTTCTTATTTTCTGACATAAGCGTTTAAGATAAAATATTCCACTATGTACTGCTGTAACTATAAACCACAAGTTTCAATATGTGAAATTTTTGTTATTGTTTTGTTCTAAATATTTTTAAATTTCCATTATTATTTTTTGACGAATTAATTATTTTAGAGCTGTATTTTATAATTTAAAAATATATGGGTTTTTTTTAAACTTATCTTTTGTCAATGGGCTTTTAACTTCATTGAATTGTGTTCAGAGACTATAATCAATATAAGTTTGAAATTTGTTGAGACTTGTTTTATGGTCCAGCATGTGGCCACTACTTATAAATACTTCATGTGTGCTTAAAAAGAATGTTTCCTGCATTTGGGGGTAATTTTTTTTATATTTTATTACGTTGAGCTATCAGCTGTGCTTTTCAGATCTTTTTTTTCTTATTGATTTTTTTTTTTCTACTTAATCTATCAGTTTTTGAGCAGAGGTATAATTGAAACTACCTCTGATGGGTAGATTGTCCTGTTTTACCACATAACTTTAACATAGTTAAAGCAATTATTTTTTCTTCTTCTTTTTTTTTTTTTTTTTTTTTGCGGTACGTGGGCCTCTCTTAAAATGCACCTTTTAAAAGCTGTGCTATTAGGTGCATTTAAATTTAGAATTGCTATGTCTTCCTAGTAAATTCAACCTTTTAGCAATATGTAAGTAGTTGCATAATTCATTTTGCCTGAAAGTCTATTTTGTATGATGGACACATACCTGCACATACAAATAGCCATGTATATGTGTACATATACATGTATACACACATACTGTGTGTGTGTGCGCTTGGAATATCTTTTTCCATTCTTTGAACTTTTTATATTCTTATATTTTACATGCACTCTTGTATTCATTAAATATAGCTGGTTTTTTTTTTGTTTTTTTTGTTTTTAACTCAGGCTGACAGTCTATCTGGAACATTTAGTTCATTTCCATTTATTGTAAATAGTGACATATTTGTATTAGTGTCTCCCACTTCATTTGTGTTTTCTATTAGTCCTGCTCTTTTTTCATATCTTATCCTCTCCTTTCCTACCTTCTTTTAAATAATTATGTTTTTATTACATATTTTTCCTTTACTAATTTGGAAAAGAAACATTCTATTTTGGTTGTTGTCATTTAGTGATTACCCTAGAAATTTTAGTGAGGGTCTGTTGTTGGCAAACTTTCTCGACCTGTGTCTAAAATTGTATTTGGCCTTTCTCTCAAAAGAGATTTTCAAACTAGATCTATGATTCTAAGCTCACATTTCCTCACAGCACAGTGATCTTGCTCCTTTTGTCGTTGTTGAGAAGTCAACCGTTGGTTTAATTTTAGTTCATTTTAATGTCATCTGCCTTTTCTCTCTGGCTGCTTTCATTGCCATTCTTGCTGATGCTTGGCATTTTCACTGTGAGTAGGTCCTGCTGGGGACTTTTTAAAACTGTGGATTGGTCTTGTTTGTATTGTTTATCATTTCTAGAAAATTCTCAGCCATTATTTCTTCCAGTATGTCTTCTCCTATAGCTGGCATATCATTGGATCTTGCTTTTTTTGTTTAGTCTGATAAGTTCTGCCTTTTGTGTCAAGTGTTTGGTCCATTCACATTTAATATAATTAATGATGGATGAATGTATGTCTGCCATTTCTGTATGTATCTTGTCTTTTTTGTTCCTCTAATACTGCCTTCTTCTGTTGAAAACTTGTCTTTTTAAACCCTTTAACTATTAAATGCCTAAAGAAAAGGATGAAAAATTAGTATTTGCTGATTATGTATTAAATGTCTCTAACACACTGTAAGTTTTTTCCAAAATAAAATCTAACAAAGTACACATTTTTATATTGAACAGTGTTCACAGATTCTGATAGATTTGCTATCTCTTGTACTTGGTATAAGAGCCTCGATCGTTCTTCTTTTAAAATACAGCTTTGCAAAAATTTCCTAATTGATTAATGTATTTTACTTAGTAATTTTCCTCATTGGCCCAAGAATGTAGAAGTAGATGCCAGGTGATGTTGGGAACAATTGTTTCTCCTAAAGACAGTGTGGCCAGGGCTTGGTCAGGCCCTCACAGACTTCGTGTTTCTGCCATGGGATTATTCATGTTTAGATAAAATATCGCAGTGAGAACTGAGAATTTGTTACTTTTTTTTTTTTTTTTTTCCCGGTACGCGGGCCTCTCACTGTTGTGGCCTCTCCCGTTGCGGAGCACAGGCTCCGGACGCGCAGGCTCAGCGGCCGTGGCTCACGGGCCCAGCCGCTCCGTGACATGTGGGATCTTCCCGGACCGGGGCATGAACCCGTGTCCCCTGCATCGGCAGGCGGACTCTCAACCACTGCGCCCCCAGGGAAGCCCCCAGTTTGTTACTTTTGCCTCTGGAAAATATACCAGATAGTATCATACCAATGGTGGTACATTTGAGAACTTTAGCATAACTGAGATATTTTATTCTAATTTCAGCAAGCCTTCCAATGGCTGCTAAGGGCAGCCACACCAGGGTGTAGTTTCTTGCCCTGAGACAAATTGTGGTTGTACAGCTTTCCTAATTACAGATTTTTAGTTGATTTGAACTTTACTCTTCCCTACTTAAGTAGAACACGTACAGGCACTTATTCTCTGGCTCTCAGAGAGGTCATCAAATCAACAACACACTTAAGAAACCATCCAATGTTACCACAAAGCACAAAAAGTAAATTTTGAAACCTCTCAAAGACAAAAATACAAGTGGGATCATTATGGTGTTTTCTGATCCATGACTTTGATATATCAGATATTGAAACAGATCCTCAAGTCACCAGATTGGAAAACGATCTCTTCTTCTGTATGTGGTCTTCTATTCTCGTACTGGTGGAAACAGATTTTTTCAGACAATCGTGCTGCTTTTTACATCAACAGGAACTAACTGTATGGAAAGAAATGAACATATATAACATTCATTCATTCATTCATCCATTTGTTCACTCATTTAGCAATAATAACCATTAGCATTTATGCACTGCTTTGTGACAGGCAACTCCTATCAGCACTTCACATATTTTAAACTAATTTAATCATCATGAGACCATCAAAGGTTGGTAGTATTATCATCCCCATTTTATAGATAAGGAAACTAAGGCATAGGGAGGTTTAGTGATTTGTCTAGTTGTGTACCTAGTAAGTGGCAGAGTCATGCTTTGAACCCAGGCAGCCTGGCCTTGGCCTCTGTGCTCTGTACCTTCGAAGCATTGCGTTCTTCCCACATTCCAGTTGCCACGTGAGGTGTTGTTGGGCATGCCGCCATGGACAAGAGAAAGGCAATTTATGCTCTCTTCAAGCTAACAATCCAAATGAACAGGATTTTTATCCTATACCCTCTGTTAATCTCTTCAGTAAACCAGAAAACTTGATGAGGATCATTCTTTTCTTGAGTGGAGTATATATACCTGGTTTAAAAAAAACATTACTTGGCAAGTAAGATTGTACCTTTTTCTCAGTCTGTCTCACTTAACACACGTAGTCTCAGAGAAACTCAGTTTAAGTTGAAATATCATATTGAGTAATGTTTTGATGTAGTGATTACTGAGAGGCCAGGTGTTATGGGCTATTTTTATGTCTGAGCTGAGTGATGGAGTAATGAACATGCCTATTAAATTTGCATTTGATAGAAAGTTGGAACTCAAGGAAAGAGGCTGTTCATCTTATTAAACTAGAGAAATGATTCACTGGAAACCTGAAGGATGTCTGGGAGGGATGAGTGCAAGGTAACCAACCCAGGGATGCCTGTTCCTCAGATACAAGGTGGGGAGGGGATCTTTGGGCAAAGGAGAGTGGGTGACAGCCTAAACGACACCACGGACCAAAGTGGAGTGGATTCAGTGGTGCAGTAGCTTATTTAAAATCAACTTGCCACAACAACAGCAAAAGGACTTGAATAAAAAGTGGACAAAGGGGCTTCCCTGGTGGCGCAGTGGTTGAGAGTCCGCCTGCCAATGGAGGGGACGCGGGTTCATGCCCCGGTCCGGGAAGATCCCACATGCCATGGAGCGGCTGGACCCGTGAGCCATGGCCGCTTGAGCCTGCACGTCTGGAGCCTGTGTTCCTCAACGGGAGAGGCCACAACAGTCAGAGGTCCGCGTACCGCACGAAAAAAAAAAAAGCGGACCAAGGACTTAAATAGACATTTCTACAAAGTAGATATTCAAATGGCCAGTAAGCACATGAAAATATTCTTAGCATCACCAGTCATTAGGGAAATGCAAATCAAAACCACAATGAGATACCATTAGGATGACTATTATTTAAAAAAACAAAAACAAAAAAAACAGATACTAACAGGTGCTGGAGAGGATGTGGCGAAGCCGGAACCCTTGTGCTCTGCTGGTGGGAATGTATAATGGTGCAGCTGCTTTGGAAAATAGCGTGGCCATTCCTCAAAAAAATAAAAATAGATTACTATATGATCCAGCAATTCCACTTCTGGGTAAATACTCAATAGAATTGAAGGAAGAAATTCGAACAGAGGTTGTACACTCATGTTCATAATAGCAGTATTCATAATATCCAAAAGGTAGAAATCACCCAAGTGTCCATGGATGGATGAATGGATAAGCAAAATCTGGTCCATACATAAAACAGAATGTTATTCAGCTTTTAAAAAAGAAGGAAATTCGAAAAAGAAAGAAAGCAAGAAAGAAAGAAGGAAATTCTGATATGCTGCAACATAGATGAACCTTGAGGATGTTATGCTAGAGAAACAGGCCATCCACAAAAGGACAAATACTGTATGATTACTCTTAGATGAGGTTCCCAGAGTAGTCAAAATCATAGAGACAAAGTAGAGTGCTGAGTGGATACAGGGTTCCAGTTCTGCACGCCTTTCTCCCTGTCCTCCTGGGAAGAGAGCTTGTCTGAAGGCCTGGCTGCTGGGAGAAGCCAGGCCAGGGCAGTCACCCCATAGCCAGCCATCCCCGATGGTGGCATGCAGAAGGTTTATTTATTTCAGTGCTCTCATTTACAGTGTCTCAACTTCTCCTATATATCTCATCCCACCATTCAAAGTATGGAGTATCATCTTCAGAATTCGTGCGGGGTGTTTCCTGGAGATCTCTGGATCCCCAGCCCCTAACCCAGAGCTTAGCTTGCTGCAAACATTACTACACATCTGTACACTGACGACCCTGCTGAGCAGCCTAGAGGCCCTAGTTCATAGCTAAGCATGTTTACCTGTGTTTCGTCTAGTGTCTGTTTCCGCTTTCACTCTGCCGAGTTCCGCCAAATGATAAAATGATGATGTCTGCTTATTTCGGGGCTCACATACCGCTCCTGCTAGGTACCCAGCCAACTGTGAGAAAACCTCCAATAGTACAAGTCCAGTTGAATGCCAGTTCATTTGTAGTGGTCTTTGCATTTTAAGTTAATGACAAACAAAACAAAAACACCTGAGAGCTAAAGGAGAGCAAGAAAAGAATATTCAAATTTATCTCGTAAGCATTCCTGTGGGATCCTGAGCTGAAAACAGCTGGTGGGGAATGCATCACCCACCTGCAGATGGTCGGACTTGCTCTGCTTTAAACATCCCTCCAGTTAAGGGTTAGAGAGCCCGCCTTCTGCCAAGTGTGTACCAAACCTCATGATGTGCTACATGAGAACACAGAGAAGGTAAAGAGAGAATGTGGATAAAACAGGCCAGGATTCACGGGAGCAGGTTCTGTGCAAGGACCCATGCCTCCATTCGGCCTGTGATCCCAGCGGGACGCCTGATCCACCTCTGGTCCCACGGAGCTGGCCAGCTTCGCAGCACCCTGCTGCTCTCTTCCTTTCTGGCGCCCTTCTTGACTTTGGGTAGAGGCTGCCATTTCTAAATTACAGAACTTCATGGCTCCCTTAGAGTCTGTGTCTCATCGGGCTGAGCCCTCTTCCTTCTAGGTCTAGGTGATTGTAGGATTCCCCACTCTTTGGCATCTGCCTTTATCCCTGAAAAGGGCCCCCAGTGCATCTTTTCTTCCTGAGCTCCCATCCTCAGACGTGGGAATGGGGGGAGATCCAGGCCGTGGCAGCCGAGTCAGAAATAAATCCTGCAGAGATGGCTTTTGGGGAGCGGCCTGTCAGTAGATCTGCTCTTGGTTCGCCCCCTCACGATTTTAGAGACAACCAATGGCTTTGTGGTTCAGACAGAATAGATTATTTCTTTTTAGAGCCGGGGTAGTTCAATGGAGAACTTTTTTTCAAATGTTTCCTGTTTACACGTTTGTATAGCAGAGGGCTTACCAGGCCCAAGGCACTTGCTCACCGAATCGCTCACCAGAGAGGGGGGCAGGTTCTCGGCCACCTGCTGCCCTGCGCCCCGTCGGCCCCTGGGTCCACCCGGTCAGACCGTGCTCAGGAAACCGTCCCAACTGCTGCTTTGTGGATAGCACTGAATGAAAGGGCTCCCTTCATGAAAACATCACACTCAGGCATGGGAGGAGGTCTCCCAAGTCTGGGCAGCGTGATTCCACACATGTTCTCAAGTCAGCCCGTCCTGGTCATTTCCGGCTTAGGTGCTGGTTCCAGGACGCTAATCGGAGTTGAGATTAATAGCTGAAGTGGGAGCGAAAAATGAGCCAAACTGGGGTTTCTTGGGGTGATTTATTTCAGCTAAATATGTCAGTTGTTTGTTTGTTCTAAAAATATCGTGAGGAGGATGGGGGAGTATTCCAGATTGTTGACACTTTGACTGAAATGAGAAGCAGAGTGTAACTGATACGGGATCGTGCAGGAGTCCCTGCGGGTCATGAGGAGGAGGCGGGATCAGGCTACCGAGAAGCGACGGCAGGACGGTCCCCAGCACCGTCACTCCGAGCAGCCTCCCAGGCCAGGATGAGGGGCTGCTAAGTCCTGCAGAGCGAGGTGTCTGACCCTGATGCTTCCTTTTGCTGAACAAGCGTGGCGTCGATGTTCCAGGAACCAGCAGATCTGGGAGCCTGAGCTGGGGTCAGGCTCACGGTGACTGGGAGCCGTGCTGAATGTCCCCCGAAACCTGCCAGCACCCTGTGCGGCGTCTCCTTCCACGGCAAGCAGGGGCCCTGAAAGTGGTCAGATTTCAAGAACTTCCTCAGTGGTAAAAACTCCCAGACAGAAGTTTGCCAATGAGCCACCTGTGCCAGTCGCTCGGCAGGGCTTCGTTCCTGGAGAAGATGCACTCATAGCAAGAGCCGTGCCCTCCAAACCCTCCTTTGGTGGTCGTGTTAGCAAAGCCAGCAGGAGTCAGCATGCACTTGGGGGTGTTGTAAAGGAAACCAGGCACTCAGATTTGATCCCTTTAAAACTTGTAGACCAAGGGTTTCTGTCTGGCAGCCTGTGAGCAGACATGTCTTAGGATTCCAGGAGGTCAACTGCACATTTCAAAGATGTCTGGATTTAATTATCTTCAGGCTAGGCAGGCATGACTCCAAACACTCCCTGAGATCCTGAGCTCAGCTCCTGTTTACTTGCTTGGTTCTGGAAGATGTTTGAGTTTTCCAGCCCTGAAGAGGACCCCCAAAGGCAGTGGATGATTATCCAGTGCTTTGCAGACTCAGGACGTGCCCTTTATGTGGGCGAAAATGTGAATGGTGCCCCTGGCTTAGTACGCTGCCCCTCACTGGAGATGCTCGGGAAGGACCTGGACAGGGTTTTAGCACATCCACCAGGAAGCCATCCAGAGAATCTCTCCAGAAGGAAAGGAAGGTTCAAGACCACAGGTGGGGGTAGCCTTCATTTGTGAGCTTGATGTAGGTGGTTGATCAGAATTGCCACTGAATTTAAGAATAAAATACCCTCAAAATCCTTATTGGAATGAAATAAACACAGGTAGAATTGCCTAAGTGTAGGGACTATGGGAACTCTTTTCCTTGGATGTCTTTTTTAAAAAAACTCAGACCATTTGAAGGCTAAGATGGAGAGTTATGAAGTGGAGTGGTGCTTTTTTGAACTTAAGTTTGCACAAATCACCTAGGACTCTTGTTACATGAAGATTCTGATCCATTGGGTCTAGAGTGGTGTGTACTTTCTGCATTTCTCACATGCTCGCAGGGGATGCAGAGGCTGCTTGTCGCAACCACGCTCTTGAGCAGTAAAGCATTAGAGGACCTCTCAAGGCCTTTTCCAGGGTTGGGTTAATTGGAAAAATCTCTATTTTTTCTAATGAGTCGATGAACAGCACATCAGTACAGCAGTTAGGTAAGCCAGATGATCAAAGAAATTGTGTATTTCCCGTGTAATTGTTGAGTAGACAGATCATTCATTCAGGTGACATTTACTGAACAGCCACCATTAGTGAGAGCCCCCCAAGCAGTGTTTGGTATCTAATGGGAGCAGTCACATGACTGGTTCCATACCCCACCCCCCTCCATCCCTTCCAGCTGTTGTCAGAGGGTCCTCAGGGGGCTGGAGGCCTCAGCTCTGAGGCCTGCACAGCTGCAACCCCACCATCATGGGCTCGCCTGGTGGTGACTGGGCCTGTGGAGCTGCATCAGGCCAGGCAGCTCCCAGGCCAGTCGTGGCATTGATCTCCAGTGACAGTGACTCAGCCTCGGATCAGAGGCTGCTTTTTTGCAGAGAACACCACCTCCTGGGATTGGGCTGCTTTGGAAACCCGGCCAGGAGAGCAAGGGCTCCAAGACCAGCAGGACATGAGAAATGCTGGTAACAAGGAACTGAGATGGATTTCCTTCACGAAAGCCACATTGAAACCTGAAAGCAGCCCCTCGTCCCCCTCTGAGGGGTGGGTTAGAGGTGTTTGGAACATCCTCTCCGTGACCGGCTGCCGCTCGGTCCTGTCTGACTTTGCTCCCAGCTGACTCATCTGGCTTCAGATTTCCACCGCCCCTGCTCATCACCACGTGCTTGGGGCGCATCTCTTTCAATTTCTCTCACCATCTGATCTGTGGCTGCCAAGCCATCTTCTCAATTTAAAATTTCATTTCATCATACCTACCTCCTCCCCACCCCTGCCTGATGTACTGTCACTTCTACCTGGTGACAGAGTGGTGACACTTCCCTTCAGGTGTTTGGCAGCCCGCCCCACTCCAGCTCTCAGGTCAGGCTCCCGGGAAGTGAGAGATGTGGGAGGTATCCAAGTCCCCCGTGGCCACTGCCCCACGTGGGCAAATACCACATGCGTTTTCTGCACAGCTGTTTTGCATCCCAGCCTACATTCAGCAGATAAACAAAGACAGGTCCCTGGCATGCTGAGCCCAAGAGCACACAAACAGAGATCAGCACAAAATACCAAACGTTCAAGGTTCCCGTGATGTTCTTTCTGAATCAGTTGCCTTGAATACAGCATTTACGGATCTGCTAATTAGTGAGCGTTTTGTTTATTAACATGCGTGTTTCCTCCTTGATGGACTTAATGAGCGCATTGTTTATACTGCCAAATAAGATTGGAGGGAATTATTACTTTAGAATTTCTCTAAACTTTCCTAATTTATTTTCATGGACAGTTCTTCATCAGAAAGCTTAGCGGGGCGTGTATTAGACTTCAGAATTTAGCCATATCTACCCTTTTAGCTTCTTCTCGGGCCCCAGCCTTACACCCCAGACTCCAGACACCACTCCTTGAGTGCACGGGACGCTCCTGCCTTTGTTGAGATGGTCCATCTGCCTGCCTGGAAGGCCCTTCCCCAGGACCCCTCCCACCCTAACTGTGAAAGTCCTACTTCTCAGCTGTTTTGCACGACCGCCCCAGGCCGACCCTGTCTCCTTCCTTTTGTGCTGACAGAGAACCTTGTCCATATGTATGTTTGTGTTCGTCACATATGTGTATGTAACACTAGACTGTGAGCTTTGGTGGGGAAAGATACCATGTCTTATTCCCCTTTGTGGCCTCAAGGGTGTAATAGGCATTTTTTTAATGATTGACAAAAGGATGAACAAATTCAAGTTCATTATCAGGCACACTGACATGTAGGTAGTCAGCTGTACAAATTATGGGGTGAGTAAACAGATTACAAAAAATATTTTATACAGATGAGATGAGGAAGGAGCTAGATGCTGCCTGGGGGGCAGGGGGTGAGTCATAGGAGATGTCAGACGGTGGGACTTGCACAGGTAGAGTGGTGGTGGGGGCGGCGCTGGGGAGGGGACTTCTAGGCAGGCGGAGGGAGCACAGTGAGTACAGGCAGGAAGATGGGAGGGCACATGGCAGAAGCTCGAGGAATCCTGTTGAGTCTGCGTCTCATGCGGGTGGGGCCCGGGGTGAAGCTAAACCAGAGAGATGTGCTAGAGGGGGAGCCTAGTGCTTGGGGGCAGTTTCCAGGGAGTGAGGAAAGTCTTCCCGGGTATGAGGATTAGACATTAAACCTGGCCCTGGTACATTCTCCAGGGTGCCCAGTGAAAAGTCACCAGGCCACATGGCCCCAGAGCTTCACCAGGGGCCTGTATCTTCTTTCTAAGCTCTACACTAAGCCAGACAGTTATTTCAAGAGTTATCTTGGGATTCTCAAAAAATTCCAAAAATGGGGTAAAGTATTGTTTCTGTTAGTTTTAATGAAAAGTAAAGCCTTGATTAACTGCATCCTTCAAGTGTCTAGAATTTTATATGTGCCTGACTTTTGAGTGAAAGAGGCAAGTCACAAAAAGCACAGGCAAATGTGATCAATTTTTTTTTTAATGTGATCATTTTTTAAAGAACCATGTATGACGTATCCTAGGAACAATACGCCAGGAGCCCAAACTCCACTTTTCCTGCAGCCCTACCCAGATTTCAGGGCCTTAATCTGTCCCTAAGCCAGAAATCCTGCCTAATATTCGTGGCAAGTCTTCCCTGCTGATTGGACTGTAACTTCTCCGAGGGCAAGGGACTGTATTTTATGCCACTTTTATTCCACACAGTATCTAACACAGATCTTTGCACATTTTAGGGTTTTAAATATTTAACAATGGATTAGAAAATGCTACATATCTTCATTAGTGTCAGTAGTGTGGCTAGAACATTTCAAGTCATTCTCCTCTGTTTCTTGTTTGGCTGTTTGGAGTCAAATGGGTTTGGGTTTACATTTCTGTTCTAACAGCGACTGGCAACGTGAACTTGGGCAGATTCCTTAGCTCTCAGCCTAACTTGGAGGGTTGTTGTAGAGATCGCTGATTACGTATTTACAGCGTCTGGCAGCTGCTGCCGTTATTGTTATTATTTCACCCATCTTGAAAGCAGAAGCCTCCTGGCTTATAGCTTATTATTCCACAGTTGAGAGCTCTTGTATTTTCTGGAATTGCATTTCCATTTGGGAGTTTTAGCTCCTATTACTTAAGGCTGGCTTCAGTGGTTGGGAGTTGGGGAGGCTCTTTGACCTGAATCTCAACAGATGAGTAGAGGCTTAAAAAGCAGAAGCGGATGGAAAAGGCACTCCAGGCAGAAGGAACAGCATGTGCAAAGGCCCAGGGGCATGAAGGAGAGTGACATGCGGAGGAAGTTGATCGTGGCTAGAATAGGGGACGTACCTGGCGGGCAGAGGGCAGACAGAGGCTAAGCATGTGGGCAGGAGCCAGATCGTAAAAGGCACTGCACGTGATGCTAGATTTGGACTACCAGGAACATTGTTAGATTGGTATTTTAGCGAGGTTCTATTCTTCATTAATATCCTGTAAGTATTCAATGAGTCTCTGGGCAAAATTCTTTTTAATTACATTAGTGGACTTTGAGCCAGGTACAGGGAAGAGGAACAGACCATTTTCCCAGCATGTGATGCCTTACTGTACTTAAGAGGAACATCTCACTTAATTTGTGGTGGGTCCTGGGTGATGTGGCCGGCAAATGATCTCAGCCCGGCCATCCCTTTGCCCTCTCTATCAGGTTGACAGTTCCACAGATTGAAATGCAGTCAGTGCTGGTTGGTCCCAGGTTTTTTGCCTCAGGGTTTCCTCAGTAGATGGAATCTACAATATCTTTGGACATCAAACGCAGCACATTAACGCTTATCTTCACGTCTGTGCCAGTGTAACGTGCACCCAGCCAGATGTTTTCGAACCATCTTGAAATGTGTGAGCAGGGCTCGGCAAACATGTTGACAAGTCCCTTGTTCTGTTTTCGGCATTGTTCTCTGCCTTATAAACCAGCCGAGGTCTGGGGAATGGCGAGAAGGAGCAGAGTCTCTGAGGCCTCCAATCTCCTGCTTCTCCTTTGCACGCAAGAACATGTCGGAGCTAAAGGCTCCTGGAACTGTCTGCCCATCGCGCTGGGCACATCCGACAGTGGCCGAGAGGCTTTGCTCTCTCTCCCCAGCCTGTGCCCTCAGCTCCTCTTCTCTGTCAGCCTCTCCTTCACACTGCTCCTCTTGTCTCACTTCCAAGTACCCTTTCCATCATTTGGGCTCAGCAATTCTACTATTGTTCTTCCTGTCTGGTTCTCTGAAATCCAGCCCACACCTTTCAACTCCATATCCTGAGTCAAGTGTTTGAAAGCTGTTATTTCATGTTAATTAGAAGTTCTTTTTCCAGCCAAGAAGCCTTGCGCAGAACTGTTCCCCCAAGCTGTGGCTTAGAGACGAGCTCTGGTGTTTTGTACTTCGGTATGGTTAGAGGAATCGTGGATAATTGCTCTCAGAGCCGCAGCGCTGCCTGCCAGGCCGGGAAACCTTCCCCACGACTCCGTGGCCCTCCGTGGCTTGGCAAGCTCCGAGCTTGACTCAGCCAGAGGACTCGGTGCACCTCCAGAGAACATCGTGGTCTCTGTGGGGTCTCCCCTGGCCAAAATTGCTTGGCACCCAGACCTCATCCACGAGGGTCTCTGGCCTCCAAGTAGGTCTCCACCAAACGCTGGCAGGTGACCGTTCGGCAGCTCCTCCTCCCTTTGTAACACATGTTCCAGTTGACCCATGTCAACTGGGCCCATGTCATGTGGGAGATTCTGGTGGAGAAGTACTCCCACCACCTTCTAGACTCATGAAGACATCAGCAAGAGCTGGCTTCCGGCTCCTTAAAAACCCCTCAAGACAGCTTGAGTTGCTGCCGTCCCTTGCAGGCAGTCCCGGAAAGGCCTCAGGGAATTTCCACTTCTCGAGGTGTTTTTGAGCAGAAGCCAAGCCCTGTTCTCACATCTGGCCTCACTCTTTACGCCCACCTGCTGGTAGATCAGGGCCTCCATCCGTCTCCTTACCTGGCCTGTTATTCCATCGTCCTGGGCTTCTGCAGGCCCAGGCTTGAGAAGGCTGCAGCCCTGACCCCTCTGGGAGCCACCAGCTCCCCCTTGGACATCCTGTGTTCCATCTGGAGGGAGTGGTTGGTGCTAACCCATCCTGAGCTTGGGTGGCGACTGTTAGGACCGCCCTCCTTCCACCTCTCCCAGGGCAGGGGGCGGACTTTCCTCCTCCGAAGTGCCTGCCCTCAAATGAGTAGTGAGGCATAGCTCCTATATGTCTTAACTTAAATCACTAGAAACATATTTCTTTACCTTCTGCAGTTTATAGAGAAAATAGTCAGTGAGCAAGTGCTGATTTAAAAGCCCACTGGCCTCAGAGCACAGTTCTAAGCACTGTAGAAGTGAGGCCAGGGGTTCTTTTATTGAAGGGAGATAAAACCCCCTACTGAGAGGGGTCCTTACAAAGATAACACTGATATTGTTTTGTAAAAGTGCCAAGCACATAGAAGACCTTTAAAAAACAGGAGTTCCTCCCTGTCTTTGTCTTCTTTTTATTAACAACAAACACCAGCTGATATGATACACACGGCATAAAGATAAAGGTGTGAAAGTGGTACCCATGGAAGACTTATTTGATGAGGTGGAGTTTTAGCTGAATTTAGGAAGAATTAAGGAGCGACGTGGATTAGTAGAGATTAAGATTGAGAGCATGGGCTTCCCTGGTGGCGCAGTGGTTGAGAGTCCGCCTGCCGATGTAGGGGACACGGGTTCGTGCCCCGGTCTGGGAGGATCCCACATGCCGCGGAGTGGCTGGGCCCGTGAGCCATGGATGCTGAGCCTGCGTGTCCGGAGCCTGTGCTCTGCAGCGGGAGAGGCCACGACAATGAGAGGCCCGCGTACCGCAAAAAAAAAAAAAAAAGATTGAGAACATGGCATATATTCTTCGAGTTATGATAAGAACCTAGCCTTTGGCCAGTGAATTACATTGGTAGGAGTAAAGGGCCCAGTGGGATCCATGGCACTGAATGGGGTGGTGACATAGGAGTGGGCCAGTAGGCAGAGTGTCTTAAGGCACTGGTCCCCAATCTCTTTGGCACCAGGGGCCAGTTTCGCGGAAAACAATTATTCTTCAGACCGGTGGGGGGCCGTGGGAGGCAGGGCGGGTGGTTCCGGCGGAAATGCGAGCGATGGGGGGCGGCGGATGAAGCTCTGCTCACTCGCTGCTCACCTCCTGCTGTGCAGCCCGGTTCCTAACAGGCCGCGGACTAGTACCCCTGTCTTAAAGGACTCGATAAGGAATTTTGACTTATTATTACAGTCAGTAAGGAATCATTGTAGTTTCTTGAGCTGGGAATGAAAATGATTTTTGGAGATCTTTATTATATGACTTCTCAGAGCCGGGCAGGTGAGTGGACAGCAAGACCTTCAGGGCGGTACCTGGGCTTATGCTGGGGCTTTCACAGGGCCGGTAGTGATGAGCCCAGGGACCAAGGGAGCTGATGTCTAGAGGGACATAAGTAGACTTAGGGGGCGGGGCAGCTCTGAGGGGCCACGAAAGGGAGAAGGGGCCAAGCTTAGTGCCCTGAAAGTCTGGGCGGAACGCGAAGCCATCGGTGGTAAAAAAAAAAAAAATTGGGAAGAGGTAGTGGGTGACTATGGGTGACTTGGTGAAGTCCTAGCCCCTACAGAGCAGGGCTGGAGAAGATGGAAGAGGAGAGGGCCTTAGCCCGAGGCCCCCTTTTCATGTGCCCTCGGTTCAGGCTTTCATCTCCTTCCCATGATGAGGATCATTGTGGAAGGTTATCTGTAGATATTTATGTAGATAATTACATCGCCTGTGTAATTTTGTAAATAAATCAAGATTCGCTTTTGATGCATTTTTGAAGTTTTGCAAATAAATTGGCTTTGTTCTAAAAAGCACGGTCTTAATAAAATCCCTGCGTTCTGAATGAAATTAGCCACTCCAGATACGTTTAACCTGACCACACGTGGTGGCATTGTGCCGGCATTGGCCTTGGCGGTGAGACTTATGCAAAGGCAGATATTGAGCCTGGAGTTCTGGAATCCTCAGCCCTCCTGCCACTGCTTCCCTCGGATCCAGCCTTTGGACACCCCCTTCTAGAATGAGTACAGACCTTCTGGCTACTTTGTTTTGTTCTGGTGGGGACTCTGGCTTGAGCTGTGTTCTTTTCTCCCTTTATCTCCCCACCACAGACTACTGTTTTCCAAAGTGAAGTTGGAGTCGCTGTGCCGGGGCCCGGATGAGGCGCTCCTCACTTGTAAGCACATGCTACAGATTTGGAAATCCTGCTACAATCTTACCAATCCCAGGTAAGAGGCCAGCGGCGGCACCTGTTGTGCGTGGTTTCTGCATGGCCCCTGCCTCTCAGTCCATCCCCGATAAGCATTTAGCAGGACAAATCCTCCAGCCCTGTGCACCCCTAGGCCCCCAGGAGCCACAGGTAAGAGCAGTGTGGAGCCTCACACATTACATTTTTAAGCAGATTTTCTCTTAGTGTCTGATGAAATCTCCAAATCGTGGGTTTCTTATGCTTTTGTTGCCACAGTGGCCCTCTAGGCTCACTTCCAATTGGTCTCCATCTGATTTCCCTCAGTCAGCCATTTATGTAATTCCCTTTGACAAGTCTTTATCTTTCTGGTGATTTATGGATAGACTAGTCAATTATATATTCCAGATGGGGTTCTCACAGTAATATTTTAAAAAGACCTGCATAGACAACAGGCCACATGCTACTAAGGAGAGTAGAAATTGCTTCTGACATGATAAAGTGTAATTTTCAAAAAGTTAAAATCATGACTCAAGCAAATATAAAAGATGAGCACATATAAAACATAAATTAGCGCATATGAAAGATTTTACGTACCTCATTAACTAATGGGGAGAGCAGTAAAATGTTAAGACCCATTCAAAGAAGAATTTGAAAAATAGATTTGCTGAAATGAATTTGCAAATAAATACAAAAACAATAATATCCTATAGAACAATGAAATACATTGTTTGGGGTTATCTTTTCTATGAAGTGGACATTGGTTGTATCTCGACCAGACAAAATTCATAGGTTTTCTACTGGCCAGCTCTGCCCCACAGAGATGTGAAAGGGCCCAGCCAGTAGGAGTCAGTCAAAGGCACCCACCCTGCAGAGGCAGATAATCTGAGGAAGGTCCACTAGTCAACTCCCAGCATGTCCCCGAAAAGCACCATCTTCAAGTCTTGAGCAGTGTTTCCCAGCATATGTCTAGATTACGAAGCGTGCCCTGACCTGTGAAGGAAGTGATTTAATGAAAAGGGACTTCATGATTCAGGTGAATTCAAACAACTGCTCAAACACTCAGAATATTTTTCAAGTTCGCAACAAGATGTATGGACAGCCCACATTCTGCTCTTAAGAGTCAGGAGCCTAAAAATGTATAAGTCAAATTGTAAATGTGTTCAAGGGTGTGGCCCACCCAATCCAGCCCAGCAGGAGGCGGGCAGGTAGGCTGGTGAGTCGCTGCGGGGTGGGAGGAAAGGTGGGGTGGGGTTAGGGAAGCAGCAGGGTGCTGGTGGGGTTCCGTGTGAGATCTTGTTTGACAAGTTTCTGCCGTTAAAAAATATATATATTCAAAATCAGGGCCCTGTTGAGGTGATGGGTCCTGATGAGATGACATGAGTCAGAGTTGAGACCACAAGCCCCGTGGGCGGTGTGGCTAGAAGATGGGGGAGCCTGGCCGGGAACCCCCCCCCCCCTTGCAGAGCC
>NW_006799727.1:912207-923769 GCF_000442215.2 Lipotes vexillifer
CCCCCCCTTGCAGAGCCCGAGCCACAAGTATTACACGAGAGTCTCCTTCCTAACCGTAGCCTGTGGCACGTTACCAGGCCCATGGGGCCCATCTTCCTCTTGGTGAAAAGCTAATCGTGAAACTGGCCTCTTCCCTTTTGTGGGTATGTTCTGGAGATAAAGATCATTTTAATTTTTTTTTTAAATTCTACTTTTCTAAGTCTGTAGGCAGAAATAGGAAATGTCCATATTTATGTCCCAAAGTCCCCACTACCAGACGCAGCAGGATTTGAGGGAGGGTCTTTGCCGCGAGCCCAGCTACAGGCGATACTCCCCGAGCTGGCTGCTTCCTACTGGAGCACATCCTTTTGTCTATACCCCCTTTAGAAGTGAGAAAATAAATCCATCAGCTTTCCCGTTGCCAGTTTTCTCTCAGTTCTCCACACCTCTCCCACCTCCCCACGTTTCTTCCCACTTAGCAACCAAGAGTATTGCATGTGAGGAGAAGAAAAAATAGCAGAACTGGAAAGCTTTTTAAAAACACTTAACCAAATGCCTGGGCTGTGTCCGTACTTGCTCGGCTCCCTGAAGGATCCTTCAGGGCCAGGCAGCGGGGGACCCTGGCTCCGGGCGCAGAGTCTGGCTGGGGGTGGGGGTGGGGGGGGGTGGAGGGCGCATCAGCTCTACGGAACTGCTCCCTCCAGCTACTCCCAAAGCCTGGGCAGGGGGGGGTGCTGGCAGTCCAGCAGCCCCTTATTAAGGAGTTTCCTGTTTGTTTTTTTAACTCTGTTTTCTCTGGGATATAAATAAATGTTTCTCCTGTAGCCCTCACCAGTGTGCAGATTTAGACATCCTCCCCAGTGCAGTCGGGGAGGGCGTGACCCTGGCAGTAGAATAAAGCAGAAGAGGGGAGGGTAGTGTCTTGACGGGGACAGGATACCCCGCAGTTCTCCAGATAAGGGCGGCTCTGGGCCCAGCAGCCTCAAGTCGGGTCACGCGGGGCTTTAGAGGAGGATAGAAACGCATGCACAAGAGGGTGAGAAGCATCCCTGCTTAATAAAAGACGTGAAAACTGAGCAGAAAGCATGCTGGCAGGGGGTGGTTGGTTTCCAGCTAGAGAAGGTCCTCACTGACTTCCGGGCACAGGCGCCCGTGTTTCTAAGTGTGCTCATTTGTGAGGGACCTGTGCTCACCCTCCCAGGGCGTCCCACTGCTCGCCACCCCCAAGAGCCCCACCCAGGGGCTGGCACAGGCCTCCAGAGCAGTGGGACAAGGAGGCGCAGAAGAAGACACGGGCAGTAACAGGGCCACATGGAGACAAGACCTCGCTTCCTGTTCTCTGCGACCCGTCCCTCCCCTTCACTCTTGCTTGAAGGAGCACCACCCTCTGGGCCAGTCGCTGAGCGGAGCCTTAGGCCAAAGAGCGGTCCCTGCAGGCTGAGAACGCTTCTCCTGCTGTGAGCAAAGGGTGGGTGGCGTTCTCCCAAGTGTACGTTTGGCAAGGGGTTGGTCACTTCAGAAGCCTGGGTTTATTTCCCGAGGCCTGCAGCTTTGCGTGCCTTTAGGACAGAAACCCGCCTCACGTTTCGTCTTTCTCTCCTGGTGAAGTGCACAGCTCCCTCAGCTCTTGTGCACGTTGACTTGGCCACTTAAGACAGTGTGACTTCGGACCAGAGCCTCGCCAGACGGTCCAGCGCTTCAGCAAGGGACGCTGTACCTTCTCTGTGCCAGCACCGTGCTAAGCTGTTTATACATACGTTCTCCTCAACCCCTGCCTCAGCCTTGCAAGAAAGCTGCTGTTCTTTCCACTTCATAGAAAATTAAAGTGAAGTTACACTTCACTTTTATTAAAGAACTTGCCCTAGTTTTCTCAATTAAACACCTAGTAGAGCTATTATTCAAACCCAGGTCTGCCGAACATCAGAGCTCTCTCCGTCACCCATGCTGCCTCTCTGAATTGACAACCAGCCTTTTTTCCTTTATTTTTTATTTATTTATTTTTTTGCAGTACGCGGGCCTCTCGCTGTTGTGGCCTCTCCCGTTGGCGGAGCACAGGCTCCGGACGCGCAGGCTCAGCGGCCACGGCTCACGGGCCCAGCCGCTCCGCGGCATGTGGGATCCTCCCGGACCGGGGCACGAACCCGCGTCCCCTGCATCGGCAGGCGGACTCTCAACCACTGCACCACCAGGGAAGCCCTTTTCCTTTATTTTTATTTTTTATTATTAACTACTTCTCCCCCTTCTTGTCACTGCCACTTAGACCATCTCCATCATGTAGCCATATGTTCAGCAAAGCATAAAGAGCATTTAAATAATTCCCTATAATCCTCCCCACCCCAAAACAATTACCATTAATTAACATGTAGGTACACCTCTTTCAAAGGGTCTCTGGGTTGTCCCTTTGTGATATGCTTACAACTGCTAACCTTTAACATCCAGCTGGGGTTGGTGGTCCACCCCCCAGCTTTCTGGCATACAACCCAAATGCCCATCAACTGATAAATACATAAACAAAATTGGTATACCCAATCAATGACCTCTCCCGTTGCGGAGCACAGGCTCCGGACGCGCAGGCTCAGCGGCCATGGCTCGCGGGCCCAGCTGCTCCGGGGCATGTGGGATCCTCCCAGACCGGGTCACGAACCTGCGTCCCCTGCATCGGCAGACGGCACCGCGCCACCATGGAAGCCCCGGAAACCCCATTTCACGCTAGTAGTCATCCGTGTTTCGGGGGAACTTTTCTTTTTACAAAGTGTGCTCTCATTCATCTTCAAAGTAGCCCCATAAAATGGGCAAATGACGTGTTACATCAGACCCATTTTACTGATGAGAAAATTGAGTTTGGGAATGTTGAGAACTTGCCTTGATTCATGTAATCCAGGCTTAAGTTGCCTGGGAAATGTTCTCGTTTCCTATCCAATGCCCCTCTATTACATCAGTATTTACTGTGTGCCAGGCACTGTCTCAGAGCTGGGAAAGGACAAAGCTGTGACAAGGACCCCAGGGTTCTGGCTCCCAGTCCACCATCAGCTTGCCTCTTGTGTTTAATCTCTGTGTAGCTGTGTTAGAGGATTTCCAAGAGAAGCTTTCCAGTTTCCAGGATAACTTAACCATCAGTACAGTATACTCTGGATTTTTAGTCCTTCTTTAAGGGAATAGAAATTACCTGGATGTGTACATCTACATATGTGGATCTCTGCAGCTTATGTGCGGTGGATTTGGGGTTCCTTCCAGTTTCCTTTCCCTAAACCCTCTACTAACACCGCTGACCAGTAATGGTTTTCCTTTCCTTCCTGTCATCCTCCTTCGGAGGTGGTCCTGGCACCTAAGGGCCAGGCAGAGAAGAGGTGAGGTGACTGAGCTGTAGGGGGAGGTGGTCCACGGAGGTGCCCAAGCAGATGTGTCCCAGAGGGAGAGAGAAAGGCTTGCGGGAGAGACACTGGCCAGAATGAGAGAGCGAGGCCAGGCCTCCCTCTGCCCCTCCTTCCACATCCTTGAATCATGGCAAAGGCAAATTCTGCACCATATAAACAAAGAACTAAAACCTGCTTCAAGCATCCAGCAAAATTCTCAGTCAGTCACAACAGTCAGAGTGGAAATGAAAGCATCTCCATTGTGAATAGTTATTTGTTGCTATATAAGCAACAGATACTATGCAGATAAACAAAAACTATGGAGATAAGCTAAGGAATGTAACCAAATATTGTTTCTCAGCTGGTGGAAGGGAAATAGGTCCTGTGTCCCTATCACTGGCTGAGGTTCATAAGTTAAGATCTTCGTTTTAGTTGGGGTTTATAACATCTGGAGTAGGAGGTCCTTAACTCAGCTTCTCCACACCTACCGTTGCACCAGACAGTTGGGAATAAGTTGTCTCCATAAGTCAGCCGGCCTTGTTGACCCCTGATGCATGTTTGGAGGCATGGTGTTTATAAGGACACCTGGCGTGTGTCCAGAAGTTATAATTCTTCTGAATGTTCTGTCTCCATGACCTCAGTTCAGCCTGACACACTTCTGTGTGGGAAGAAGAGGCCACCTCACCTCACAGGGAAGTCACTGAGGCACAGAGAAAGGGGCCTTGCTCAAAGTGACCTACCATTAGTGACAGATGTGGGATAAGAACCCAGACTCCTGGTTGGGTTCCAGGACCCAGCATGACATGCAGCAGCTGACCCTGTGCTCTGATACTTGGTGAAATAAGAAGCCTGGAGGATTGTGGCTGAACCAGACATCTCCCATCCACTTACTGTGATTTGGTCCACTGAAAACCCGGGCAGATCCTTCCTTGGCAATTCCAAGACCTCATTGTGTGTCCTGGAATCCCCAAGGTGATGAAAAACTTCACTATATTTTGAGATAAGATCTTCCCCAAAACTCCTAAGTGGGGAGCCATTGCAACATTCAGCTAATTAACTCTTTGTAATATTTTTGTAGTATTTTTTGTAATATTTATGTTAAAAATACATGCATGAATAGATCAATGCGAGAAGTATTCAGTTGCTAATGTGATTAATGCAAATTTGCATGTACTTTTATGCTGTCTTCTGCTCAGAGACATTTATTGTTTCTCAGTCATGGAAATAATTAATAGAACAGATTCCAAAAAGCATGCATCCAGTGATGTCATAAGTATAGGCTGACAAACCAGTCTGTACTGAAGCAAGTTTCCTTCTGTTTCCTGTGGATTTCTCTAACTACATCACTGGACGTGGAAATTGCAGCCTGCAAACCATATTAAGTTTCATAGCAAATCTTGTTTGCACCACTTTTAGCAACAGCTGCATAGAGGAAGGAAACTGTGTCCCTTTATTGTGGAATTTGAACTTCTTAACGAAAAAAATCATTTGTAGAGCCCCCAGATTGGGGAAAAAAAATGGATTCAAAGAAAAGCATTAAAGGCTCAAGCCTCAAGAGACAGATATGCATCTTTTGATAGAATACCATGATAGAGGAAAGGAGAATGCAATTGTTTAATTGTTTTTACTTACAAGCTTCTTAGAATTAAAAAAAAAAAAAAGTCTTTCTGAGCCAAGGGCCCTTAACGGTGTTTCATTCCCGTTAGTCCCGATGTGGTCTCCCAAGTGACTCGCCCAAGGAGTGGGGCTGATCCCGTTACTATACGCAGGAGCAGCCTGGAGAGGGGGCTTCAGTGCCGGAAGCTAATGAGAACCACCGGCCTGGAGGCTGCTGCCAAAACGCGACTGTGTTCTCTCCAAGGCCCAGCCTTTCCAGCTCCGGAACACTGGAAGGGGGCCGTAGCTGCCACTCTGCCAGCACCCAGCTCAGTGTAGGGCCTCACACCTCCTCTCTCTTGTCTATTAAATAGAGGTATCACCTACGCCATTTATATTAAAGGCTTGTTCATAAGACACAAACGAGGCCGTGGCTGTGATCACCCTTTGAAAAGGAAGGGCCAGTGGTTCTTGAATTTGGCTGTGCGTTAGAACCATCTGGGGAGCTTTGAAAACCAGAAATTCTGATTTATTTGGTTTGGGGCAGGACCCAGGCATCAGTGGCTTTTAGAGATGCCCTGGGTGATTTTTCTCTGCAGCCAGGGCTTAGATGCACTGGTGTAGAGCGTTGGTTCCTAAGGACAGCTCGAGGATGATGTGTTTATGGGCTTGATGAGCCTGAGACTTACCAGCACAGAATGCTCATCAGTTTCCCCCACACGGTGGATGGAGAACGTGGCTCGAAGTTCTCATTTTTGTGTCTTACAATGACACAAAAGAGACGAAAATTAGCTTGGGTCCCTGGGTGCGGTTTAAGCCGTGTTTGTGATACGGATCCTGAAAGGAATCCCAGACCAGGCCGGGCGGGGAAGCAGGATGCCCGGTGATGAGTGGAAAGGTGCTGAAGAAGCTGAAAAAATGCACAGAAGGTTCTGCTCCATTTCAGGAGTCGGGATTGGTTGACTCTGTTTCCTTCCCTTGCCCACCCTTCAAATGACTGACATTTGTAGCTGTGTTTTGCAGTGATTCTGGACGTGGGAGCAGCCTCTTAGATAGAACCATTGCTGACAGACGACAGCTTAATACAATTACTTTGCCAGACTTCAGCGATCCCGAGACAGGTGAGAATAAAAAGCCAGAGGGGCCGAAATGGTGTCAACCAGAAGGGACACGGGGCCTGGCCCCAAGCCGCGCGGGATGAAGACCACCAGGGCCTGGGGCGGGAGAAGTCCTCACCCAAATAGGCTAAGCTCTCACCTGAGGTGCGTTTTCTCCAGTGTCTTTTTTCAAGTGTTTGTTCACAGTGGGGGGAAGGAATATTACTTGCCCAACACAGCTCTTTGAAATCTTTCTATTTTTCCCCTTGCTCTTGGAGCCGAAAATTCGAAACTAAAATTAGACTGTTCCCATCCCCATCAAGCTTCCCCTCTGCTTTTCTGTTTCTTTCTCTTTCTTTAGATTTCAGACCTTGCTAAAATCAAGCTTTTGGTTTCTAATCAGTTGCACATATGAACTCACACAACCCCACAAGAAACCCTGCAGGGAGAGGCAGGTGGGTTCAGAGCTTCTGAATCTACTGACCCCACGAGGAAGCTTGTGGCACTTACTGCCTCGGAGCAGATATTTACACCTCAGTTATCATTTGCGTTTCCACAGCTGCCTAAGGACAGAGGGGTAAAGATACCTCTGTGACCTCCAGAACTCCAAACAAGTAACTTTACTAGTAATACTGACTTTTCAGTGGCAATTCGGAGGACTCGACAGACCCACAAAATGTAAAGAAATCCACGGCGCTTTGAGCCTCGGGGATAGTTCCAGAGCATCATTTGGAAGCTGTTTGGGGTGCTTCTCCTGCCACCCCAGAGGGCCCTGGGTCAGGCTGAATCGCTGTCTGGGTACGCCTGGTCTTCTGTGGGTCGATTTCATGAAAGGAGCCTCCGGGTCTTTCTCCTGCACTGTGCCGGGTCCCGCCTCCTGACCAAGCCCCTCCAAAGAGCCAGAGAGCAGCCCCGAGGCGTGCACAGCCATCCTTGGAAAATCTCTCCCCCGGTGGCAATGGGAGCGGGTGTGGTACTCACCCAAGCCCGTCCTCACAGCTGCCTGCCTTCCTGTGCTAGTCTCCCTTTTACCAAATTTAAAGTCGGCTGAAGAAGCCTGATCCCAGGGCCCTGGGGCTCCTAGGTCAAAAGAGTGTTGGGCATTGGAAGCAGCATGAATTATAAATTAGTGCAGTTTAACAGGGCTTGCAGCCACTGCTCAAAGTGCAGGCCAGCTAGGCCACAGAGAAACTCGCCCCTGGAGTAGCCTGGCCCCTGGGTGGAGGGGCAGTCATTGGTGGGCTTAGACGGCGAACCAGGCAGACTCTGACCTGGGATGGCACAGCAGAGTTCTGCTTGTGGTCCAGACCTGCCAGAGGGACGTGTGTAGCCCCCCTCGCTGCAGGAGAGGGAAGGTCAGGCTGTCAGGACCTTAGCCACTGAGAGGTGAGGCTCGGACCCCGGGGAGAGAAGAGAGGGAGGTAACAGTCACTACGGCTGGCTCACAGCTGCTGTGGCTGCCCAGGGCCAGCTTCCCCTTCTCCCCTACCCCCAGGACCCTGCGAGGACACTCATAGTAAATTCAGACCCCTTTCCCCTCCAGCTGATCGGGACCTTAATTTCCCCTGAGGTCTGAGACTTTCATCCACATCACATTAAAAACAGACAGTGGGAGAAAATGAGTGAGGCCCTTGGGATTCATTCTCCCCTTTGCCCCTTGGGACCTTTTCCCCAGAGCCTCCAGGAGTCTCCCACTTCGGGTTAAACATCAGGTGCCGTAGCTTCCAGCCGAGGTGTGTCTCCATGGCAGAGTCGGGGGTCGCTGCCCCTTGTCCGTAGTGGACACTGCTCTCCCTCACTCTGGAGCCTGGGGGGTTGGAGTCTGGATCACTGGGGCAGGTGCCCTTGGACAACAGGACCAAACCACAGCCTCCCAGGCGCTGGCCAGTGACCAGTTTATTGTGTTGGTGTGGTTGTACGTCCACACGACGCCCTCCAAGACTCCTCTCACCAGCCCTGCCCCCACAGCCCCAAATCGTTGCTTTTCACACCACCAGTTACTTACCCAGGAGGCCAGGAATCAGAGAAACGGAAGGCCATGTTAGCAGGCCTTATCAGTTGCAGACTGATTATAGATGATGGTAAAACATTCTGAAGTGATCGTTAAAATCAGAGAGACTTAAAAATTAGGAAGGCTCGCCTATAAATGGAAAAGATGCCTCCATCTTGATTAATAAAGCCCAGTTTTAGATAGTTCAGCCCGTGGGTGGTCGCAGGAGGGCAGCGGTTCTTATTAGTGCATCAGTGAGGACTGCCTGTATCGTGAACGACCCACAGATTTGGTTCAAACTCTGATTCCGAAGGTTCCATAGAGATGTTTTTCTTCCATCCCTGCCCTTCCATCTTGCCTTTCCCTAAAGATAACCATTTTTTATTAGCTTTTTGTTTACCCTCCCATGCAAATAAGATTAGATCTTATTTCCCGTGTCCCTTGACTTGAAAATAGTATACCATATACGTGCTGCACAGCCCCTGTGACGTGTCCCTTTACACATGCCCTGAGGATTCCTCTGCATCTGTTTGGGAGAACGTCCTCAGGCTTCTGCCGTGCTTCTCTGCTTTTCGAAATGCGTCCGACCAGAGCACAGCCGGCAAAGACGTGTGGCCAAAGCCGAGGTGACCTGCCACGGTTGTGATACTGCCAATTCTGAGTCACCCAATGTGCAGTAGACTCCTCTGTGAAGCCACAGGCCCTCTTGGATTGTTGTTTTTGTCTTCCAGAACTAAAATTTATTTCCTTTTTAAAAAAATTTTCTACTGTGGAAAAATTTCAAGCATACCAAAATAGAAATACTCGTATAATGAATCCCCATGTACCTACCACCAGCCTTCAACAATTCCTATTCTTTTTTCCTGTATCTCTGCTGTCCCACACTTAGTTTTTGTAGACTATTTTGAGGCAGATCTCAGACATCATATTTTGCGGCAGATCTCAGACATCGTATTTTGCCTGTTAAAATTTCAGTGTATATGTCAAACAGATGAGAGCTCGGTTATAAAAATATAACCGAGATACCATTATTGTACATCTGGGTCATTACGCAGTACAGGCTCAGTGTTCTTGATTTTGGAAAGTGAATAATTAACTGGGGTATGGTCTTCCACCTCTGAAATTGTCCATATGCAGATCTGTGTAATAACATAAGGGGAACCCATGTCTAGAAGCTTTGGACTATAGCTGAGTCCACTGTGGCTAAAGAGTGGACGTTGGCTTTATTAAATGGATGTGGCAGACAGAAAAAAAAAAAACCCTTAAAGAATATGCTTTCCCTTCTAATATCACCTCTGGGTCCCCTTCCCCCCACCTCTGTCATCCAGTAGGTCCTAGCCATCAAGAGAGAGGAATCAAATGGAGTGACAGTCATTTAACTTTGAAGCTTTGAATCATTGTCTTTTCTTCGGAATAAATTAGTTCCTTAAATAGAGGAGGAAAAAGAATTCTTTTTCTTCCTTTTGCCTTCAAAACAGGAAGTGGAGTAAGGAGATTTATCTTTAATCATTGGTAGATATTACCAGACACCGATCCGTAGTAGTGATTCTTTTACCTTGAAAGTTTGATCCATTTTGTCTGGGAAAAATTTTAATTTGTCACTGCAGTGGTTCTCCCTACTGCTGTGTATCTGTCCAGCTGAAGGCGTGGAAGTGACAGTAATAGCTTCCTTTTCAAAGCGCCCGGCCAGTGGACCCAACCCTAGACCAGCTGAGCAAGCTTAGACTCCATTGTCACGATTCGGGGACCTGACCCATTGTTGCACCTCAGTATCTGCACCTAGGAAGACCTTAGTTTTCAAGTAAACTTTATATAAGTGCTTCTCATAAAAAACAAATCAAGGAAAAGTCAAGTTCTAATCCTTTCCAAACAAGCAGATAGTTTCTTTTCCTCCAGAATGTCCTGGGTATTCTAGGTTAAAGAGGTATTATTTTCAATGGATCATACTGCTGGATCTGTGCCCAGTAAACCTGAGATGTTTCTATGCCGTGGTGTTGTTGCAGAACAATTAAATAACCAGTGGAAAAAACAGCAAATTTGTTTGCTTCGAAAAGCACTTGTATTCTCTTGTCAGGTAGATGAATGATTGTGTATTACATGACCTCATTTTCTTTGCAGCTTATGTGAGTATATTAAAAGCCAGTTTATTTTTTTTCTTTGTGTTTCTAAAGTTTTTTTGCCTTTATCCTTTTGTTTTTTTCTCTCTCTTTCATGTTTTTAGTGTCAGATTCCTCCT
Organism: Lipotes vexillifer; assembly: GCF_000442215.2. NCBI lineage: Eukaryota > Metazoa > Chordata > Mammalia > Artiodactyla > Lipotidae > Lipotes > Lipotes vexillifer. Next base: position 922,459 of record NW_006799727.1, read on the forward strand.
CCTCTTCTCTTTCAAGAACCGAACCTCCTCTCCACCTGTTTGTATCTTCTCATCTTCATTCTCATCCCAAACCCGATACCTTTGTGTGGCCCCCGGCAGCTCATTCAGTCAGTGACCCAGGTCCCCGCCAGGAACCCTCTCTGTGTAAACATGGTTTATGGTTTTTTTCCTTTCTTGTTAGATCTGCTTCATTTGCCTGATGTTTTATTTTCTGATAATCTTCCTAACTGATAAGCTGGATCGGAAACTCCATCAAATTTACCTGAGAGAAAATCGTGCTAGTTTGAAAATCCAAAAACTGTGCGGGCAGAAGGAGACCTTGGTGCCCAAGTTCCAACCTCCCTTTTAAAAAGTAAAGGAAATCTGTTTAGAGCAGAATCGATAGAAGCTTCTCTGGAACATCGCTTCTAGTTCTTGGGGGCTTCTGTGCTTTCCTGGAGTTGATATAAATTCATACAGATCTCATTTTTTAAAAAGACAAATTAGAACATTTTGCAAATAATAATTTGCTCCTAATTATTTCTGGTTTTCAGTTTAGAAATTAATTCAACAAGTATATAGTAATCAAGGTAGTATTCTAAAGATATCAGTCATATGCCTTTTAAGTATGTGGTTCTCAAACCTTACCGTGCGTTAAAATCACCCAGAGAGCTTTGAAAACTGCAGATTCTCTGGGCCCTACGCCCGGAGTTTATGATTCAGGAGGCCTGAGGTGGGGCCCAAGAATCTGGATTTATAAAATACCTTCTTATGATCCCGATGCCAGTGGGTTGTGTACTACATTTTGAAAAACAATGCTATAAATTGTTTTCTGTTTGCAAGGAAGGAAAATGTAGGGCTTGTGTCATGAAACTATGCAGGGAAATTGAACAGTATTTTAATCTAATCTTGATTTTAAATAATAGGGAAATTTGAAAGTCTGTTTTAGGGTTCAGGGACTTGTCAATGGAAAAAAAAAAAAAAAAAAAGATCCCTGTATTGAAATGAGACACTGGTTGATAAAGCCCTTAAATGGCACCTAAATATGGATCTCACCAGGAGAGCCAACCTTTTTCTTCCACTCATTTATTTAATGTTCACTTTACCCGCAACACAGCCAGAAAATTTAATCTCTATGTCCATGATTTAAAAGGGCTCATCTTTGTTCCAAACACTCAGTTATATGCTAAACAAAAGCTCAGAAGGGGAGCTGCTGCCAGAAAGAACTACTTTCCCTAATGTGCTTATCTTTCTGATGGTAACCTGCTGTGTTAAACACACACACACACACACACACACACACACACACACACACACACACACACACACACA
>NW_006799727.1:924258-952238 GCF_000442215.2 Lipotes vexillifer
ACACACACACACACACACACACACACACACACACACACACACACACACACACACACACACACAGTCTGGCAGAAAGGAGACTATGATCTAAAATAAATAATTCAAACCAAGAAACACTCTGACCTTACTTATCTGCATATTAAGTGTTCTGAACTCAGCCTCAATGGCAATCTCAGTTTTATGAAATGGAATATGAAGATAAAATTTACAAACTGCTTATGTTGTTTTTAATCCACTTCTTAAAATAGATATTTTCCCTTTAACATGATGCCTACGGGCAATTGCCAACGTTTTTTTTTTTTTCCTGCTTTGGTTTTTCCAGAAAAAATTGTTCATTACATTGACTTTTGCCCAGTTTTCTGGGGTCTTAAAATGGGATCTTAGTGTTCTAGAATGTTAGATGTTCCCACTGCCCCGTCCTTTCTCGTTTGCACAATGAACCCACCTACCTCCACACCCTGCCAGTAGTTATCTTGTTGCATCCCAAGGAGCCCTGTGTCCCTTTAAACCTCTGAAGATTGAAGTCCAGACTCTTCTGGTGGGGTACCTTATATCAGATTAATTAGCAAATTGTTAGGGCGATGAGCACCCACTGGGCTTTCTGCTGAACGTAATATGTACCAAGCAGTGCTCAGTTGTTTATTCTCTGTGAAGCTCTGAGTCATCTTCCATCCTTAGGGAGTGCATAGCCAGTAACCAGGTGTTTTAAGTAAGACTGTTCCCCTCCCCCTGCCCCATAAATACAACATTTAGTTAGAGAAGGGAAAACATAACATACATTGCTAGTAAATGTAGAATTTCTTGATTAAAATTATAATGAATTTGAATCCCAACCCTTTCCCTCAGGACAAATAGCCAAGACCTGAAGTTTTATGAATTTCTCCCTCCAATCCTTTACTTCACAGGATTGAAAGCTAGCCCAACCCTACAAACTGTTGGAATCATGATTAGGGTTAACGTGTGGAAAGATCTGAAAACTGCTTGTTTGATTATTTTTCCCTTCCCTTTGGAATTTCCTGCCCTGGAAACAAAACACATTACATGAATTGGTCAGCTTTCATGTGCTGAGCGAACATTTAAAGGTGGAGGGGAATGCCCAGTTGGCCTTTCTTTGCTTTTAAAAAAAAAAAGAAAAAAATCATTGTTAGTGGAAAAACATATGTCACTCTTGAATTGAAATCTGATTCCAGACAGCCAGACTTACAGTTGGAAGGTTATTAGAACTCCATTTGCTTTTTTAGCCTTAATTTTGATTTTTCAAATGTTTGTTTCTTGGTTTTAATTTTCGGTTTGATTTGTTGTTCCAAGGCAACTCTCCAGAAGTATACTTTCATGGTTTTCCCTCCCTTTTTTCAGTTAGTAAGTAGTTTACCAATCTATCTGTTAACTTTTCTGAGGGTCTCCAGAATCACGCTGACCCCACCATGCAGTGTGTGTTGTGGCCGTTGATCAGGAATGTTGAAATGGCTTGGACCTGAAGCTTGCTCACCCCTCCCGCTGGGGCCCAGCTCTCCCAGGCTCTCTAATGCTTTCTGCAGCTCGGGTGTAAACACTGAGGAGGCAGCACTTGTCTGGGAAGGACTACAGAAGAGGGCATTGCAGGAAGAATGCCCAAGTAGGGGCGTGCAGTGGGTTGGTCAGCAGCCCCACGGGGGCTGATCAAAAGTGTGAGACGCCCAGCCTCCCCAGTGTGGCTCATCTGTAAATCTGGGGTAGAGGGAACTAGTTGGATCTTAAAATTCCTTTTGCCAGTTCAACCACTATTGCTCAGAGAAAACAATTCTAATAATTCGTTTTCCTAAAATAAGCTAATCAGACATCAGAAAACTTAAACTACTCCTACCAGAATTTAAAGCAGACTAAGCAACTCCCTTTAAATATGTTAAAGTGAGGCTGACATATTTATACAAGGGACTTAACTATTTCCATAAAAACAGCTCCAAGTCTCTCGAGGGTCAGCAAACCTGGGTTCGGGGGCCAGTTCTGCAGAGGAATCCAGGCAACTCATTTAACCTTCCTGGCCTTAGCATCCTCATCTGTAAAGGTCTTAGTTGACTAATTATTCTGTTCACACACACCTTTGGGGTTTGCCGGTAGCTGATCCTGATTTCAAGCCTCGGCCAGGTGCCTTTCTCCCCAAGTTGCAGCCCGGACTCTGTGGCCTCCAGAGGGCAGTGACCGGCCAGGTGGGGAGAGCCTGACTGGAACACAGCCGCCAGGACCCCACCCCCACCCCCACGCTGCCCTCACTCCTGAGACCTGAGGATCCCGGGCACCCCCAGCAGTGAGCGCCCCAGCAGTCGTCATTCTGGAGAGAAGTGTGGGTTGAGGTTTTATTCTTCTCTCCAAGAACGTGCTGACTCTGGGTGCTCAGCTTCATTTTTCATATCACCAATTCTGGTGGAACCGCTGCTCTCTTTAGGAACCAGAACAAGAGAATAGACATTAACGAGAAAACATACCTCTCAAACGAAATAAGGTGAGAAATAAAGCCAAGGTAGTAGTTTTGTCTCCTTCCACTGTGGCTGGCATTTTATTATTGACTTCGCATTTTTCTAACATTCAGAAACATCTGTCATGATCAGGAAGTGACTAGTCAGGTGGTGAGTTTCACCCTCTGCTACTGCTTAATACAATAAAGTCATTTTTGTCACCTATATGTGACCAAAAAATCACTCTAGTGATGACCCCACTGCTTTCGAGGAGTGGCACTTTAAAACATTCAGCCCTAATGATTCAAGTATAAACCTTTTCTTGCCATTTTAACTAAATTAAAATTAATTCTCCTTAAGTAGTTCTGGGGTGTCTTTCTTTAAACAAGGTCGGATGGAATTTTAGGAGATGGACACGTCAATAATAAATGGCACTCGGGGAGAAGTTGAGCGTGTGACCAGCAATTAGACTACGGCCTGAGCCTGGGAGGCTCATCCCATCAGCTGCATCAGAGACAAAAGCCTTTCCCAGGCGGAAGGACACTTCATTCCAGAGACACGGCCTCATGGCTGTGCACTGGGGAGGGTTTGAGGAGGTGGGTAGCCTCTGCCCGGTGCAGTCCTCCGGAAGGTGCTGTCTCCCGGCTCACCCTCACAGCGGGCCCCTCCCTGCATGTGCGCCGCTTAGCTCCGCCAGCCCCCAGCAGCAGCACGCAGGCCAGCCCCGCATGCCCGCTGGTGACCACATACCCCTGCCTTCGGGGGATCCTTCCCTAAAGCTTTCCCTGGAAAGGACTTTCCCCTTTCAAGAGAAGGCACATCCTGTCAGGTTTCAACTGTGCTTGATGTTCTGTTAAAGTCATTTGGAAATTGTGATCTCGTCTTGGGACCATGGGTTGGCTGTCCAGATTTCCTTGGCTATCTTAACCTCCTTTTTCACTCAGTGAAAAAAGGAAAGTATCTACTAGAATGACCCCCAGAGCTATTCATCAGCGGGACCCACAACCAAGAGGCCCCGTAGTCGGTGGGAGTTGGATAGACCCAGCAGTGGCCCCTAAATCCGCCCCAGCCCCGCGGCCCCATCACGTGGGTGGACATGCTGTGAAGAGGGCTGGGGGCAGCCCTCGAGGGATCAGAATGTGGAAGGGGGATCTCTGACAGCGTGCTGTGAAGAGCCCACCCCACCCCACCCCCAGACCAGCCTCTTCGAGAGGCAGGACCGCCTCCAGCAAAGATAGGAATTGTCCTCGCCCCGGGGTTGGCAGGGTGGGGAGTGGAGGAAAATGGCTTATGTTTTTAAGGTACAGAGAAAAATATGCCTAATTTGAGTGCTGAAGTGAGAGCAGACACTCGTATCACTCCTCCCGCCTCAGAAAAGAAGGGACAGTCATCACTGTCTCCTCGGGTCCAAGGACGTTCCGGTTCTTAGAGCACAGGGGCCAGGTGTGAGGTCACTGGGCTGCCAGCAGTCCACAGTGTTGCACTGATTTATGCGCAAGCCGTATCTTGAGAAACAGGCATCCTTTTCCTGTTAAAAACGAAAAATTATAAGCAAAGCTCTGGGGCAGAATGCTTAGTCATTCAGATGGTTGTTCAGTTTGCAGGGTCTTTAAGAAGGGGAGCTGCTGCTTTTCTTTAATTCTTTCATTGTTTTGGGGGCACAGCTTCTAAGAACCGGAAGCTGAATAAACTCTACTGACAGATACTATTGAATCACTTCAGGACTGAGGGAAAATAAGTACAGAGATTAGCGGTGGGTAATTCCTGCACACTCGGTTTCTTTTCAGAAAAACGTGGGGAGGGCAAGTATCTGCTGCTGCGGCATCAGGCAGAAAGAATGTGGGTGACAAGCAGAGAGATGGAACTTGGGGTGCGGCCACGTGCTCTACATTGTCTCACGTTCATGCATATGAGGCGTCCAAGTTAACTCTCCAGGGCCGGGAAGCAAAGAGCAGCCTGAATCCTGAGCAAACACCTGTGAGATGTACCTACTGATGTCTCTTTGGTGGAGGATTTTTTTCGCACATCAAGTAACATAGCTGTCTGTTGTTCCTGGACTGTGTTGCTCACCAAGTCAGCAGGCAGCAGGGCTGCATCTGAGACCTGTTCATCTACATGCTGTGAGGATATGAGGGGACAGGGAAGGTGGACATCCTTCAGACCATAGCAGCTTACATAATGCGACCAGAACGGCCAGAAGGGTAGCTAGAATATAAATACATGCCATGCACTCAGTGACCCTGCTTGTGAAAATACAGGTGATGGAACATAACTAGGCCACATAATTTATTGAGCCTTTTGCTTCACAGAATTATTGGCTCTGAGATCCCTTTGAATGATGAGCCTTGGATATTGAAATAGGGTCCACATGTGATTGCCACATTTGAGGTCTGTGTGAAATTGACCGCAGGTGTAGTGTGCTTTGGAAAAGGATTTTTGGAAAGGCTTCAACTGCAACGGCAAGTTGACCTGGCTGTGCCCGGCATCGTACTTGTGGCAGGGTTTCTCCACAGGCTTCAGCAAATGATAGGAATGTGGGGCAGACATCCTCCAAGCTGAGCTTGGACTCAGCTTCCTGAGGTCAGGGGCCTGGGTTCCTGGCCCCTCGGCCCATGGGGAGATGACTCTCCACTGCGGCTCCTGGGGCCTCTCTTTCGCTGCCCCTGTCCCCCACCCCACCCAGACAGTGGTCCGAGGGGGTCGGGGACTCAGATAAAGACCCCAGATGTAGGTATCAGAACAGTTCTTCAAGTGGCATTTTGCCTATGTATCAGATGTCCGAGATAACATTTCCTCTTGGGCCTCTAAGTGGGAGGAAATTCAGATCTCCTCAGCTCCGGGGCATCTTATGCCCCCTGGACCACTGGGGCAATCAGGTTACAGAACCTAGGCCAGATTTTAGGGCATGCTCTCACCTGCCTGTGTCAGCTGTCGGTTCAGTTGGTTTTGCAGTAGCTTTTCAGAGCCACTGTGCCCTGTGACTGAGGGACTTGGTGGCTGCTCGGCTCTCAGGGTTACGACAGGGATAAGCGCTTCTCAAATTAACGTGATAAATAAGAGATGTACAGTGGCCGGACACATTCGCTGGCTTACCTGTCGAACCTGATTATCTGGAAGCTTATTTCTCCAGAGTCTTGGATTTCAAATTAGAAATATGTCTTCCCTTCCTCCCTCTAATTCCTTTCTCAAGCTTCAATTTGTCCATTTCCCTTAGGGGAATAATCCTCTTAAGCCCCATGCACGCTGTAGGAGTACATTTGCTTTGGTGAGAAAGAAAGGGGTTGCTGTAAAAATAGGTTGGTTAGAGCTAGCATTTCTAGGTGTTTACGAGCAGAAATCAAAATCTGTTTTGGCACTTACCATTTTCAATCCTATGAAACAGTTAAGTTACAGGTTGTTTTGATTATTTGTAATCAGATATATCCATTCTGATTCATAATGATGTTTATCCCTTTTTTCCTCCAAATTCTAACCCAGTGGAAGAATTTGATATACTATGCTATTGCCAGAAAGAGTAGACATTAGCTATTAAATAATTTTACCATTATCATAAGTCACCTACCATTATTAATGAGTACTGAATGCCCTAATATCCATCCCTAGTTCAGAACCTGAAGGGCCTCTGCCCCTGTGAGGTGTGTGTGAAAAGGGATCGACTAGGAAGGAAACAGATATTTCTGACGAACCTCAGTTACCCTCCCTATTTAAGCGGGTTAGTTATGTTAGAGATGGGAAGCCCCTAGGTGAGTGCAGTGTTAATCCAGCTGTGCACCACTGTGCGTCTTAGTCCGGGTTGTTGGAAGTGAGCACAGCCATGCTGAGAAGCCCCTTGAGACAGGGAAGGTTCTGGCCTCTGAGCCATTAGGGAAGGACAGTAGGGCACCCAGACGTGCTTCCCCAAAGAGGGGCCACTCTTCTAAATTTCACACAGTGATGTGTGTATTGACACTACTCGTTCTTCCATTCATTCATTCATCATTCACTCATTCCGCAAGCATTTACCAAGTACATTGCGTGGGCCTGGCATTGTTAGCCCCTGAAAATACCTAAATGGAGGGCATGTTCCTGTCTTCCAGAACCACCCAGTCTCAGAGGAGAGACAGTTACATCAACTTTTAACATAAAACAGTGTGGTCTGTACGGTGATAACCATACCCACAGGGTGAGATGGGGCACTGAGGACCCGAGGCCTAACTTTTTACACGAGGGTGTTAGGGAGAAGAAACAGAAGGCTCACAGCAGCCTTCCTGGTGGAGGTGGCATCAGGGCTGGATTCAGAGGCTAGATTTGGAGTTAGGATAGTGTTTGAGTCCTGGTTTTGCCACCTGCTGGCTGTATGACTTTGGGTAAGATACTCACTAAAATCTCAGTTTTGTCGTCTAAACAATGCAGGTTTCAGTGTTACCTGCCTCAAAGAATTGTTTAAAGATGAAGTGAAATAATATATGTAAAGTGCAAATCAGAGTGCCTGAAACAGGCCACGTTCACTAAAGCCAATAATCACCACTGCTGGCATCATCATCATCATCATCATTTGCCAGACCTTATTCACAGTGAAACATTGATTTTAATAATAAATTAAAATTTATTATTTTACAGATTATTATGTGAAGAGTTAATTAATTTTGTTGTATATAGATACCACAAAGAGAAGGAACTTTGACATTAGTTCTGATGAGTGCATTTGTGAACCAAACAGTTAATCCAAAAAAGCAAAATTAGCCCCTCCAAAAGTCACAAGTCCTTATAGCAAAGGAGCCTGAGAACCTGGTAGAAAATGTGTAGGATTTTTCTAGAGCAGTAGTTCATTATTGTTCTTTCTTAAAAATGAATTAATAACTAAATATTTTGAGCATTTCTCAGTTTTGATTCCTCATGTGTCAATATCAATAGATATAACCCGTGTAAACAAGATCTCTTGAGGGGTCTCAATAAATTTGCAGACTCCTAAGGGATTCTGAGACCAAGAGGATTCTGAGAACCTAAAGGACAAGATCTTCCCGGTACTCTTTCCCCCAGACTGTTGGACTGCAGGGAAGCAGGACAGCTCAGGCTGGCTGGCCTGTGTAGAGGACACCTGCAGGCGTTTCTTGACCAAATGTCAGTGAATAACACCTGCTTCCTCTCTCCCCAGGTCAGGGGCCTCAGCCTTAGCTGCACATTGGAACCACCTGGGCTATTAACAAATAGATGCCTGGTCCCACCCCTAGGGTCTGGGCTGTAGCTATAGCATATGATTTTTTTAAATCCCTAAGCGATTTTGATGTGAAGTCCAAGTTGAGAACCACTGTTGAAGGTAGTCAGTGAGGAGGTGAGTCGGCTTGGTAATGTCAGCATGTAGCAACAACAACCTTATTTATTTACTAATAGTTGCTGTTGAAAGTCTCAGGGAAGCTACATCAAATCCTTGTTATCAAAGTTAAAGCACTGATTTTTCCATAAAAAGGTTCAAAGCAAAACAAGACCAAAAAAATCAACAGCAGTTCAATCATTTTGCTGTTTAGGGTTTTTTTAGGTAGTCCGACACACTTTGTCTAAGCAAGGTCAGTTCTTAGCTGAACTCTATCAGTTCTCCTGGATCATAATGATATCGATCAGTGTCTCTGAACTGGGCCTCAGGATCCTCCTTGCATGGCAGCACTCACTCTGGAGGACTCACTGTTCCTTCTCCAGAGGCGTCCTCCTCATACTTTTCCCCATGGGCGCTGTGTGTGGATTATCCACAGAAGCTGGATTCCCAGTCTGGTTCCCATCCACCTCCCGCCTTTCGCCTCCACCAACCCCACCCCACTGAAGGATTTGAGTGTATTTAGAAAAATCCATGTTTCCTTTGTGTTGGAATATGGATGGCCAGTCTATAGCTGCAGGTAGTCTTAAAAATGAATACATTAATTTTTATTTTTAAAAAAATTTTTTTCAGATCAGTTAATTTCCAGATTTTATTTGTCTTCGTGAAATACAATCATATAGTCTGAAAATAATAACTTTATGCTTTCCTCTTTTCAAATCTTTCACGTCTTATTCACTGTTTAGAACTTTTAGAAGCTTTCTTCCTTAAATATTCATGAAAATAGAAGACATTCTTATGTCATTTGTGACTTTAGTGAGACAATCTCTAATGTTTAACTGTGAGAATAACAGTCGCTGGCTGTTTGTGCCATACTGAGAATATACTTTCCCATTTCTAGATTAATATTTTTCTATCATAAAAAGGACCAACTTGGTGCATTTCAAAGCCCCAACAGAAATTATTTTTATGCTCACAATCTCATTTTACCCAGAGTGAAATTTATTTGAGTAGTCAGCATTTATCTCTCTATATTATCACCATTTTGAACCTCATGATAGGTTGATAGTTACCACTGAAGGCGCTGGAATGTTTATCTCCATATTACACTTTACGATGCGTTATAAATTAAGAATGTTGCCAGTGAATATAGATATCACCAGTTTTAAATTTGAAATAACCAAGACTCCCGCTCTCAGTTCTGAAACCATTCCTCCAAGAGCGGATGTTGGAAGGAGGTGGGGAAAGAGCCCCTGTTTGGGGAGGTGGCCTCCGATTGCCAGGACCTCTCGAGGGTCAGCGTAGAGAGGAGTGTGGCATTTGGCTCATCGGACTTGTGAATAGAAGCCCTTTGGCCAGTGAATGTGCTCTGCCTGCCGCCTCCCCCAGTTCTCGGGACAGTAGCTTCTACAGAAGAGTGAGGCGGGTGCAGCTCCTGAGCTCCGGGCCACTTTGCTGTAACCTGTCCTCAGCGAGTCTAGTATCAGCCTTAGTGATAGACACCTGCTTAGACAGCAGGCAAATTGTGTTTTGTCTACAGTTTTTAAGCCATGTCCTAGAATATGGTTCCAGATCCCTCAAAGGCCAGGGAATGAAACGGGCAGCTGCTGGGTTTGTCTTGAGAATGGCCTCCATCTATGCCAAATCCTGCCCCAGGAGGCAAGTGTGGTTCCTCCCCCTGCCCCCCAGGTAGTTTCTAGGTTCAGGCCCAGGCAGGGGTGCTTTGTCACCTCCCTTCGTAGGACTTCACATCTGCGAAGTTTCGGCAGCGTGTCACGGCCTCGTGGCTAGCTGTGCCCCTCCTGCCTCGACACTCAGCCTGCGCTCGACTCAGCTCCCGGACGGAGCATCTGCACAGCGTGTGCTCTGTCCTGACTAAAAGACGAACTAAAGCAACGGACAGAAACTAAGGTGCCAGACCATAGTGACTGTATGGACAGTAAGGACCGTAAACCTCAGAAGCATCGTGAGGGAGGGGTGTGTGTACGTCTTGAACCCGTGCCTGTGTGTGAGGGGGACGGCTGGCTGTGTGGGTCGGTGGCTGGCTCTGGGTCTGTCCTTCCACCTCTGATGCCATCTTCCCGAAACCCTCCCGCAGGCTCTGTCCACGCCACGTCGGTAGCAGCCTCCAGAGTGGAGCAGGCACTGTCGGAAGTAGCGTCGTCTCTGCAGAGCAGTGCCCCCAAGCAGGGCCCGCTACACCCCTGGATGACGCTGGCACAGATCTGGCTCCACGCAGGTACCGCTCCGCCCCTCAACCCCACACCCACCTGCTGCTCTGCCAGAGGGGAGCTTGCGGCCTGGGCCGCAGGGTTTATACTGTCGCAGGGGCCAGAGATCTACACCCCAGACTTTCTTTGAGGGGGACAGCAGAGCGTGGTGTCCCAGACCCGACGGAGGTCTGGCAGTCCTGCAGCCTTGGAGTGGAGCCTCAGCTCTGCTACTTAGCAACAGCTGCATAGGCTGGAGGTGATAGCCTCCCCTCTCAGCCTCGGTTTCCTCATCCGTACGGCGGGGTCAATAGCATCGTCTCCTAGGGTTGGTGAGCACAGTGCCTGGCACACCCTGGTGGTGAAGTCTAAGAGACCCTGGAAGAGGGGCCAGGTGTCCTGATGACACAGATGTCTTTATCTAAGCTGACGGGGTGGGGGGGACAGCGTTTTGATGTCCGAGCTGTCCCTTCTGACGGCGCTCCTGGTAATCCTCAGAGAGCGAGGCAGGTACCAGCAGCTGCCGGACTGGAAACTAGCCCAGAAGGCAAGGGTGACTGCCCCTCCCCCAGTTTCACATGGCTGCTTCTGCATAGCTAGGGAGTCGCCACAATAAATCCAGCCTGCAGACATTTTAGCAATGGGAATCCCACTATACAGAGCAGATGGTGGCTATTGATTTGCTTACATATTTATAGTTCCATAGGAAAGATAACTTCTGTTTCTCAAGTTTGACCCCTTGATCTGCAAGGGCTTCCCAGGCTCAACTCTCAGGGTGCACGGCAAAAGCCCAGGTTTGGCTGCAGAAGTGCTTATTACCCACCACTGGCCATCTGTTTACTCCTTTTCTGCCAAGGCTAATTGTAGGATGTCCAACCTTGTTTGGAACCTTCGTGTAAGAAACACAATTGGATTTACCTAGGTTTGGCATGTCCCAGAGCCGAGCTCAAGTCAGCCACTTCCGTGTTGGCATCTTTAATTGAGCCAAAACAACCACTGTAAATAACAAATTATGTTCTTCTAAGCAGAAATACAAAAGAGGGATGATTCACGAATGTGCTGATTGTTCTTCCTGTGCAGATGCTGGCCAGCGTTCAGCCTCTTGCTGGGTTCTAGACAGGCTGACTCAAGGGCCCCGGGAACAGCAGTCATGGCTTCCTCTGCGGCTCTCTTGAAGAAAAGCTGGTCCCCAGTCTAGGACCTGGTGCCTGTCTTACTCAGTCGCCCTCATGAGCAGTGACGGCAAAGAACAAAAAGAGAAGGGGTTCACTTTAGTGTCCAGGCCAGGTGAGACTGGCCGAACCTGCAGGGCTAGTAGGGGGGCAGAGTTGTCCTTCAAAATGGGCATGAAGTTGAGTTTTTAAAGGGCCAATGTCTACGAAACCACAAGGGCAGAAGGTGGTCCTTCTAGGCTGGAAGCAGCTCCCTTGACGTCCCAGGCATTGTTTCTCTCGCTTGTGGCTCGGAAAAGCTAATGACCTTGGTGAGGGTCACTGAGTTCCAGGACCGCTTTGCCCAGTGGCTTGCTGCCCCTCACTCAGTTATCCAGGCTTTGCTCCTCTTGACATGACCCACCATGACTCTTGGGAGGAAATTTTGTAGCCGCTTATTAGAACATTGAAGAACCCGGCAACTAAGATTCCTTTCGGAGTTATCCTTGAAGTTTTATTAATCGTGTGACATCCCTTTCTCATTGCCATAGCCTATAGGACAGAATAAAGCTCTCATTGCTATTAATGCCTGTGGCTTTTAACATTCTACGAGTTGGTGGAATTGAATTCTGGAAATGGAATATCATACTTGCCTTAAACTCCAGGCAGAATATAAAACCCGCTTATATAGTATGAATGAATGAAGCAAATTATAATCTTTATAGGATTGGTGCTATATTGACTCTTTCAAAGCACTGACTTTGAGTCAAGATTAGAAGTGTATCGTATATTCAATATGGTCTTTGAAGAGGTAAACTCAGAAGGAATTCATAAAAGAAGCTTCCACGGAACTGTAAGGTTTTACCATAGGTGGTTTGAGCTTTACTGCCCTGGGTGACAAACTAAAAGTGACTCACATTTTTTGACAACTTATGGAAACCAGGTAACATCTGCGTCCATTGTCAGCTCTAACAATACTGCCAGATTCTGTAAATGTCGCAAGCTTTGGAAGAAACTAGATCAAGGCCTCACACCCAAGGCCATGTTGTTTCTGTGGCGTTTGTGGGTCTCTTCTCTCCTGGTTATTTTTTCTGGTGAGCTGAGTGTAGTGGGAGCTTGTGGTGGAGGCCCGTGCTGGAGGTGGCCCCAGATTTGAGGCTGGCAGGTAAGGCCACTCTGAGACGACCTCAGATTTCCAGTCTATTATATGAGCAGGTCCCTGAGCCACTTGTGTGTCATTTGAGTGGCAAAGAGATCATGACTGGGACACCTGAGCCTCTGGCTGCTCTGTGAGGAAATCAGCCACAGGCCCAGTGGGGAGCCCAGACCCAGGAAGTCCAGGGATGCTTGACCATCCGGGGTCCCTCCCGTCCTGTGTGGTGGGACCCATGCCCTGGGCGCCCCTTCCCGCTGTACCTCTTCCTCCTTCCTGGACACTTCTGACCCCAGGGCCTCAGGCTCCTCACAGGATACCTGGTGGCCAACTGGCATGGGTTGTACATGTTTTGTTGCTTGGTTTGTTTGGACCCATGTGACAATTTTATTTAAATTATTTTTGAAAAAATAATACGTGCACATGATACACAGTTCAAAAGGCACAAAAGACGTGAAGTGAGAGGCTTCCTGCCATCCCGAGTGTCAGTCACACTCCCCCACGGCAGCCACCGTTAGTGTGTGCACACCTGCCAGGGTGTAACCCTCGCTGGAGACCGTTGCCTGTCGGCACATCAGAGAGTAAATCCATTGTATGATTTTACCATAATTTAACCAGTAGCCCACTGATTAACATTTAGATTATTTCTAGTATTTTGCTGCTACAGACAATGCGTCAATGAGTAGCCGTTGTATAGATTGCTCTGTACCTGTAAGGTAAACTCCTAAAAGTGGAATTGATGGATCAAAGGGTACATACCCTTTAATTTTGGTAAATTTTGTCACATTGCCTTCCACAGAATTGTGCCAGTTTGCATTCCAGTCAACAAGGTGAGAATGCCCATTTTCTCACATTCTCGATAACACAGCAAATTATCAGACTTCAAGATCTCTGCCAATCTGATAGGTGAAAATGGTATTTCAGTTGTCTGCTCATGGCTTCTGCCCATTTATCTTCTTAGATACTGAGCTTTTCTTTTTGAGTTGTAAGCACTTATTATGTGTCAAAGAAATCTGCCTTGTGCCATATGTGCTATAAGTATTTCCCCCCATTTTAATTTTGTTTGTGTTTTGGGGTTTTGTTCGGGGTTTTTTTGCCAAATTTTTTTTTTTTACATTTATCAATCTTTTCCTGGGTATCACATGATACTTAGAAAGAAACTACCCATTTTTGTGGTCTCTTTTCCTGAAAGTTCCAAGTATCTTCTAGTGCCATTTGTATATACACCATCTTATAAAGAAGGTCCAAAGGGTTCTTTTTCTCTGTTATGCAGAAGGGAAACCCAGGCCAAACAGAAGCCAGCACCTCTGTGGTTTCACTGGGCAGGAGTCAGGTGAGCTGAATTAGAGCATTTGATGTTTGTTGCACCTTGAGACATATCTCCCTGGGAGACATACATCGTTTTCTTTAGAATGCACACCTTATCACTGGCCTTCGGAAATTCATACATTCACAGTCATTCAGAGTTGAACCAGGGCCTTTCCCAAGCCAAGCAGCTTCTTGGTGTCCATCCTTCAATTTCCACTTCTGGGGTGGCAGCTAAAAATGACTTTGCAGTAGGTGGATAATTTCTGCTTGTTACTTACTAATAATTATAGCTTTCACTTTGGCATCTCTCACCGTCGAAACCAACGGCTATTCTTAGATGTGCAAGATCAGATTTTCTGATTTCTGCTGGGAATGTAAAGCTGTGATACTCTCACAAATTCCTTGGCCCTGGCTGGCCTGTCCCGTTTGCCCTTCCCCCTGCTAGGTTCCTCCCAGCCACCGGGAGGCTGCATCGGCAGGGTTGAAGGATAATCCTGTGGCATGGCCATCATGACAAGATGAAGACAGCTCCCAGACAGGTGGCGTGAGGGTCACTGCACAGGGAGTGCTTGCAGGAGGGAACATGTGGTACCCAGGGGTCAGGCCTGACCTGACACGGTGCCAGTCTCTGTGGGTCAGCCCCGCCAGACCTGCCCCTTCTGCTGCCCTGGGAGGTTTTTTTGATTCATGGTCTACAACCTGCAGGTAGCTGACCTTTACCAAGCACCGTGCATGTGTCAGACCTTATCCTAGGACTTTATGTGTCTTAACTTGTTTAGTCCTTGTGATAGCCATATAAGATATAAATACCCTTTAATCACCCCATTTTACAGATGGAAAAACCAAGACACAGCTCTCACGTCACCTGCCTAAGGTTACATGACTAATAAGTGGAGAAACCAGAATCCAGACCCAACCAGTGTGGCCCCAGAGCCCCAGCCCCTGCCCAGGGCAGGCACTCGGCTATGGAGCACGCACCTGTGAGCATCTGTTTATGTGTGTCATCAGGGCGAGGCTCTGGAGCTCAGTGGTCAGCAGATGGACACAGGCTCTGCCTTCATGGAGTTTACAGATGCGAAACATAACA
Source organism: Lipotes vexillifer (assembly GCF_000442215.2). NCBI lineage: Eukaryota > Metazoa > Chordata > Mammalia > Artiodactyla > Lipotidae > Lipotes > Lipotes vexillifer. The sequence goes on from NW_006799727.1 coordinate 938,887, forward strand.
ATTGCAGAAGCACTTAATTCCACGGTGCCGGGTACCCCGGAGCAGCAGTGTGGGCTCTGGGAGAACTGGGAACAGAGGTCCTCCGCAGCCAGGACAGGAGGAGGCCTGAGCACGTGGCAGGCATAGGACACACATGGACAGGCCTGTGGGCCACGTGAGCCCTGAGGTTAGAGAAATGGCAGGGCCACAGGGCATGAAGCCTAGAGAGGAAGAATCGCGTGGCCAAGGTGAGGCCAGACGAGCCAGCACCCTGGTGACCAGGTCAGAATCTCTTCCTAAAAGCACTGAAAAGCTGTTGAAGGACGGCAAGCGGGGGGGGATGAAAGGATCAGAGGGAGGTTGCTCCAAGATCACCCCCGCGGAATGTGGGGCACGGAACGGGAGACAGTACCGTGGGGAGGCAAGGTCAGGAGCTTCGGTCTGCGTGACTGCGGGGAACGGCCGGTCTGAGGGTGGAGAGAGGGGGATACCTGAGTTACATTTTCGAGGCAGAACTGATAGGACTTGTCGATGGGTTAGATGTAGGGGTGAAGGAAAAGGAAGACTCCTGTGTTGGGAGCTGGAGCCAGCGGGTAACTGGTGATTCCTCTTCCTGCCACGGGCAGCCTGGGTGGGGGGAACCGATGGGTGGGGATATGGGGGGGCAAGCCCAGAGCTCTGCTTGAACTTGGGAGCGTCGGGTGCCTGAGGACCCACAGTGAAGGTGTCAAGCAGGTGGCCGGATATTCAAGTCTACGCTTGAGGTTTGGGCTAGAGACATCAAGTTGCGAGTGGGGATTTAAAGCCAAGGGGTGTGATGAGAAGGCCTAAGAAGAGAATGTCGTTGGAGAAGGGAAAGGGCCGGGCCCCAGACCTGAGCCCCCAACATTCAAAATTTGGGAAGGAGAGGAAAAGCCAAAGCAACAGAAATGAAGTGGTCAGCAAGGCGGGAGGGAACCGGGAGACGTGGCGTCCTGGCAGCCAAGGGGTTTACGAAGGCGCCTGCGCGGAACCATCAAGGGCTTGGGTTCTGGACTCAGACTAGTTGAAATCCTGGTCCCACCACCCTAGTGCCCTCCTCTGCAAAATGACGACAGTTTGACAGTCACACAAGATAATGCATGAGAGTGTTCAACGGGTGGGGGTCAAACACTCCATAACTGTTAAAATAATGATTTCTTAATCAGCATTGTATCTTCATTTATTTTTTAAAGGTTATACTCCATTTATAGTTATTATAAAATATTCCCCACGTTGTATAATATATCCTTGCAGCTCATTTTCTACCTAATAGTTCATACCTCTTAGTCCCCTACCCCTCCCTTGCCCCTGCCCCCTTCCCTCTCCCCATTGTGAAATAATGATTTTTAAGTGTGTGTGGCAGGTAGGAGATGCTGCAGAGGGCTTGAATAAGGTGGAGACAAAAACATTTGTCTCCCGGCAGACACGTACGCCCAGCCCTGGCACTGCTCTGCCCTCCACGGCAGAGGCTGTCCCAGGACCAGCTTGCTAAGGTTGTTTCCCTAGTCTCCTCTCTCTAGGGAAGCAGGGTTTGCAGTAAAGGAAATGGTTTCAGGGGTTCAGCGAGTCTGCAGGCCTAACTCCCTGCTGCCTGCAAGACAGAGAAGCTGATGGCCCACGCGCCTTTTCCTGCATCCCTCTCTGCCAGACCTCTGGTGGAGTGGAGGATCTGACGGCACGCACACAGGTACAGCCCTCGGGCCGCCTATCACATACACGGCTCCTTTGTGTGAGTTTCACAGAAGTGTCCCCTCTGGGTAGACTAAGCCCCAGGGAGCAGGTGTGCCTTAGCTGAAGGCACCTTGGTGAGGAGAGCTTCCTCGCTTTCCAGGGGCAGATGCAGCCCTACGCCAGGCTCACAGCTGGCCAGCAGGGTCCAGGCTGGTCAGCCCCACTCCACCCAGCGCCTTTGCACGGCGCACGACCCAAACAGCCCTGAGCCCAAGGCAGGCAATGGGAGCCGGTTCTCAGCCTCGCAGCCGACGTGAAGCAGGTGCTTGACAAGTGTCAGAAGAGTGAATGAACGAGTGAGGAAACTGGGCCCCGTGCGGGGCTGTGGGTGCGTCCCGCTCCAGGTCCCCCTATCGGGAGCCCCCTTCACCACTGAGGAGGAAAGGGGCCCCGGGCCTTGGCACTATAGCTCAGCCCTTTTCAGATCCCATCTTTAGCTTGGTTTGGCCCACGATTTCGGAAAACCCTCTGCGCGAGGCGCAACGCAGAGGGGAGCGGACTTGATCCCGGCCCTCCAGGGACGCGACCTCTACGAGATAACACAAGTCACGGGAGCACGAAGCAGCCTGGGGTGAGGGACTTCCCAGAGCACGCAGGGCGGTGGAGGGATGACGCACCCAGGCCTGTCTGGGGAAGTCGTGTGCAGGGTGGGGTTTGGGGGGACATCGTGTGCAGGGTGAGGTTTGCAGGAGCCCTGGGTGAGGAGTGATGGGTCTGCAACAGTACAGGGAAGGCACTTGGGGCAGAAGAAACAGCACAGCCGAGGTGTGGAGGTGAGACCGTGAATGGAGCACGGAAGGAGTGAAAAGGTAGCAGGGTCCCAGTTTAGAATGGGAAGCAAAAACATCTGGGTTACATTCACCTGCAATTGGGAACCATTGAGGGTTTGCAAGCGGGGGTGGGGTGGAGGGGTATTTCCAGCCTTTTTCATAGTAACCTGGTAGCAAGGAGAAGGCAAGGGATTCCAGAGAGGACAGCCAGAGCTTAGTCTGAGCTTCAGAAAGGGGTAGAAAGTGTCCGTGACCCTGAGTGGCACCTTACCTTTGGTTAGAGGCTGTCAGCTGCCAGCGACCAGGACAGACTCTGTCCCTGTGACCTCTTCAGAGAGTGACCCTTCAGAGCCCGCCCCGCAGCGGGCTCTGACACTGCGCTGAACTGTGTTCTTGTTAGGAGCCGATCAGCTTTAAGTTCCCAGAGTCAGCTTCCCTCTGTGTTGCTGTTCCTTCGGTGCAAGCTCTTATATCTCTTAATGAGTTCAAAAGGCCCTTTCTGGGGTTTTTTGGGTTTTTTTGTTTTGTTTTGTTTTGTTTTCACTTGAATTTAGCCCTTGGTGAAGGGGTCAGGGGAGCATCACTTGCTGTGGCTTCTCTGGCCTTTGACTCCTCATCGACCTGGGCCACAGAGACGGTTGCCTTCCTCTGGCCCGCGAGCAGTGTCCATTAGTCTACAGTCTTTCCTTAAGCACCTACTAAGTGCTAGATCCTGTGCTAAGGGATGCAGAGGTGACGTGGCTGGCAGTTGCTCATAGTTTTAGTGGGAAAAGACAATACCGATCACATTTTTTGGAGGCTTTAGGGAAATAGTACACCTCTGTTTACGTCCTGAGTTCTGAGCTAATTAAGAGAGAGACAGGGAGTGAGATGGAGATCACACTCCCAGCTTTGTGCCCAGGGAGGCTGAATCGGGGGATGCATCATGACTTCTGGCCTCAGCTGGGCTCCCAGTGCATCACAGCTGATGGAATTCACCCGTCCCGAATTGCTGGCCTTGCTGTCGCAGGGGCAGAGCCCAGCATCATACCCGCAGGAGCAGGCCGAGAATGCGGGCATCCAAGGCTCCAGGCTTCCACCCTCTTGGTTGAGATGCGGGCCAGCCTCAGGCCCCACCTGGCAGGTGAACAGGCCCAGAGAAGTTGATGGCCTTGCCCAAGGTCACACACGAGGCCTGGGCTCAGGGATCGAACCCTCCATGTTCCCCTGACACTGGCTGACCAACGGGGTACCCTAGAGCCCTGGGGTCCCCAGTGCTGCCTCAGAGACCCAGAGAGGGGGCCAAACCAAGAGGGGAGGCCAGCTGTCCACTCTTAAGATCTCTTTGGAGGAAAGAGGCTCCACTGGGGAAAAATGGTTTGAAAATCACCCCAGCCCGTTGCGCCTGTGTCCTTCTGTTTGATCTTAAAACGGAGGGATCAGGGAGCAGCGCAGGCCGTGCACTCGCCTGACCCTCTGCCTCGGGAGCGCAGGCCTCAGCAGTGGCATGAGCCTGCCCCTACAACTTGGACGGCACGGCAAAGAAGCCCTCGGGGGTCTGGATCCTCTCTCCCACCTTCTCAATCATGACTCAGCTCAGCCCCCGTCGTCTGTTTCCTCATCACGGGGAGGGAAGAGAGGCACCAGACCTGTAGCCGAAGACACGGAACCAAGAAGACACTCGGTCCCGTGTTTGTTTTCACGGGGACCCACACAGAACAGGGTGTCATCTACATTGTTGTGTTGGTGTTTAAGGCTCCCCCCCCACCCCCGCCTGCTGCAACCTTGATTCTTGTTATAAAATCTCTGGGGACTTCCCTGGTGGTCCAGTGGCTGGGAGTCCGCCCTCCAATGCAGGGGATGTGGGTTCGATCCCTGGTCGGGGAACTGGGATTTCACATGCTGCGGGGCAACTAGGCCCGCACGCCACAACTAGAGAGGAGCCCGCACGCCGCAATGAAGAGCCTGCGTGCCGCAACTAAGCTCCGAAGCAGCCAAAAAACAAATAAATGAAAATAAAAATAAAATAAATTTTAAAAATCAAAAACAAAACAAAGCTCTGGAATCATTTAGTCCCCGCTCTCCCAAGTTGGCCTTTATTCCGGAGCGATCTAGATGGGAGAGGCCTGTGGTGTCTCACCCACCCACAGGCAGCCCTGGGACCTTGGAAATGAACACGAACTCACCCCCAAAGGGAAGCAAGTCAGGAGGCAGCATACAGTGGGAGGAACATTCTGTATTGCTGCCCCCGCAGCCGCCAGGCTCCGGAACCTGAAACTGCCAGATACACCCCGGACTCTTCTGGCGGGAGCTTGGAGAGAGTCGTGTTACTGGAAGACAGCGGGCAGCCCTGCATGTCCATCTCCCAGGAGGGCAGGTTTTGCAGAGGCCCAGGCGGAAGGACAGACGCGTGTGGTCTTTGTTCCTACAGAGGCCCCGTGTATAGTAGGTGCTCAGTAAGTACCTCAAGAGAGGAGTCTCGGAGGACGTGAGGCAGGTGCAGTGCCGGCCTGGCCACACTTAGAGCTCAGTTGTATGTGAGTGTCCGAGTTTCCAGGTGTGAGAGGCTGGGCCTCTCCCTGCAGGTCCCCAGGCCAGCCCATCACCTCTGCTCCCTGTTGAGGGGGACTGACGGCCAGAAGCACAGATGGGGTGCAGGGTGGGTCTGTGCCTCCCCCGGGCTTGCTCATGGCCTGAGGAGTCAGTCACTGCCGTGACTATGATCACCAGGGGAGTCAGGTGCTTAGGAGAGGGCCACGCAGTGGCATCGACACTGACCACACCCTGTCCAGAATTTCCAGTCTCCGCGCCTGAAGCTGGAGGTGGGGAGATAGCAGAACGTGCTGTCCAGGGGCGTAGCCAGGACCCCTCACAAAATGTCTCTAGGGACACAGCCATCAGAGGGATACCCAGGCTGGGCTCCCCTTCCAGCTGTGGGGGTGGGACGGGGTCAGAGGTAGCTTCTGGGGGTGGTGGCCGTTGAGCTGGGCTTTTAAGGGGGTACAGGGATGACAGCATCGGGGCAGAGGCAAGAGAATAAACAAAAGCCCAGGGAAACAACGGCGGCTTAACACGGCAGAGCCCGGGGGTGTAGGAAGCAGTAGGAACACAGTTTAGTAGGGGTGGTAGAGACAGTCACCAAGGGCTCCGGATGCCAGGCAAAGGGGTCTGGATGTTATTTGGAGGCAGGGGAGACACTGTTCTCTGCAGAGAGCTGAGAGCACAGCCGCAAAGCCAGGTCTGCCTATACCTTGCCCTGGGACCTCAGACAAATTGCTCAGCCTGTCTGTGCTGCAGTTTCCTCGTCTGTATAATGGGGATAAAATAATAGTACCTAGTGGATCACGGTGCAGATGAAAGCAGAAGTGAGAGCACTTCTTTGCACACAGCACATGTTTGATGATTATTAGCTACTGTTATCATTACTGTTACCGTTCATTCATTCACAACCATTTCCTGCGCTCTGACTGCCAGGCACTCATCCAGTCACTGGGGACACAGCAGTGAATAGTGTGAAACTGGTGGCTTATGTTCTAGAGGGGCCCCCCAGACAGTGAGTGAGACAAACAAGGTGAGCCTGGCATTGGCCAGAAAAGAAAGCAGGGAAAGGAACTGGGTCGTGCTGGGTTAGGACGGGGTAGAGGGAGCAGCAGTTTTAGGTGGGATGGTCAGCAAAAGCCTCCCAGAGGCTGTTCCGGGGAAGACTGAAGCGGGTGAGGGGTGCACAGGAACGGAAGGAGCGCTTTTCAGCAGGGTGGTGACCCCACCGGAGCTTTGCCTGGGGAGGCTGGCCTGTCAGTGGCTGTGCGGGACAGAGGGGCTGGAGGAGAGACGGGAGGGGCGTGAGGAAAAAAGTCAACGTTTTCTATTTCTTTGTATTGTGTTCTTCTATCATTCCTATTCTCGTGTGCCTTCCGTTATACACAATGTGTGCATATACATGTAACTTGGAGATATGGGCACAAAACATCCTTCTCTGCCAGGAGTGGAGGCCAGCAGTCAGGGCAGGAGTGGGCGAGGAATTGGCTGCCCCAGGGGTGGGAGGAGGGGTCCGTGGGCCTGGAGCACGGCGGCCACCTGAGCGGGGCTCTGGGCGGTGGTCTTGACAGGTGTGGCTGAGGAGGGAGAGGAGTCTTCCCACATCCAGCCAACGCAGGCCCCACATTGGAGAGGCGGTGGGGCCGTGACCTCAGGGCCCTCAGGAGATGAGGGATCTGAGCGGACCTGGGGATGGCTGGGGGCACTGGACGTGCATGATGGAAGCCAGGGCTGCGGAGCAATTAGGGACCCTCCACGTAGGCGTGGGAGACTTGAGGGCTGAGATTGGAGGAGGGAGCTCATTTTCCTGCTTTTCAGAAAGCGACGGCTCATTAGTGTTATACAGTTACTAGTCCCCCCGGTGCAGTGGCTTTCCCCGGTCGGTCCAGGCAGGGTCTGATGGAGCAGTGATTTTATGTCATGCCCATAGCAACCACCGCCTGCTGGCCTTGTCACACTTCCTGGCATCAGGGGAACCAGCCTGAGAGCAGAGCTGTTGCCCTGTGAGGGGCTGTGCACCTCTGGTTTGCCTGTCCTTGGGTTCATCCAGCCCTTCTTCTGTGGTTGTCAGAGCTGAGGGCAGGTGTCCCTGGTGGGGCCCTGAGGATGCGTGACCTCCAAAGGGGGTGGGCATGGCCCAGGCAGGCCTCACTCCCCTCTCATCGGTGGTGACAAGTGTCCCCTCCGAGGCCGCACGGCCTTGACTCGAGTGCCTGTGAACAGTGGGCGGGAAGGACCGTCAGCCCACGGCTGTTTCCACTTGGGGTTGGGGCTAGGCTGGCTGGCTCTGGGCCCTGCGTATTCCGGGTGGGCCCCTGCCAGACTCCCATGGTGGAGGGGAGGCGATGTCCCAGGGCCTCTGAAGGGCAGTGACCCAGGACAGCATCTGCCTGTGCCCTCCTCCTCACAGCTGAAGTCTATATCGGCGTTGGGAAGCCGGCAGAAGCCACAGCCTGTACCCAAGAAGCTGCCAACCTCTTCCCGATGTCCCACAACGTCCTGTACATGCGAGGCCAGGTTGCCGAGCTCCGAGGAAACATCGAGGAGGCCCGGCGGTGGTACGAAGAGGCCTTATCCATAAGCCCCACCCACGTGAAAAGCATGCAGCGGCTGGTGAGTCTGAGCGCTGGCGGGGCCTCCAGCCCTGGACCAGGGGCCCCCTGGGAAGCAGCACATAGTTCTTGACCCTCAAACCCCGTTCCCGTTCCAAAGGCCAGATGCACTTGGCCTGCCAGGCTGTTCAAGGTGCATAAAGCCAGCGAGCGCCGTTCCTGTTGTAGTTTACACAAATGGAGCTCATAGGAATCGGCAGCGCACAGCCTCAGCGACCCTACCTGGGGGTCCTGATCGGTGTGAGAGGAGAATTTTTGAGTCAGCCGTCTCCGGCCAGCAGTCCAAGCCACCTTGTGGCTCTGGGTTTAATAAAGACACATGTGTGGCCCTGGGCACTGTCATTGTCATCTGGGTCTCCGAGCTGCTTATAGCAGCCACCTTGGGGGTGTCCGCACCTTGGGGAGCCTTCAGTACAGAAGTCAGAGCACTTTACCTCCTGGGGGGCTCTCTTACCTTGAGGGAGCCGAGACCCCAGCCTGTCTCCGAGGCCACTGGCTAGTGGGAGCATCCTGTCAGAGGACGCGGGCAGCCCTACTGCGCCCAGAGGACCCAGGTAAGTCACCACAGCGTCCACACTGCATACGGGTGTGGTGGCTCTGAAGCCGCACACGCCCCTCCTGTGGGTGCCCGGTCAGGAACCCGGGGCTGCCCCACTGCTCCCCTCCCTTCCTTGCCTGGGAGTTGGCCACCCGACCACCTCGGTTTCAGTTGGGCGGGGTCAGTTAGACCACTCACACGTGGGGCACAGCGGCTGCACAGGAGCTGCCCATCTGCTGTCCCCTTCCTGCGAGAGTCTGGATGGAGACTTGGAGATGAACCGGGTCCAGGGAGCGGGTGAAAAGCTGCTTTCTCTGGGCCTGTCGGCCAGACTTAGCTTCTGAATTTGTATTTCATTCTTAGCGGTAGGACATCTCTGATTTCATGAGCCACGGGAAGGGAAAAGCCCATAATGCAGCCGAGGTGTCCTTCAGGTGGGCAGCCCTCGGGAGCCCAGCGTGTATATCAGGGGTTGTGACATGGAGGAACGGGCATCGGACAAGGTGTCCAGGGACAGAGTTCCGGCCCGGCTGTGTCACTCGCTCGCGCTCTGACTTTGGGGAAAGCCCGTAAGCTCTCCGCACTCGGTTTCCTTGCTGTAAAATGAAAATATTCAACTAGATAGGCTGTGAGTTTCTGTCCAGTGCTAAGAGGATACGGTTTTGTAACCAATAAGTAAAATGTTCTCTAGAGGGTCCCAAAGGCTTTGTTCTCTCACCATTGCTCACAGTAACATCGCAAAATGTAGACGGAGCTGAGCAGTAACTAGTGGTTTTCAGCAGAAGAGGGCCCAGGTGCCCAGCATTAGGAGCCATGGGAAACGTATGCTTCTGAGCCAGATCTGGGTTCAAACTCAGCTCTGTCCCTGCCCCCGGGACACCTTGGGCTAGTCACTTAACCTCTAAGAGCCTCGGTGTTTCTGTGCATTGAGCTGTTCCTTACCCAGTTCATTTGTGAGAACAACATGAAATGGTTTACATCACGAGGCCAGCAGAGCTCCTGGCACCTAGTAGGTGCTCATTAAATAGAAAAGTGAAGACAATCATTTTCAGTTTTAAAAATAAATCAGACCTTGTAATAATCACAATCATTTAATTTTCAACTTCCCTTTATGAGCATTTTGTAGTTCAATACAGCTTTATAAATAATTTTACGTATTATCCAAACATTAGTTTGTTTGATTAAAAATATTCCATGGCTTTTCATTTTTGTCTCACTATTGTAAGAGGAATCTGTAAAGAGCTTTTGAGATCTCCCTGCTTTTGCTGAAGCCTCACAGAAGAGGTATAATCAACACCGAGTACCCAGCCTTTTTATTAAAAAGAGGCAGCGTGTTTCTACCCCGGGGCCTATGAATTATTCAGAGAAGTATTTCTTGTTCGTCCCCAAGGGGAACACATGAGACAAAAGATCAAATAGGAAAATCGCACCAGGAAAGTTTTCTGTTTCACCTTTGGAGCTTGTCAAGACACATGAGCTCCCTGCCAAATGCCAGACGCTTTCCTTTCTGAAAGGAGCGGCAGTGGGCCCAGCGGAAGAGAGCTGGTGAGCGAGGGCCGGGTGATGGAGGGGCCTTGCCTGTTGGATCCTGGGCAACGACCGAGCCTTCTCTGGCCTGGAGACATTAGCTGCCTTGGAGGTCTCACCAGGAGAAAATTGCGATAATAATAAACTCTTAAGACATCTCCACACATCCTGATACATTCAAAAAGTATCCAGACTGGAGGCAGATTGAGACCAACAGGCCTACAAATTTGAGGAGTTCAGATTCTCGTGGTCCGAAATTGCCCAGTGACTGTGATTGTTGTGGGTCCCAAAGGGTGGCTTGGCCAGTTCCTTCTTGGTGACCTCGTAAATGATGCACGCTGGCCTGCGTCCTCCCAGCCACAGCCACAGCTGGCGGGAGCCCCGCTGCAGCCAAGGTCAGCTTCCCCTCCCACCGGTACTGCCGACTCTCCTGGTGCCCATGGAGGGGCAGCCCCTGGAACCCAGGCCCCCAGCCCTGAAACATCACAACCCTCTCTTTCCTGCCTCCCACCCCAGCTGCACAGGAAAGCTCTGTTTCTTTGGCTCACCCTCTTGGTGCATAAAGAGGCATAATCTTAGCCCCAGACACAAATGAAGCATGGGAAGGGAAACCTCTTACTGAGTCACAGAAGGTCCTGCCTCTACCCTCGTGGCAGCCAGACTGGTTTGCAAGCCCCTAAGTGAAGACGAAATGTCAGCAGGGAGATCAGAGGCCGCCTTTTTACCAGGTGACGTCCAAGGGAAGAGTCGGGGGCTCTAGACTTATGGGGCAGAGGAGGCGGAAACAGACGTGAGCGTTGGCACCTGCCTGGCTCTCAGGAGTGGGGTGCGCAAGTGACAGGGTGGGCCAAGGAGGCCTGACCACCAGGCCACGGCGAGGGTCAGAGGTCAAGAATAGAAGGAGTTTGAAGGACCTGAGTGCAGCAGCGAGCACCACCCCCAGAGAACCAGCCAAGGGGCTTCCAAGGGAAGGAGCCGACTGCAGGCAGATTGCAGGTCATGGGAAAAGCCCAGAGGATGGAAAGTGCGTCTGCGTCAACCCTGATGCTCAGAGAGGAAGGAGAGGGGCCAAGGGGCAGTCGAGGGAGCCGATTTGAAGGAAGGAAGCCACAATGTGTGTCACAGGTGGAGACCAGGGGCTGACGGTGGCCACGGAGAACGGTTAGCAGTCGGGGCACGAGCTTGTTCCCTGAGGAACGATTGTTTGCTACCTTCTAGGGCAGGTTAGTGGGAGGATGTGCCACCACGCAGCCCAGCTCGTAGGAGAGGCACGATTTCAGAGAAATGCAAACACATTAATATTGTTAAAAAGCAATAACGACCTGGAGGCAGATGGTATTCATTAAAGTATTAAATGTATTAAAGTTAATACAGGGTCAGACTTGACAACAGAAATGTAAATTAAACCCCAGTGAAAACTGACAGTTTTCTAATGGTTTCAGCCTTCACAGATGTGTTTAAATTCACATACAGGGCAAAGAAAGAAGAGAAATAATGTGTTTAATATTAATAACGAGTTAGCACAAGACAAGAGAGCTGAGTGTGGGCAGATAGTAAGGGAGCGGTGAGCTGACGGGATAAGGAATTACAAAGTGATGTTGTTGACAAGGGGAGGGAATCATAGAGTGATCAGACTTTTTTCCAGAAAATCTAAAGGCATATTTTCATATCATTTTTGCATAAGTATATAACTTTACATACATTTGCATGCCATGGTAAAAAGCCTTTCACTCCCAGGACCTGAGAGAAATTAATGAAACGTAGAGCAACTGTTTGCACACCAGTAACCCTGTGCTCAGGAGGAGGGGGTAGAGGAGGGAAATGGGGCTCACGGCGGACTAAGGGCAGAGGAACGGCCTCTGGGTGATACCACCCAGGCCAAGGACAGGCACGGACTCAGGGTAGACAGGGACACGATGATCAGGATAGGGACAGGCTCTGCAAACAGGGCCACCTGCTTGCCCTCTGATAATGTCACCCTAGGCTCCTGAGGGCAGTGTGTGAGATGGGAGGGTAAGAAAGGAACAGAGGGGCTTCCCTGGCGGCGTAGTGGTTGAGAGTCCGCCTGCCGATGCAGGGGACATGGGTTCGTGCCCCGGTCCGGGAAGATCCCACACGCCGCGGAGCGGCTGGGCCCGTGAGCCATGGCCGCTGAGCCTGCGCGTCCGAAGCCTGTGCTCCGCAACGGGAGAGGCCACAATAGTGAAGAAGAGCAAACAGAAAGACAAAAAAAAAAAAGAAAAGAAAGGAACAGAGAGAGCCTTCAAGAGAGAGATGAACGTGGAAGGAAGCCAGAAAGGCTGTGTGTGGGGAGCTGATGTTGGTAAGACTAGAGGAGAAAATACTGCTGAGAAAGTAACCTATCTGGAGCACATTACCAATGAACTCGACAGGTCGAAAAGAGTGTGAAACAGAAGCAGATGGTGGGGGTCGCCCAGGGCGTGCTGGGGGCCGGGGCCGCAGGAGAGGGAGACAGGCGTGCTCTGCTCGGGCGGTTTTGGGGAGGGTGTGAGCTGGAGAGGGGCTAGGCCCAGAGGGCCCCGCTCGTGCCCCAACCCCGCCCTGCAGGGAAGGAGGAGGACTGACGTGTCCCCAAGGGATGGGCCTCCAGCTATGGCAAGATGAGGGTCTCTCAGAGCTAATGCCAAAGCGGGGAGAAACCAGAGGGAAAGCACCAGGGACCACGCCCTTGAATGTCGAAGGTCCCACGACAAGGCTGGACACCCGGACAGGGACAGAGGCCATCTGTCCTTCAAAGGAGGGTAGCTAGGAGACCGGGGGCGGGCGGTGTGAATTTCACCCGCTCTGCCACAGGAGGTAGTGAGAAAGGCCCACTGGTGGAGCTCCCCAAAGAAAGGGGAGGACGATGGGGAAGAGAGACCATCGGAGGCCAGGGGTCAGGCCCCAGGGGTCCTCCCAGGAGTGGGACGGAGGCCTCCCTGCCTCAGCCTGCGGGCCCCGTGATGGTGGGTTGTATGAATAGCTCGGCAAGGACCCCCAGGGAGGCTGCAGGGGGTTCCTGCTCAGTGGAAAGACACTTTGGGGGCTATTGTAGGTGGCCAGTTGAATAATAGAATAGACTTTTTGTTTGGGGCATGAAGGGTCCAAAAGTGCTGGCTGACCTCTGTGGATGAGGCGTGAAACACCCCTCACCCCACACCCCAGTTCAATCCAGACAGCTCCAGGCTAAAGATTTCAGCACAGGTGTCTTCGAGGGTCTCCTCTGTGACCTACATTTTCAGAACGGGTGCCGCAGTTCTGTTCCGGGAGCACATTAGTAGCAAAGGCTGGCAGAGAACGGCCGTGCTGTCGGAAAAGTGCATCTTGTTACGAAATACCCGGAGGCACGCCACGTCGGCGGGAGGTCTAGAAGGAGGACCTGAAATGCGCGGTGTAGTGGGACAAGTCTTCTGGATGGTTACTTCATTTTAAGTTGTTTTCACAGCTCTAAAGTTTGAGCCAGAAGCATCCAAACAAGGCTAATGACATTGCTCGGAGATGGCGGCAGCTCTTCTGAAGTTCAAAGAGGGACCTGAGGTTGGAGCTTTCTTTCAGCTGTCCTCAAGCTTACACGCTTGTCTACTGTGCGAAAATACCTCATCCCATCGCGCATGACGAGCCAGAAGGGTGGCAGGCAGGGCAGGTTTGAATCAAGGG
>NW_006799727.1:952250-953692 GCF_000442215.2 Lipotes vexillifer
GGAAAGAGGTGACTCCGGCTTGCCTGAGGCAGCTTGCACTGCTAAATTATGAAACTTTGGTGTTTTTCTCTCTCTCCCTCTTTTAAAGTGTTTCATGAGATTTGGAGGAAATTGCTTGTGTCTATTTTATGATTTAGAAGCATGTTTTCCAGTTGATGCCCCTATTGGAGGAGAGATGCAGCATGAAGTCGTGAACTTTTCAGGGTGATTCCAGAGGTGGCAGCTGTCTGTGTATCTGTCTAGCTTATCCATCAGTTTAGTAAGGGGTACCCAGGGCCCAGGGCACAGACAGGGCAGGGCTCCGCATCTTTCCCTTGGAGAAGCCAGTCTTAAAGAAGGGAACTTTGATCCTTCCTGTTACTCTGGATAAGACCCAGGTACAATTAAGGTAATGAAGCCGAATGGAGATACCCTTCCCCTTGCAAATGCTCATCTTGAGAAACGGATCTCTTTCATCCAAAGTATCGATTTCTCTCTGTACTTAGAAAGAATGATTGGCAGGGCACAAAACACTACCATCGTCTAGTGAGAAGCCTTCTCATCTATTCATTGTATTTCATTTACTTCCAGGATTTTTAAAGTGCTTTTAAACATAAGGAGAACAGTTGTTTTCTTTAAAGGAAGACTACTGAAATATTTAGATGTCCACCTTTCCTACTCATCTGTGTGCTATTGACAGTACTCTTTGAAAAGTGTACAGGCCTTAACTTCTCTACTGTCTTCACTGACAGTATTTGGGACTCAAACTAACAGAGGAGAGGAAACAGCATCTACCAGATGCTTAGCCCCTGTTCTTCACTCCATCTTCCCTCCCGTCCCTTAATGGTACACACTGCCTCTGAGCAACTTTGACAGCTTCAGGCCCTTCCAAGAATTTTTCTTTTTTTTAATAGATTTATTTATTTATTTTTGGCTGCCTTGGGTCTTCGTTGCTGCGCGCGGGCTTTCTCTAGTTGCGGTGAGCCAGGGCTGCTCTTCGTTGCGGTGCACGGGCTTCTCACTGTGGTGGCTTCACTTGTTGCGGAGCACGGGCTCCAGGTGTGCGGGCTTCAGTAGTTGTGGCATGCAGGCTCGGTAGTTGTGGCGCACGGGCTTAGTTGCTCCTCGGCATGTGAGATCTTCTCCGACCAGGGCTCGAATCCATGTCCCCTGCATTGGCAGGCAGATTCTTAACCACTGCGCCACCAGGGAAGTCCCCCAAGAATTATTAATAATTAGCACGAATATAACCTTAACCTCTAAAAAGAAATGTAAAACCTCATTCGCCGGGCTTCCTTGGTGGCGCAGTGGTTGGGAGTCCGCCTGCCAGTGCGGGGGGCGCGGGTTCGTGCCCCGGTCCGGGAAGATCCCACATGATCCGTGAGCCATGGCCGCTGAGCCTGTGCTCCGCAATGGGAGGGGCCGCGGCAGTGAGAGGCCCGCGTACCCGAAAAAGAAAAAAA
>NW_006799727.1:953702-954364 GCF_000442215.2 Lipotes vexillifer
AAAAAAAAAAAAAAAAAAAAAACCTCATTCGCCGTATCTGATGTTTATTCTTGCAGTATGAAATATGAAATAGAGAATTTCATTTTTACTGATGGGGACGCTGCCCTTCGTGACCTGCACTAGGTCATATTTCAAGTTAGGAGCAGAGCCAGGACAAGAAGGTAGAGTCACTTAAGAGTCTCCAGCTTGAATGATGGGACAGCACAGAGGTTGAGAGCATGGCACTGGAGCCAACCCACCTGGGTCCCAGCTTTGTCACTTACCAACCGTGTGGCCTGAGATAAGTCCCTTAATCTTTCTGTACTTCCATTTTCTCAGCTATAATATGGGGATAATAATGGTGACCCCCTGGCGGTGTGATTTTGCGGGTTAAGTGAGTCACACAGGCTGCCTAGCCCTCCATAAGCACTAGCTATGAGTGTTACTACCAGTCTCCATAATTTAGGTCCCACCTGTCCGTGGTGGAAGCCTCTCTGCCTCGATTTGACAGGGAGTTCTTTTCTGAAGAAACTGACCATGGGTGTGGCTTTCCTCCTGAACCAAATTTCAGCAGTTGGAGGAGCTGAAATAAGAATATATCATGGGGCTTCCCTGGTGGCGCAGTGGTTGAGCGTCCGCCTGCCGATGCAGGGGACGCGGGTTCGTGCCCCGGTCCGGGAGGA
>NW_006799727.1:954395-955520 GCF_000442215.2 Lipotes vexillifer
CCTGCGGTCGGGGAGCCTGTCCTCTGCAAGGGGAGAGGCCACAACAGTAAGAGGCCCGCAAAAAAAAAAAAAAAAAAAAAAAGAATATATCATGGCACATGCTTGGCCGAGAGCAGGGTATTACACTTTCCTTTTTAAGTATTACTTTCTGACTGTTTCTGTTGAGCCTGCAGCCCTGGTTATCAAGGCTGAAAGGAGTCAGGGAACGGTGGAGGCCCCAGCTGACCTGACTTGTTGTCAGGTAGAGGCAGAAAGCATCTCTTCTGACTGGGTTCAGGGGGAGGCCCAGCTGGGCCAGACCAGGGCTGCTGTGGAAGATGGGTGCCCCCATGGCCAGGGTGGGGTGGGCCCTCGGCCTGTGGGCAGGGGCGGTCAGGTACCAGGCATCAGCCTGGGCGGCAGGAAGGGCAGAGCGTGTCGTGGAGCCCGGCTCAGGTGTCACTGCCTCTGAGAAGCGTTTCTTGGCCCCCTACCTACCCACCCTGACAGAGGGGCCCTCAGCCCCTTGACCTCCCTCCCTGGAAGCACCGGTTGAACCAACGCGGACTTGTTTGCTCATGGGTCTGTCTGCTCCTTGGGGGAAGGCGCCCTGCCTGAGGCAGCCCAGTGACTGCGTAGACCAGGGGTGGCCGGCCGGCGTGGGGCGGGTGGGCTGGGGAGGAGGGAGGGGGGGGAACAACTACAGGCGACCGTGAACTTGACAGATGTCATTACTCCCCTTTTATGAGTGAAGCCCCCCCCAAAGCCTGGGTGCTAATTCCCTTGAATAGACTGAGCAGCTCTCGTGGGAACATGCTGCCTCTGCCGGGCAGGTTAACTAGCTCTTTGTTGGCTCCGCCTCTGCACAAAGTCCCATCGACCACGAGGACAGGAAATGACATTGAGGTGGGACTGGAGACCGTGGAGGCCCGGACAGGGCTAATTAATGCACCTCCCGGGGCAGCGGGATCTCAGAGAGGACTTGCTGGGCTGCCAGGCAGGGCTCCCGTCAGGTGTGTCAGCTTAGTGGTTACCTGTGGACCTGCTCCAGGGGCTGAACATGACAGAAGGCTGGAGGGGCAACCCTCTGTTCGGGGGCCCCGGGAGGGGCGCGGCGACGGCCCCTCTCAAGTTCAGACACTCTTT
>NW_006799727.1:955530-962519 GCF_000442215.2 Lipotes vexillifer
AGCACATTCCTCTGTGTCAGACCCTGAACCCCATTTGGGGAGCATGGTGGTCGCCATCCTTAGACGACAGACGGCCATGGGACGCTACTGGAGTCCACAGTGGCCTTCCGTCCTCACAGGCAGCATCGCAGCAAGAGAGGCCCGGGCCAAGGGCGGGCAGGCGCCCCTGTGCAGCTGTCTGCTGGGCCTGCGAGGCTCTCTCAGTCCAGTCGGGGAGGGTCACCTCTAAGAAACGGACTCACCTGACCACGCCCACGAGAGACCTAGTTCCAGACCAGAGATCAAAATGGTAATGTAAAAAGAATCCACCATTCCTTGGTCGAAGCCCCCGTGCTCTGTTTTCCCCGCTCCCCAGAGGAGCTCACCTTCCAAGCTAGATGCCAGGCCCCAAGGCCTGACTCAGACTCAAGTGCCGGGGAGGCTGAAATGGCCACCCCGGGCGGCTGGGGGCACCAAGGCAGACGTGTTGACGTGGCAGCCACCGAGGGGCTGGAGCTGCGTGGACCCAGGCAGCTCCCCTCCTCCGCCACACAGAGCTTCTTTCTGGGCCAGAACTCTCCCACCTGTTACCTCCCCTGTAGGCCAGAGCCTCCCTGCTAATGTCCTGTGGCTACAGATGAGCCAAGAAAGGGATAGCCTCAGCCCTGTGTGCCATGCAGGTATCGTTAAACATCATCTCCTGTCTGAAAACAACGGACATCCAAACCCCACTCCCTCAGGCCAGGTGAATTCTCTTGTAGTGGACTTTCTGTTGGTCACCCCCAAGCCATCTCTCCCCGAGGACGCTCTTTTACTCTTTGGTCCCTTGGTTGTGACTCGGGACACACCCTCAGCCCTTGCTGCTGGTTCCCTCCACAGATTGTGAGCCTGGCGTCCCGTTCAGGGCGAGACCACCTTCTGCTCTTGGCCCCAGACTGAGGGAGCCTCTTCTTTTGCCCCTGACCCCCACCCCAAACCCAGATGAAAGCAGCTTCCTTATTTCCACAGCACCAAGATATCTTCTCTGCTCTCACGTCTTGCTTGGGTTGGGGAGGGGAGTCTTCTGAGGAAGGGAGGGAGAGGCCACATTGCCCTAACAGGCTTTGCAGAGCACCTGCAGCCGTCTTTGGGAGGGAGGTGACAGCAGTGGCAGAAACAGTCAAAGAGCGAGTCTGCCGAAGCGGGTCAGGGGAGCGAACCCAGCAGAGAGGACCTTTGAGTGGAGACGGGGGTGGCAGGTATTGGGAATGACTTGAGGGAAGAAGCAGGTAATTGAAAGGTTTTACGACACAAGCTATGTCTTCACATCCTTTTGAAACTGTGTGCTTCTGGCTTGTTGGGAACGTGTGTCCTCGTTGGAGCAAGAGGAGTGTCGCCTGCGAATCCGGAACGTGTGCTGTACATCCGCATGACTCCTGTGTGACTTGGGGCCCCTGTTCCTGCCACCCGCCGCCCCCGCCAGAAACCCTCCCACCCCAAACAGCATCAGTCGGTGCAGGGATGTTCTCTGCAGACATTTTCTGCTTGATGATTGGGTCCATCCTCCCACTGCAGCATTTTCTGGGTGCTGGCCAGGGAGCCGTGGCATCGGGCCACCCCTGCGTTCCCTGAGGACTGAAATCACAGACCCAGAAGCAACACAGACCCAGGGCAGGCTCTGAAATGCAAGCCGTGTCACTAGGCTTTCCTTTGCTGCAGCTTAAGGAAAAAAATGAATTCTGTGTTTATTCCTATTTTGTTTTGGAGTCTTAGATGACTAATTACAGGCAGAGTGGTTCAGTGTCTCATTAGTAATGATGATCTAAAATTATTTAAAATCTGACATACTCTACCCAAACCATTTATTCTTAGAAATTCTGCCCCATTATTCCAGGACGATTTGACGTTTCGCTTCCACTGCTTTCCTGCCTTTCCACAGTTATTGCTCCCTAGCTTGGACCAGGAATTTGATCCAGATTTTTTCACTTACCAGGGTCCTTCTGTGTTCTCAGATCCCGGTTCCTAATCCCCCCTCCTTATTTCTGGCCTCCCAGGATTTTAGCCCTGCTGCTTAACTTGGATTCCTCAGCACCCTCCGCCCCCGCGCAGCCTGCCTGTGAACTCAGCCAGAGGGCGTAGCTGCCACCATTTTCTCATGGTGGCGTTTGGAGCCACCCGGGCTGGCAGCCTCCGACCCGTCTCGTGCCTGAATTGCTTCCCCATCATTTGGGGCTGGTCCCAGAGACGCCCCTGCTGGGTGTTTCTGGGCTCTCTCTGGGCCATGTCTCTCTCATGGGTTGTCCGGACCTTCTGACAGTCTGAGCTTAAAACTCTTCAGCCCAAAGGTCTTGGGAGGACCTCCTGTGAGCAGTCTCCCCCAGGTACTGCTTCTGGTTTTTCTTCACCGATATCAAGGATGAGGGCCTAGGGTGGACAGGTGGCAGATGAAAGCCTTTGGACCTGATGCTCCCCAGACAGTTGAAAGCAGTCCGGGATTTAGAACGCCAATGGAATTCCCTAATCTGAGCATCCCTTTTTACAATTGGGGAAGCTGTGACTGACAGGGGAAGGGACTTGCCAAGGGCACAGCACTGAGTGGCAGACCCACCAGGAATCCTGATTCCATCACTTTTGAAGGTTTCATGCCCACTTTCCTTATCTGTAAAACGGGATAATAGCACTTGCCTTCTTGGGTTGGGGGTGGGGTGAAAGGGATCACCTCTCTGAACCCCTCCAGGGTGACCCTGGCCCCAGAGAACTCTTCCCCTCGCTCTGGTGGGAGGAGTGGAATTTCTCACCATCTTCTGGGGATTGGAGGGCTTGACTCTGTGACTTGACAGTCAAGCAGCAACTGCTGAGCCTGTCTCCTTTCTCTTTTGCTCTCAACTGCAGTGAAGTCTCTATCTTTCCTCTTGCCTCTCACCTTGCCCAGAGGGGTCTCTCCCTGCTGTGTAGCAACCCTGCTCACAGCTGCCCGGACCCTGGATATGCCTGAATCGACAGCTTCAGCACTGATTTAGGAGCCCAGGCACATGCAGAAAAGTTTCTGGGTTAGCCTTTGGTGTCCTTCCTGTTACCAAGGGGGTGGGGGTGGTGGTGAAGGATTGCTTTAGGAGGAAGGAATGCCAAATGCACCAATGACGAAATACCAAGAATCACCAGGTTTCAGGCTCTGGGAAGGTCGTTACTTGGATCCAGATGTGCAGAAGCCTCCTCTGGGGCCTGTCATCGCAGACCCCTTGCTCTTAGAAACCTGCTGACCAAGGAGGGGTACAAGATGTGCAGGGGCTCCACGCTGGGGTATTTGGTGAGAAGACTGCCCGGGGTCCGGAGGTGGCCTTACCCCAAAGTGCCTCCAAGGCCTCCTGGGGAGAGAAGAGAACTGTGGTCTGAGAGACCCCCCACTAGCTCTCAGATCTGGGCCTCGGTGTCCAGAAAGCCCAAGAAAGACTCCTAGAGTTTGGGAACGCCCTTTGCGATCCCCTCAGCTTGACGGCTCCACCAAGGTTCCTGGGACTCCGAGCACTTCACCCCGTGGTTACTTTGCCCCTTCACTTCCCACCAGGTCCACTGACTGTCCCGCGGCCCCTCTCTTCCCTCCTCCAGGCTGCGCCCTCCCTCCCCCTTCCTCATCTGCTTGACGTTTACATAACACCTGTCTCTTAAAATACCTTTGCAGGTATTGTTTCTTTTCAAGCCTCTCAGAACATCAGCTAGTCGCCCAGAAGGCTTGTAAAGCAGGAAAGGACTCAGTAGTTGAGCCCCTGCTCTGTGTCAGGGGTTGTTCTAGCTTTACCTAGACTCCGAGGGTGTCTGACAGTCAATGCGGCCTTAGTTCTCGAGAAAAATGTGAACTGTCCCCTCTTGATGTCTCCTGGACACCTGATTCTCTTGCCAGCTGGCAGCCTCCCGGGTTGGGGGGGTTGGGAGGGGGATAACCCAAGCTGATAACAGCAGTGATTGTTTCTCCAAGGAATCTTGGACACACACACACTAAGCCTGGGATCTGGCCTTGCCAAGAGGTCAGTCTCGATTAGATCCGTAATTGAAATGCTGGCTGATGTCCTTCCAAATGAAGCAGAAACTGCTGGCCCAGCCCCACAGGGGAAGCTGTGGGGTACGATGCTGTGTCTTTCTTCATAAACAAAGGCGTGAAGCAGGCCTGTTGTGGAAAACGGCCCCTCCCATGTAGGGACCCGGGTCCCCGCAGGTTCTCTCTGATCCTCCATGTCCGGGCAGCGGGCATCCGGGCAGATGCAGGAGGCTAGAATCAAAGTGCCAGCAAGCGATCCCTGCGGGGATCTTGCAGAACAAACGAGAAGCAAAATCTGCTTCTTCCTAAGGACAAACATGCATTTTTCCAGGCCTTTCAAAGCCGGGCAGGTCAATGGAGTTATACCTGGCTCTCTAATTAGAACTCCCACAAGCTGTTAGGTTCTGTACCCGCTGCCTGGTGTCTTACACAAAGGGGACGAATCTGCTCCTGCCTCTGGAATGATTAAAGCTGCAATCCCATCCTCCTTGCTGCCAGCAGCCCCTCCAGTCACCCCCGACCACCGTGCACCCACCCATGAGTATGACAGGACGCAACCCAGTGTACAAGAAAGTTGGCTTTAGGGAAATCCGGGCTTAGAAGGCCATGTTGCCCAATGATCCTTTGGAGACTGAATGGGAGAAGACAAAGGCCAGGTGTCGGAGGCGTTATGAGGGCGTTTCAATGATGCCTTAAGCTTCCCCAAGTCAAGTTGCTTGATGACAGAAGAAAACGGGCCTCTTTTCTCCCTTTCTGTCCTCTATCCTGGAGAAAATAGTATTTTTGTGCTGACCCCGCCCAGCCATCAAGGTAACATGTGCTTTGGCCGACGGGGTGCATGCGTTTCAGGGCACCAGCATCGCCTGCCTTTCTTGCCCCTCTCTGCTCTCGTTGGGGGCGAGGAGCTCCGGGCTCCTGCCAGTTAGAGGACGCAGACGGTGCCTGCAGGGCCAGTGGGCCGCTCTGCTCCCGGCTTCCCAGCTCCGCCTACAGTGACGTCCTGTGAACTCAGCCTGCGGAGGGAGTATTTATACTACGGCAAATGCTACGCAACCGGGGATTTTTCTTTCGCAGAGCAACTTTACCAGCACACGGCTGGACTCCGATCCAGACGGTTTAGTGGTGGGGAGAGAGGCGGAGAAGGGGGGGCAGTGGACATCGGCAGAGAAGAGCACAGGCGTCCCTGAGTCAGGACTTGCGGGCGCAGGGTGCTTGGGGCACAGGTGCAGTGGAGCTCACCTCACCACTCTCCGCAGAGACAACAGCTGAGAGGAGGCAATGGGGAGAAAGACTGAGACTCAGAACGTCCCCGGGCAGGTGGCAGGGAGGGAGAGGGCGTTGGGAGAGCTCACATTTTGGAGCCAAGAAGACCCACGTTTGAATTCTAGCTCTACCACCCATGGGCAATTCCTATGACCTTGGACAGTTTGGCCTCTGTCATGCAGAAATGAGAATTCCATCCTTTTTTTTTTTTTTAACATCTTTATTGGAGTATAATTGCTTTACAATGGTGCGTTCGTTTCTGCTGTGTAACAAAGTGAATCGGCCATACCTACACATACATCCCCATATCCCCTCCCTCTGGTGTCTCCCTCCCACCCTCCCCATCCCACCCCTCCAGGTGGTCACAAAGCACCGAGCTGATCTCCCTGTGATCTGCGGCTGCTTCCCACTAGCTGTCTATCCTTATAGGTGTTGTGAGGGCACCTGCCCAGCATGTAAGAGCTGCCTAGCAGGTGTTAGGTTTCTGCACCTTCCCTTTTCCCAAGGAAGCATGGCTGTGAGAACTGAGGGTGAGGTGAAGAGGCCCCCAGGGCCCATGCAAGGTGGACGTTAGGTCCTTTGGGAGAAGGCCAGGGCTCACTTAGCAAAGCACCCCAGTCGGAGAGCAGGGGGTGCCCAAGAGGGTTACCAGGAAGCTGAGACCAGACACGCTCAGCTCCTGAGGCAGCGGAGCCCGGGGCAGGTCCCCGCTGGCTGCAAGCGGCCACCTCTGTGGACCCAGTGAGTGTTACCTTCCCTAAGTCCACACACGTGAGAGTCGCAGGAGCTTAACCACGGGAGCGATATTTCCAGTGGCTGTAATTTCCTCCTCCGATTGCCTGTCTCCATCCAGGTGATTGGTCAACCCCTCAGGGATCCACTGGGGAGCTCCCTGCACAGGCACGTGGCCTGGAGAAGCCTTCACGGCCCTGGGCACCAAGGCCCAGCCCTGAGGTCCTCTGTTCAGGGGAGCCACCATGTCACTGCACCCTTCCCATGGGGGCTGATGGGGGAGTTTTGAGGAAACGGCCCTAATCTTGATGCTCTTTACTCTGTGTTGAAGCGGTCAGTGGTAAGAGCTCTGCTCTGTGGGAACGGAGAGAGCGGGCCAGGTTGTTCCATTTCCCTGGCAGCCACATGGTTCCTGGTGGCAGCTGCTCCCCGCATGTCCCAGGACGAGGCCTGAGGGCCCTGGGGAGAACGTTTATAACAAAAGCCCGGGCCAGGAAGTCCCCATATCCGAGCAAACTGCCTGTCTTTCTTTTCCTCACTGCAGCGTAGCTTCCCCAGGCTCTGTCCTCCAGGCTGGCCCGGCCCGGCCCGGCCCAGGGGTCCCGGAGCCCACACCTACCTTCCTGCCCGGACTCCGTGGGGTGAGTCCTCATGTTATTTGTGGAAAACGTTTTTTCCAACGTTTATCAATTCCTGTCCTCCCGTCATCAGAAACTGTCTTATCATTTCTGTTTGTTCCTGTGTAAAAATGGAAAAATTGTTCGTGCCAGACCCTGGCGGGGATGGGGGAGGCGCTCGCCAAAATGACCGCATCCTCCTTGGTGGAGAGCAAATCACCGCGCTCACATCCCGGCGGGGCAGGTGGGGAGCATTGTCCCGCTCCAGCGGGTGGGCCTCGGGTGGGCAGCCCCCGGCTGGACCTGCTGGAAGCCCGGTCGCGGGAGCACTTGGCCTTGAGGCGTCCTGGTGGCCGTCGTGTAGCTGACGTTTTCCATGATATCCC
>NW_006799727.1:962837-964171 GCF_000442215.2 Lipotes vexillifer
TGGAAGCCCGGCCGCGGGAGCACTGGGCCTGGAGGCGTCCTGGTGGCGGTCGTGTAGCTGACGTTCTCCATGATATCCCCAAGGAGCCTACAGGGCTGGGGCCTGGAAGCCCTCCCCTCCGCTCCCCTGCTCCAGGTGCCGTGGAGGGTGCCAGCCCTTCTTAGGGTGGGCACTGCCTAGACTGGAGTGGGTGACTGACCAGGGAGATGACGCCCATACACAGCCATCTGTTGAGTGCCTGTAGTATACTGAGCACGTGCCAGGGACTGGAACTGCCTTTCAGTCAAGCAGCATTTACTGAGCGCCCACGGGGTTCCAGGGCACACAGGTCCCCAGAGTCCCCAGGGTCCCCCACAGAATCACAGCAGAGCCTGCTCGCCTCTCTTCTGCCTGGGCTACTGCGCCGCGGTAAAGAACGTGCCTCCGGGGCCGCTCTCCTGTTTGTGTCCAGTTTTGCTGCTGGAGGGCAGCCCTGCCCTGGGCCTCTCCTCCCCCGGGAAGCCCTCCCAGCTGTGCCGGCCGCTGCCCCTCGCCCCTTCCTTTCACACTGTGGTCGGTTACCCTGCAGACAGCAGGAAAGAGGCTGCCCTGTAGTGTTTTCTGCTTGTTTCTCCAATTAAACTTTAAGCCCTGAAAGAATAGATAGGCACCAGGTGTGTAGTAGGTGCTCCAAAAATACTTGTTGGGTGGGAAATTCTACCAAGCCCTAGGATTTTCATCTGGAGATCGTCTACTCCACCCCTTCATTTTCTAGGTTGGGAAAGAGGCTAGAGAGAAGGTTTCGCCTAAGTTGGACAGCTGGCGGTGGACCACGGAGCTGGCCTGAGAGGGTGTGCCCTCCACCAGCGTGCCGTTTCCCGGCCCCAGCTGCCGGCCCAGGGAAGGCCAGGACTTCTTGCTGGAAATAACAGGACCGGCTTTTGCTTTCATTGTTTGGTGGTAAATGTTCAGACTCACGTACAGTGACACCCCAGTCAAAGGTGTGACCCTCCCCCACCCCATCCCCCCCATCTGAGGACAGGTTGGGACAGAGGCCTGATGAGGGTGTGTCAGAGTCGTGGGGAAGGGATCTCAGCCTGGGACCTCAGGAGTGTGGCTGGAGTTTCTAGGACCCTCCCACCCTTGGCTTCTCCCAGGAAGCTCGTCAGCTTAGCAATGAGGTGGTGGCCTGTGAATCGACTTTCTGACCGTGGAGAACCTCCACTCCCCACTCCTGGGCTCTGGGGTCATGTCTCCCTCCCCATTCCCACCAGCTTCTAGAAGAGCCAGGCGACTGCCTGGGCTGCTTTTCTCACCTGTGGAAGCCCTGGGACCCCCCCCCCCCCCCCCGGGGG
>NW_006799727.1:964212-968744 GCF_000442215.2 Lipotes vexillifer
TTTCCCCCGGGGGAAGCCCCGGGCCCCCCCCCCCCCTCCACGGGGAGGCTGGGCCCAAAGCAGGACCCGGTTTACTCTCTGGCCGTGCTGCACAGGCCTCGAGAGGAATGCCATCTTCCCAAACACCCGGCGCAGCAACAG
Organism: Lipotes vexillifer; assembly: GCF_000442215.2. Classification (NCBI taxonomy): domain Eukaryota; kingdom Metazoa; phylum Chordata; class Mammalia; order Artiodactyla; family Lipotidae; genus Lipotes; species Lipotes vexillifer. The sequence continues at coordinate 964,354 of NW_006799727.1, forward strand.
CCTCCCCTGAGGGTGGGAGGCTGGGCCTCGGCCTCCGGGGGTGATTAGCACCAAACTTTCCACTGCGTGGGTAACTCAGACCGTGGGGAAATGCCGACTTCCAGGCCACCCCTTGCTGTTGTTCCTGCCTGACTTGTTGGGGAAGGGAGATATCCCCCTTATTTATCATTTATAAATAAGTCAACCAGGGAGACGTTTAAATAAGTCAGCCAGGAGTCTCTTGCCCGTTACCAATGGAAAAGTGTGGGCACGGGGAGCCGTGTTAGCACCCACAGAAAACATTGGCTGGGGCGTGGCAGGTCCCACAGCCCTGGGGCCAAGCTGTGGCTTTCTCTCTCCTCAGTGCTGGCAGCTAACATTCCCGTTCACGCTGAGACTCTGAGCTAATACTCAGGTGCAACAACAAAGCACGTGATTTAAATGGCAGAGTGAGGGAGGCGAGGCTAGAGATTTATCTGGAATGTTACCAAGAACTGTCCCAGGCTTCAGAGTAAGGAGGATGTCCAGGATCTCCAAATCTTTCTGGGGACACCAAAGCTTCTCCCTTCGCCCCTCGCCAGGGCCCCCGCCCAGCCTGAAGTGCAGAGGTAACCCCGAGATTCCTTCTCACGGGTGTCCCTTGATGCTGCGTGGGGCTGGCTTGATCTGACATTTCTTCAGTTAGGTCAGTGCACCACGCAGAGCCCTGGAGATGCTTACGCTGGTGTTTCTGAGCGCGAGCTCATTGAATTTATGAATGCCTTGCCTCAGGCTGCGGCCGGTGTGGAGCTTACCTGCCCGGGCACAGGACTCCCCATCACCCTGCCGGCCTGGTCTCCGAGGGTCCTGCCTGCCACAGTGCGGGACACCCAGGCCTCGGGACACAGATAAAAGTAATTCCACCCCCAGGGCTAGGGGTCGGGGCAGCACTTAGGGTAAGGAGAGAGAGCAGCTCCCAGCCTGCCTTTGCGCTGGTTTTCAGGGAGGAAGGAAGCCGACGCCTCCGTAGTCCTTCCAGCGCTCGAGTCAAAGAGGTGCTCAGACATATTGATGTTGAGGTGATGTCATCCTTCTGTTACTGAGGTCAGCTCTCCCTTTTTTTTACCTGACTAGCAAAATCACCACACCATGAACTCTGAAGGGCAAGTGAAGGGGCTCTGAGTTCTAGACAGCCAGGTTGCAGTCGGGGCCAGGGGAGACTGCCGAGGGCACAGGACACCCCATCTCTAATCTGGAGTCTGAGCTCATCTTCCAGCAGAGATTACAGGTGGGGGATGGTTATAAGGTTAGCACAGCCAGTGGGAGGGATGCTGCTGAGGTTACGTCGCAGGGAAGGGAGCCAGGCTGCCCCCGTCCCAGACCGAACGGGCGTGCCGTGTGAGTAGCGTGCCAGGTAGGGTGGGCGCTCTTCACGTCACACAGATGCGGGCAGCGCTGTCAAGCCCCTCTCAGGCCAGGCGCTCTGGTGGTCACCTGGGTCTGGAGAGCCCATGGTCTGGAAGCCACAACGTGCAGGAAGGGCCTGCGCTGCCCAGGCAGGCTGACAGAGCTGGACGGGGATGTCATGTCCCCAGAACTTCTCCCCCAAGGAGGATTGCTCCCTGGACAAACCCGCCACGAGCTGTGGGGTCAGAGCCAGTCAACCCAGAGAAGGCTCTTGGCATGCGTCTAAGCTCCCTGTATGCCCGGTGCCCTCTCTAGAGATCCTGGTAACCTGACGTAGGGCAGGGAGCCCTGAGCCGGTCCTTGGGAAACCTGGGTTCCGGGACCCAGCTCCCAGGGCCATTTCCTCATTTCTCTGTCACCTCTAAGGCCCCTCCCCGGTGTGGCTCCCCCAGATAGGAGCCTGCCTACCCCCGACCATTCAGGGAGAGCCGCTGTCCTCCAGGAAGAACTGGACACGCAGGGCCAGGTACCGGTTTACGGGAAGCTCTTAGAGGTGGAGGCATCGGATCCGATTTGGGGTGACAGTTCTTCACGGCTGTGTGGCCGTGAGTGGTCACCCCAACTATGAGCTTCTCTTTCGTTTTTTATAAAGGGGGGGAGCGTCATGTTTTCTCTCCTGGAATGTTCCCCCTTATCCTCCTTCCAGCAGCCTGGCTCCGTTCTCGATGTGTCCACACGTGAATGACAGCCCTGCCCTGCTCAGGGGGCTCTCAGTCTGGGGCAGGACCCCCGGCAAACCAACCCTTCCAGGCCAGAGAGAGCAGGCAATGTGGCCAGGGTGTCGGCCTGTGCCTCTGAGCGCCCTGCGCGCCACACAGCTCCCGACACCGCGGTGTGGATCATCGCAGTACTCAGAAGAAGTCTGCGGAAGGGAGAGACAAGCTAAAAACAGCTTTGGTTGGAGCAAAGTGAGCGAGCCCCGTCCTGGGAACCCGGGAACTGGGATGCTGTTCCTCAGCTCACTCTGTGACCCTGACAGCGTGCGTGCCCACCCATGGCCCCCTATCCCGCCTTTGGAGGCGCTCACGTGCCCTTCTGCACACGCCTGAGCACCCTCCCAACGCCTGCTGCAGACGCGACAGGCTGTGGGTCTTCGGTCCTTGGAAGCTGCTGGCCGGCCAGCTGTGGTTCCTCCCTGAGGGACTGTTCCCTAGAAGCTACCACGATCTGTGGATATTTCAGCACTGACGCCGAGCTACCCAGTTTCAAAGAAATTAGGCCAGAGGAAATTTGGGGCCAAGGGCCCTGAGTCTGTGTGACATCCGCTGGGGGCTGGACGGGCCCTCTGGCTCGGGCCAGACTTGCCCCCCGCTCACCGCTGGTGTTTACCGCCCGACGGCCCATTGCTCTGCTAATCGTAGATTGAGCTCCTTCAGAATATTCCACAGCATCCTGGAAGAAAACAGCTTTGGAAGATTCTGCCAGTCAGACGCTTAAAAATAAAGGAAAAGCCACAGTCGCGGTTTTCTGGGGCTTAACGGCTCCTTCTTCTGAGCCCACAGTGAGGTCGCCTTTGGGCGCTGCACGCAGCACTAGAATCCAGTGAGATGGGGACAGGAGGGTGGGAGGTCTGAGTTTACCATTCCTCTAAAGCCCTGGAGTGTGTGTGTGTGTGTGTGTGTGTGTGTGTGTGTGTGTGAGAGAGAGAGAGAGAGAGAGAGAGAGAGAGAGAGAGAGAATTCTGGAAGCTTTCTTCAGAGCCTGAAAGGCTATAGGGCAGGAAGGGAGGGGAGGGAACTTTTCTGCATGACTCCAGAGGACTCAGCAAACATCAAAGAGTAGGAATTAGCTATAAAGCCTAATTAGGGCTACACATTTTTAACCGACAGTTCAGACTGCCCACCAACGGTGTGGGCAGCCTGGAGAAGTAGTGAGCTCCCCGTCACTGGAGGGTGCAAGCAAGAGTGGGAGGCTGCCTGTCGGGGACTGCAGCAGGGATCTGTGTCATAGAGCAGAGGCCCAACCCCACCCCCCTCCACCCCGCACCAACCCCGAGGATTTCTGCTTCTATAGCTGGTTGGCTGCTGGCTTCGAAAAACAAGAGGTTTTTGAAAAATTGAGTTTTGTTTCCTTCTGAGTTGAGTTCAGTGCTAGAAAGGCCTGGTCCCCAGAAGGTACATTTCTTCAAATAAAACATTTGACCTGGAAAGGGGCCCCCATGAGAGCACAGCCTCCTGCAGCCGCCAGGCATCCTGGTGAGCAAAGGTGTGGGCAGCCTCTCAGCCATGTCTGCTCATCCTCTGGGGGAGGGAGGGGAAGGGCTGGGGGTCTTTCCCTCCTCCCTCTGGAATACTCAGCACCATTTCACAGCACACACTGCTGAGGGAATGGCTCCCAGGGTGTCCGCTTAGTGCCCAGACTGCTGGTTCCTCGGGCCGAGGCTCCCCTCCGGGTGCTGCACCCCCATGCCTGTCTGAGGACATGGGGGCATTTGGCCTAGTTGACTTGAAGGAGGGTGGGGGAAGGAGCCACCTCGTGATTTGGTTCTGACACCGGAGGAGGGAGGCTGGGGGGATGTGGAGGACGGAGGCCACAGGGGTGCCAGGAGGTTTTCTCGTAACATGTGTCTCCAGCCCCAGCATACGTGGAAAAAGTCTGGCTGCCGTGGAGGCCTGCTCCCCACTCTCCTCGCCCCGCCCCCAGCTTCTCAATCCCACCAACCCTGGTCAGGAGCCATCCTCAAGGTCACTGTCCAGTACTGGCCCTTCCCCGGGAGCCGCTCAGCCAGCACTGTCCCCCCTCTTCATGAGCTTCAGTCCAGGGCCCCAGAACAGGACGTCAGCAGCCCTTTGTTGCTCTGAAGGTCAGATGGCCTCATGAATGCTCTGTCCCCACCTGAGGACCGGGGCAGCTAGCTGGGACTCTGAGACTCCCAGGTGACAGTTGCAGCAGCCGTGCACATGCCCTGCTGTGTCCTGGCTCAGATGAGTACATGGTCCTCAGGAATGTCTAGCCTTGGCCTTTGG
>NW_006799727.1:968807-990518 GCF_000442215.2 Lipotes vexillifer
AGGAATGCCTAGCCTTGGCCTTTGGGGAAACTGGATCAAATTGAGTAAAGTAGCAAAGAACCAGCCCCTCCCCAAAACTTGAGATCTGTTGATAGGAAAAGTGAGTCACACCAACTCCCGGGGTCCTTCTCCGGGGCATCCCCGACTCACTCTTGACGGAGCTCCAGCGGGCAAGGGGCTGTAGGAGGTAGGGTTGCAGACGCCCTCGGCATCAGCCAGGATCCCTAGGATGGGGCTCCTTGGGGACTCCTGGCCGGGTTAGGCGGGGCTTCCGTGGCTGCTATAGTTGCCGAGATACACACACTCGGGCCCCTGGCAGGCCAGTGCGATTTCTAAGCACTCAAAGCAAACAGAAATGAAACACAAAACAGAGCCCAGTGTAGACCAGGCCTCACCCAGAGCTGCTGGAATCCAGGTGGAGAAGCTGCAACCCCACCCCATCCGATGAGTTCAGTTCCTTTTCAAGGCGTTGTTGGAAAGCAGGGCGGGGCTCAGGGCTGCCCCCTCGCTGCACCCACAAAATGCTCGTGCTCAGAACCAACAGTGCCTTTGACACTTGCAGAGAAGAGTGGGCCTCCCTAGGCTTGGCATTCAGAGCTGCTCCGAGGAAAGCCTTTCCAAGTCGGTTGTCTCCTTGTGGTCTTCTGATTTAAAAGAAAAATATTTTTGAGAACACCACCGCTACCACCTTGCTTCTCACTGATGGATTTTGCATCTTCAGGAAGGAAAATGCAAATACCTGAAGAGAAGTGATGGCAACGTGCTGGTTTTTCTCACCCAATGCTGATGTTTCAGCTGGTGCTGACTCCCAGACCAGCCAACCTACGGCCTCTGGGAAAGGGTGGGAGCTCGTGTGGGGTCCCTGTTCCCTCTTGGGGGCCTGATAGGCTTCCGGAAAGCCCTGACTCTGCCGTGCACATACAGCTGTGTTGAGGGCGGTGTTAAAGCACTGGGCTCCGAAACTAAAACTCTGGGTACTTGCCACCAGGTCTCTCCTCCTGGCACCTTCAGGGGTCGAGCCCCACTCTGCATCCAGGGGCCGTGGCCTTGAGCAAGCCTCTTTTCCTCTCTTGCCCTCTGTTCCCTCATCTGTAAGAGTGTAGGACCAGAAAGTCTGTAGGTGGGTTCTGGGGTTTTCTTGGGGAGTGGTGTCAGATCTGTGGTGAGTGAGCAAACAGCCTGAGGGGAGGCCATGGCAGCCTCTGGGCTCCAGCGGGAGCCGGGCACCTTCTCCCACAGAGCTGCTCCCCTTCCTCACTCAGCCACCACGCTGATGTCCCTGGAAGGCGGGGAAGGCTCTGAGTGAGCGGAGTCTGACTTGGGAGTGTGGACAAGGGTGACCTGAGGCCAGAACTTTGAGGGGCTCATTAGTCAGAAGCGCTAGAAGAGGCCATGCCTACTTCTCCCCTCCCCACCATCACACAGCATCCACACCATCCCCTTTTCCATCCTTCCATCCATTCAACAAACATTCACCTAGAACCTCAGATGTGCCAGGCCCGCTCTAGGTGCTGCAGAAGCAAAGGCAAATCAGATGGTCCCTGCTGTTACAGAGCGCCAGCCAAGAGGGCATCAGGGATGGCAGTGACGAATCATCTAACCGTGGGCATCCTGGAAGCCTTCCCTGCCCCGTGATCGTTAGGAGGAGTGATAATGCTCATAATCATAATATTGATGATGGGGACCATTCACCAAAGGTTTATCATACTGAGTACTTTACAAACTCTGTCTCATTTAGGCCTCGCTGCTCTCCTTGTCCCCATTATACAGACAGAACACCTGAGACCCAGAGGAAGTTGTCCAAGTCAGTGGTGGAGCTAGGATTCAAACCAGTTTGGGGGAGCCTAGAGCCCGTGCTCCTGATCTACCCTCTGCCGTCTCTGAGCGATCCACACCTTTCCCCGGCTGCTGGTGGGTCCCTCTAACTCCGGAGCCACCAGCGGTGACCAGGGCCTGCACAGCCTGTGTCTTGACCCCCTGACACACCTCCCCCAGCCAGCACAGCCACAGCTCAGACTGCAGCCAGCTCAGCAGCTCTGTCATTGTCCCCGAGAGTAACAAGCTGGGGAGACAGGCTTTCCTTTAGCTGCCATCACAATCCCGGGGTCCTGACAACGGGAATTCCACCAGGAGGAGGCTTAACTATCCTTGTCCAAAGCTCGGAGGTGCTGGCTTGCCTTGAACGGTCCCAGCAGCTCAGGTGCAGGCCAGGCCCTGGGAAAGGCTGCAGATCTGGTCATTAGCCCCCATCCAGGATGGGGCCCCTGGCTCATGGGTGCCAGGGAAATCCTTCCCCCTCTGCAAGGCACGCTGTGGTGGGGATCTTGCGGCGATGTTATCTCCCTGTACCTGTGCGCCTAGGGGGGCAAGCAGGGGTCTGAGACGCCCTTGAACCCAGCTAAGGACTGACTTGGCACTTGGGCACAGCACCACAGGGATGTCTAAAACCTCCAAGGAGCTTTTTGTCCTGCAGCCCGGCTATTGGTCTCCCGGGACCATGGACAGAGGTCTCTGCAGAGCCAGGGCTGCAGCAGTGGAGCCTGCACAGGGCTCCTGCACGGGTGCCCTCAGCGTAGGGCAAGGTGTTTAGTCCTTGGGCAGCTATTTTCACACATGCATGAAAGACATGAACGAGGAAGATGCTAATTGTCTTCAAACTAATAGCCAAGTCCATTTTGTCTCGTTTGAAATAACAGGTTTAATTTAATCCCTTATTTGCAACTTGGTGCATCACCAAGACCTTATTTGTACAAAACACCTGATTATAATAATTACAAGCTTGGGAAGCTGCCTCCATTTGTGTCTAAAGAAAGGGACTAATGAGTTACCTCCTCAGTGGTTCCCGTCTTCTCAGAAGGCCAGCCCCAGACAGCTCCCCACCTCCAGAGTCTCCAGAAACAGCAGGGCTGGCAAAGGTGGAGGCCTGTCTGCACATCCTCTCCAAGAGAAAGGGAGAGGGCCCAATGTTAGGAGCACGGACTGCAGCGTTCACGTCTCAGCTCTGCCACTTACCGCCTGTCTTAGGCAGGAGCCAGCATTACCTGCTGAGGCCCCGAGGTGTAGAAGTGAGTGAGGGCCTTGGCGCGCCGGCCGAGGCGTAGCCCAGCGCCTGGCACATATCTCGGTCGTGTTAGGATTGTCACCAGGCCCCAGCTTTGAAAGCAGGCCTGCTTCTTGCCCACATCGGTGTCCCCAGCACGTGGTTGGGGTCTGGGCAATCACTCAGTGAGTTTTTGTGATTTTGATATGGGGGGTACTTACTAAGGTAATGAAATATGTCAGTCATCGAAATCTCTGTCTCCTGCCGGCCTGAGGGCTGGAGCTGGGAGCCGTGTGCCTCTGGGTAGCCCTGCCTAAGGTAGGCAGTGTAGCCTGGGCTTTGGGGGGAATGGAGATCTTCAGCGCTTCAAGCAGATGGACTAGAGCCCCAGCAGCAGGGGGCCAGGCCGGGACTGACTAAGGTTGGAGGGGTGGACGGGGGTTGGGGGCTGTGTCCTGCAGAAATACCTGGGCTGACAAATCAGCCTGGATGAACCCAGAGGCCTGTACCGGGAGAAAGTTGGACCCAGCTGGTGGTGAGAACATTTTGGCCTTTGATCTTTGCAGAAGAGAGGAAGCGGGGGCCTGAAGAATGAAAAAGACAGCAGGGTCCTAATGCATAAGAGCACATCAAAGCCAGGGGAGACCTCTCACAACGTACAGGGGCTCGGGAGGTGTGTCAGTCCTGACAGCCAGGCACGTCCAGGTCCCATCCCACCTCTGGCCAACCTGCCAGCAACGCTGGCCCAGTACGGTGACTCAGACCCCAGCTGGAGCTTGTTCTGGTTGGTCTCATTGTGTGACTGATTTCTGAGCTGCTCTTGGCTCACTGGGGCACTGGGGAGAGGCCGATTTTTCATTCCCTGGCCAAGCCTGAGCTGGCGGCCCCTAGCAAGTCTGATGTCTCCCCGAGCTGCTCCAGCTTTAGGAATTAGTTCCACTAGACAGATTGCTCAGGAAGCTTCAAGGTCATCTGGAAATGGTAGCCTGTTCGTACATTCGGAATATAAGTCCAGGAATGGGCTGGAAATTTCCAAGCCCACAAGAACACTAGAGAATCACAAAGGCCCTTAGCTGCCCAGCACCGAGGGCGACAGGTCAGATAAGCCCAGTGGCTGGTTCCTGCAGGCATTTTGGGGGTGCACTTGCCGCTGCCATGTACCCTAGAGCCCCCAAGATAGGGTAGATTCAGCAGCCTGCCACTTTCTGAACAAAATTCCCAGCAAAAGGACTGGGGTTCTTGTCCACACTACAGCAGAGTAGGGGCAGGTCATTGCTGCTGAGAGCAGTGACCTCTGGGCCTTGCTGGACCAAGGCCCTGGTCCTCCTGGGTCTCCACATCTCATTGGTCTGCTTTCTGGCTAACAGCAGCCCCAGTCCTTTGGCAGCTGCAGCCACCCCAAGCCTCAAGATCACAGCCGGCCTGTGGGCCACCAAAGGGAGGCAAGGAGCCTTCCGGTCCTTGAGTGAATATACAGGATGCTCCCAAACAGCAGAAAAACAGGAGAAAAGCTGTGCCCTGGAGAGGAGCCACCTCCCCATTGTAACCGTGGGAAGGAGCAACAGAGCCAGCCGTCAGTGGTCAGAGAAAGTGGAAGGGAGAGACAGCATGGCAGGTGCCCGTTTACTGTTGCTCAGATGTAACTGGGTTAGTGCCTGAGGGGCACCGGGCTTGTCTCTTAAAGTGACAGAGGCAGCAGCGAGCAGATGAGAAGCCAAGGTGGGGAGAATGGGGCTTTGGCCTCAGGAAGACCTGGGCTGGCCTGCAAGCTCCATACTCATGTGCCCTGTGACCTTGGGCAAGACACTTGGCCTTTCTGAACCTGCCTCCTTATATCTAAAGTGGAGGAAATAAGAGATGAGCCAAAGCCAAGTTCAAGTGTCTAGCATAGTGCCTGATGGGGAGACAGAACTCCGGGTACAGAAGGGAAACAGCACGAGGTTGCTTCTACTGCAGCAGAGCCAGTGGGACCTAAGTCATATTCTCCACCTGCACCAATTAACCAAGCATGCCTCTTTGTGGCTTACCAGGTGGCTTGTCCCCATCACCATTTGCCAAACACGCAATCTGTGCCTCCCTGCCTGGTAGAGCCTCTCAGAAAAGGTGTGTGTTCAATAATTTGATGCATTAAGAAGGTCTTATCTTGAAGGAACACGACAGGACTCCTTCTGTAACCTTTAAATGCCCATGTTTGCTGCCACTACCCAGACCTTCCTCCCTACTCTCATTTCTCTGTTGGCTAAATCAGAATGTTCTAGCGTGAGCTGGGGCTGATAACCTCCCCTGGAAGAAAGGAGGCATAGCCCTCACGTCCTGGGAAAGTAGCCTCCCGTTCTTTCCACCTGACCTTCGAGGTTGGGAAGTGCAGGTGTCAAGCTGTCAGGTTTTCGCTAACGGAGGGTGGAGGGCCAGAGTGGGGGGTGGGGGGCCACCCAGGAGAGGGATGCGGTTACTCCCCACCCCACCGTGCACTCCACACCCGAATGGCCTTCAGGGAGGCCCGAAGAGTTGGGAGATGCAGGTTCTGGCCCGGCTCTGCAGTAAACAGCTTATGCCAGGGCAAGAGACACGGAGCCTCCAGGCACCCTGGCATACTCACCTGCAAAATGGGGGTAGGAGGACCCAGTGCGTGAGCATATTTTCCGCCGCATAGTAGGTGCTCCTCAACTGTGGGCTCTCTCTGCAGCAATAAAAGCAGGCCTTGCACGCAGATGCTTCTGTGTCCTGGCCACGCCTGTGTGAAGTTGCTCTGGAGTCCCCAGGTGAACTAAGCACTTGGAGCAGGGCCTGGTGTGCCATAAACGCTGTTAGCTCTCTCTGCCGTTCTTATTATTAACATTCACCCTGCCAGGAAGCCCGGGTCCACGCTGAACGTCCGCCCTTGTTCCCTTATCCCCTCCTGGGTGGGTAGGGAGTGGGTGCTCTGGGGAGGGAGCCATGAGGAGACAACCCTGTGGACGCGGGAAGTGCTTCCGTGCAGTGGCCTCATGTGCAAACAGGGGGTTTTCACGGTAGTCCCAGCAAACCTGACCCTGACCAGCCTAGGAAGGCAGCCGAAACCCAGCAGTGCTCACTGCAGAATGGGAAGGCCTTGCAGTCTGAGGAGAGCAAATTCCAGAAACCCAGTAAAATCCTAATTGCGAGCACTGGCTTCTGCCACCTCTTTTGTTCCGAAGCTTGGAACACCCTCCTGCCTGGCCCTGGCCACCCCCCCGGAGCCCCCAGCTCTGGCAGATCCAGTCCAGGACCTACCCGTACCCAGGGACTCCAGGGTGGACATTGTTACAGCGTATCTAGATGTTAATAAGAAAGGACACATGTGCAGTTTGCCTCTTAGAGAGGCTGGACCTGACCTTGAAGTCTGCAGCCTCTGTTAGGGAGCCTCCCCGAGCTGCCTCCCCTCCCAGAGCCGAGGCGTCACACTCTGCGCTGGGGCCGGTCTCCCAGGCCCCTCTGACCGCAAGCTCCTCCGGGGTTGACCTCACGGTTCCCGTGCCGGCTGCTCACAGGTGCAAGCGACTCTGGGAAGTCAGGCTGCTTTTCTGGCTCTCAGACACCACCCCCAGGGCCACACGCCCGGGGCAAGGTCAGCCGGACAGCCCTCGGGCCTGGACACCGCCTGCTGAGGGCACCTCCTACCCCGTCTAAGAGCTCATCTTGGAGGCCAGAGCCCTTTGGAGTGGGCCCACCTGGCCCAGGCTGCTCGTTATGCCCCTGTACTGCCTGGGTCTGCCCCTTGCCCGCCGGTGACGTACAGCTTTGAGGAAACCAGGGAGGGCTCACCCCTGCCACACGCGAGCCACAGAAAGAAAGTACAGGGCTGAGATCTGAAGGACCAGTGAGTCAGGCCGCAGTTTTGGGCAGGAAGACAAAACACTGTAAGGATGTTAGGCTTCTCCACGCTCTTAGAGCTTTCATGCAAGTACAATTCAACTCCCAAAGGGAAGCCACAAAGTGATTTTTTAAAATTCATCTGGACTAGTACAGGGCAAGATTGTCAATTAAATACACTGAAAGCGAAGAGCCATGAGGAAAGGCTCTAATCCCACCTGTTCAATCCTAATGTGGAATAAGGAAATCCAAACAGCACGGTGCTTATGTGAAAGGAAGGTGGTGTAGCTCATGGGAAAATTTAAGAAGCCCCACCCCCATCTCTTGCAGTAATTCACTGTGTGACAAAGGCAGTGCCTCACAGGAATGAGGGAAGGGGGGAGTAGCTAGTTTGTGCCCAGCTACGTAGGGGAGACCCACTGAGGTTTCCTATCTGCGGGGGAAGGTGGACAACTACGGGGGCAGGGGTGGGGGGAAGTCGGGTCACAACAAATGGAATCCAAGGCATGTCAGTCCTTTGAAAGGATAACTGCCTAAGCTTTGAAGTGACCATCAATCAATCAGTAAATAACCAAATATCAACAAATTCAACTTAAAAAACTAAAAACTTCTGTTCACAGAAGAAAAAAAAACCCTCAAAAGTCAAAAACAGACTTTAGACAATTACGGTAACAGATGCATGTCTTCTAATGGGTATGGGGAATATTGAATATTTAACCTCAATTGTTATGAAAGAAATGCAGGTTTTGACAAGGAGGGGACAATCTGCACTTACAAAATTAGTACAAATGAAGAGTAATGATAGCGGGGGTGGGGCAGGGGATGGACCACTGCAACTCTGTAGGTGGCTAGAAACGTGACGCCACCCTTTGGGGATATCATTTGCAAAATATTTGGAGAACCCTAGAGAGTCTTATCCTCTGACCCAGTAACGCCACTTTGGGGAAATTTGTCCTAAAGGAAGACTCTCCAAATGGTTGCCCAGCTGGTTCCACTGAGCCTGTCCAGGGCCTCTGGGGAGCCCACTGGCAGGACTCTGGCCGCCCCCCACCCTTGTCCTACCCCCAGCAGTTCCTTTTTGTCTGTTTATACCCATAATGTGTGAGCGTGAGCAGTAAGATTCCATTTAGCCAAAGATTTCCGGGGCTATAAAAAACGCTTTGAGGGCTTCCCTGGTGGCACAGTGGTTGAGAGTCCGCCTGCTGATGCAGGGGACACGGGTTCGTGCCCCGGTCCGGGAAGATCCCGCATGCTGCGGAGCGGCTGGGCCCGTGAGCCAAAAAAAACGCTTTGAAATCCATTCGTCTAAAAGAGCACAGAGGGCTGTCTGGGAAGATGTTCGTTGGGTACAGCCTAAATGTATCCCCCGTGAGGGAGACGTTGAATAAATGAGAGTGTATCTTTTGGATGAAAGAGTACAAACACATCAGTTGCAGAGATGCACAACTTGGAAACACGGTTATAATAAAATATTTGGGGACCAACACATACGCCCTGATTAAAACTAAAATGACAGCTGTGCGGGGGCTGAGCCTGGAGTGCACAGGGGACAGTGAGATCGGGGGCGTGGTTAGGGTAAGGGCCTGTGAGCAACTAGAAATCTCTGTTCTAATTGTTGGGGTAGTAAGGCCACAAATGACATTTCTTGAGGTTAAAAAAAATAAAAGCTGGCAGACACCCTTCTGCACAAGCAAGTGTCAGCCGTTACACGCAGGACGCCCTTGAGTCAGTACAGACCATGGCCGATCCAAACGGTTCGTTCCTGGGTGAACCCTTTGAAATCACCATTTTTATGGTTCAAAAATGGCTGAACAGGGCTTCCCTGGTGGCGCAGTGGTTGGGAGTCCGCCGGCTGATGCAGGGCACACGGGTTCGTGTCCCGGTCTAGGAGGATCCCACATGCAGCAGAGCGGCTGGGCCCGTGAGCCATGGCCGCTGAGCCTGCGCGCCCGGAGCCTGTGCTCCGCAACGGGAGCGGCCACAACAGTGAGAGGCCCGCGTACCGCCAAAAAAAAAAAAAATTGGCTGAACATCGGTAACCTCATACAGTTCATGGTTCGAGCGATTCTTTTGACTCTTAGCCCCAAGTGCAGGAAGAACTGCCAAAACTCAGGGACAGATAGGAGTGCAGAGTGGTAGTCTCTCTGACTGTCTGTCTCTGCAGGCCCTGATCCTCCATCAGCTGGGCCGCTACAGTCTGGCCGAGAAGATCCTCCGGGACGCGGTGCAGGTGAACTCCACGGCCCACGAGGTCTGGAACGGACTGGGCGAGGTCCTGCAAGCTCAGGGCAACGACGCGGCGGCCACTGAGTGCTTCCTGACGGCCTTGGAGCTGGAGGCCAGCAGCCCCGCGGTGCCCTTCACCATCATCCCCCGCGTGCTCTGAGCAGCGCCCCAGCCTCACTGCCGCCCAGGCCAAGGGGGCCCCGCCTGGGCGCTGAGGGTCGAGTGTGCGCACGAAGGCCCTGGATGAATGTGCGATTGACCACAGTGGACTAAACAAACCAACCCCTGATCATCGCTCTCTACGTGCATTTCTGTTGTCGTTTTCGCCAGCCCAATGATAGTTTCTGAATCTACTGACATTGTTCAAAATGGATCATGTGCCATATTTTGTTAGCTGACATCTAAGTTTTAAGTAAAATGATCATGGAATTAATCTGCAAATGTAGAAAAATATATTCAAAGTTAAAATTCAGTGGCAGAACAGATTATTTTTATCAGAGCTCTAAAGAAAACTGTTCTCTCCCCACCATCACCGCTCCTGCCCTACCCTTGGCCCAGAAACCAAATGTGAATTTTCTGTTTTCCGCCTCAGTACTCGTCCAAGCCAGGACACCAGCCGACAATTTCTTGGTTTTGTTGTCAGTAATTGTACCATGTGATAAATTACTGCCCTCACTTAGAACAAAGCCTGAGTCCAAGAATATTTATATTTTACCAATATAGGCCTGTTACAAGAGAAGGAAATATGAGTTATTTAAGTTTAACTTTTTTATGTGAATTCAGAGTTTATTTATCGATGGAAATATGTACAAAGAAGCTTCAAATGGAAATATTTACCGACATTCCTTATACATGACAGACACTTGGCTAAATGGAAAGATGAAGTTAATAATAAAATGATTTTTAAATGGACCCATGGCTTGTGTTGTTCGTGAAAGCCCACAGACCCGAGAGAGGTTAAGACTCAGTTCCTGGGGTGGGGAGCTTTCGGCGCCTGGGGGCCGCCCTGGAGAGGTCAGCCCTTGGAGCTAGGAGGTCCAGCTTTGATTTTAGTGTGGGAATTCACCTTTCGCAGCTCTCCCCGTGTTGCCTGGGATTGGAGCATGTGACTGAGGCCTGGCCAGTCAACATCTAGCATTCACTTCTACGGAGGATGGGGAATGAGCATGTGACCTGAAATGGTCCAATGAGAGTGGGAGCTGCAAGGAAAGAGTCTCACTCTCCTGAGGGACTTAAACCTGAAAGGTGAGGCTGGAACTGCAGTAGCCCTCCTGCCACCGTGAGGAGGGGCCATGTAGAGGTTTGGGGGCCCGAGACTCAGCCCAAGAGAGTGAATAGTAGAGATCAAGAACCAGAGAGAACTTGAGCAGTCCTCTCTAATCCCCCAGAGCTGCTTGGCTGAGCAGCTGTGGGGTGACCCCACCCTGCCAGGACCCAGGGAAATGTGGAGAGCCTGAGCTCTGATCGTAGGCACCCTAAGTCTCAATCCCCCTCCCCCTAAGCTAGGCACAACCTCCCTGACTCACTAGGCAGGCAGGTGAGGGGGAAGCTGATGTCTGGAGAGACACTGAAGGCAAGAGCTCACTGTAGGCAGAGCAGGTAGGCATCCCAACTTTAGCACTGGCCCTGCCAGGCAGCACCTGGAGCTGTGGGTGGTCATAAGTCATGGAATTTGCAACGTGAGACACTGGCAGGAAAGGAAAGGTGCTCAGAGGGGCAGCAGCCAGCCCTGGCTGGAGGGTCAGGGCCAGCCTGCCGTCCTGCGCAGCACTGCAGGAAGAGACTCTCCCAGGTCAGGACCGGGAAGGCAGGAGGCCAGGGCCACCCAAGGATAATAGTCTAGGTATCATACCAGCCACTCTCTGCCAGGCTGGCTGTGTGCCAGGACCTTGCCTTGGAAAGGCAGCCTGCGCAGGGGCACTGGTGATAGCTGCTGTCTGCCTGTCCACCATCTGTCCCCTCCGTAGTGTCCCGTCTCCCTTGGGAGAACCCAGTCTCCACCCGTATGGCTCAAGGATGAACACATGGGCCCAGCCTTTTCGTCCAGAACTCTATAGCCCCCAAGCTTAGTGACTGGTTCAGGTTTAGACATGTGGCCCAAACTTGGCCAATGGGAGGCCCCTCTAGGACTTGTGTTATGGAAATATTAGGGAAAATCTCTTTCTACTGGGTTTGACATCCTGATAGGATGCCAGCCTGGGGATGCGGGTGGCCATTTGGCACCATGTGGGATGGCCTGCCTGAGAATGATGCCAACTCAGGAAAAGAGTGAGGAGGTAGAGAGACTGGGTCCCAGGGTCATGGCTGGAACACGAAAGCTCCAGCCCCCCTCCCCGAGTTGGAAGGGAATGGGAGGGCAGGTGGGCCAGGGAGGGGGGGTTGAAGAAGTGAGGGGAGAGGGGATGCCCTTCTTGAAAGGGAGCCAGCCCTCCTCCCCACCACCAGCAGCGGGGAAGGGTCTTGGGGACAGGGCCAGGTTGGGGCCTGGGCCAGGTCCCAGGTTCACTCTCAGGACCAGGGAGGGCTGTGAGCTCAGGATCTCCCCAGGTGGGAACCAAGGCCTCCTTCTCCTGGACCCCTTACCTGTTCATGGCCCAAGAGAGGGCCTGTGCGTGTCCCTGTCGTGACCGCATGGAACAGCCCCCAGAGCCCTCCGGAGGGTCACTCCGAGCTCCTCTGTGGTCACACGACCATCCCTGGACGCCCCACCCCATCTGCCCCCCGGAAGTCCTGCCCTCAGCCAGGCACCCTCCCCACCCGCTCTGGAGATCTTCACCCTCCACCCTGTCTGCTCTGGGTGCGTTGGGCAGCCTCTCACTCCCACCTCAGCCGTGGCCCCAGCCCAGCGGCCCCTCTCCAGCTCCCCCGGCATCGTTGGCGCGGGCTAAGATGGCAGGCTCGGCTGAAGGCTTGGGGGCAGCAGAGGGGATTCTGAGGCAGGGCCAGCCACTCCGTGCCCTGCCGTGTCCCTCGCCTACGCCCTGCCGGCCTCTCCCACAGGGAGCCTCTGGCTGCACTGTGTCTCCTCCTTCACCTCCGCCTAACTCCTTCCTGCCCTCGCCCCCTCCCCCCGCCCCCTCTACCTCTCATGTCCACCTGGGGGGCACCAAGGGAGTTGTTGAGTTGGCACTAGCCCGCTCAGGCCTCCTCTGGTTCCTTCCCTCCCGCCTGCTCCGGGAGCATCCACACGCGGGACCACAAGCTCCTGAGACGGTGCTCAAGTCCTGTCCGGGGAAAGAAGGGCAGTGGACAGACCGTGCCAGGCTGTGAGGACCCCAGCCCCCTTCCCCCCAGCACACACACACAGGCGGATGGCTGGTCCCCAGGAGACTGACCCTCAGAACTGCCACCAGCCTTCCTCCCACTCGAGGTCAGCTCATTTCCTGCTGCCTCCACCCACCCACTCCATAGCCAGATGGGACCAGGAAAAGGACATCCTGCAAATGCCTCAGGCAGGCAGGGGCTCCTCCAGAGGGTCTTTGGGGGCCAGGCCGAGACCCCCACCCCCACCCCGCCCCACCAAGGCCATACCCTGGGGGACCCATTCCAGCTCTGTGCCTGCCGGGGGGTGACCCTGAATCACTGTCCCTCTCTGGGGACAGGCCCCCCTGCCAGCCTGCCCTCCCGGCTGAGACGTGAGTCAGCAGGCAGCTGTAGCGGGTGTACGGTGCCAGGAAGGGGCAACCACCCCAAGGGGCCACCGCGAGGGGCCTGGGAGCCAGGCCGCAGCTGGACTCCTCCTGGATGCTCAGGCCCAGAGTGGCGCTGGCTATGGGGGGTGGCAGGCAGGTCGTGGGGTGCCTTCTGCCCGTCCGCCTGGAGCAGCAGCAGCTCCAGCTGGGCCGCCCAGAGCCTCCAGGGCCCTCCTTGCCTCCCCTGTCTTCTACTGGTTGACCCCTGGCCCCCTGAGGACAATAGGCTTTCCTGGTGACCACTGGGCTGTGGGTCACACAGATCTGGCTGGAATCCCAGCTCTGCCCGGTCACGTCGCCGCCAGCGGAGAAGGGCCTCCAGCTCCTGTCTCAACGTAGGGGTGACATTTCCCCTCACACCGCCGTTGGGCCTGTTAATACAGCCTCGATGAAGCACGGGGCCTGGGCCCCGGGTGCGCTGCAAGGATGCCCCTCTTTCTCCCCTGCCTAGAGTGAGGCAAGTCCCTGGGGAGACAGGCCACTCCCTCCTCCCTCTTCCCACACAGAACTATTTGCAGCCACATGGCGATTCCCACCGCGCTTCATTCCCTCTCTGTCTGGAGGAGGAGCTGAGAGGCCTGGGCTGGGGGCCTCCTGCCACAGCGCCAGCTCAGCAGGGGTGCAGCTGGTGGCCTCCCTCACCTTTGCCTCCTCGGCCCCCGGGTCCAGAAGAGGGGGAGAGCCAGCCCTGCCCACACGCACCATGAAGCTCACGTCTGCAGCTGCCTGAAGCAGGGCCTGTGTCCAAGGGCTCGGGCCGTGGGGCCGGCCAGCCGGGCTTTGAATCTGGGCCTGGATGCTCATTCTCTGAGGAACCTTGTGGTGTGGGGCAGGGTGGCGGCCGTCACTAGTCCTGAGTCTCAGCTTCCTCATCTGTCAAATGGGCAGAACAAGATCACTGCAAAGATTCAGAGTGTGTGTAACATAAGCACAGCGCTCGACAGGCACATGTGCTCCATTGATGGTACCCGTGTTAACATGACTTTCACCACCACTGTGCTTACCGTTACTCTCCGGTGACAGCCAAGCCTGGCCCTCCCATGCAGCACCCCCAAGGCCATGGTGGGAAGGAGGGGATTCCAGCCTGAGCTTCAGCCCCAGCCGCCAGCCTCACTGCTCCTCAGCAGCACCCGGGAAGGTACAGCTGCCGGGAAGGCGGACCCCCCTGGATCCCCCTTTGTTAGCTACCAGGTTCTGAGCACCTCCGGTGGCCTTAGGTGGTCACAGTCTAGGTGGGGACTGGGGAGACAGACAGCAAACAGAGCAGTAAATAAATAATTACTGGATAGATGGCAGTGCTGGGAGCAAGTTTTAAGTAATGGGTGGATGGCTACTTTAGATGGGGTGGCCAGGGGACACTTCTGTGAGGCGGTGACACTGAGTGACGGGAAGGCCCCCCACCATGGAGAGAGGTAGGAGTCTGGGGTTCTCTGTCTAAAAAAGGATCAAGTACAGACTTCCTGAGGGTAAACCATGGCCAAGAAGCCTGTGGTTCTGCCACTTTTTACTCTAGATGCCTGGTCCCATCAGTGTGCAAAAGGGGGCCCATCCTCTAATTGTCAGCAAGGAACTGACAATCTGACCATGTGAAGACGAAAAAGCATTCTCTAAACTGAAAAGATGTGGCCCACTTTAAATCCTCTCAAGGGTTTTTTTTTTTTTTTTTTTTTTTTTAACATGGTTGGTCAAAGGTTACTAAATTAGTTTTTACAAATATTTTCATTTAGCCAATCGTGGTCTTAAAAACAATAAAATTCATTAAGCAATCAGATGGAACTCAAAAACCACAAGACTTTTCAGTACAGTATTTTGAATTTTCTGGCTTTAAGCTTCATGAAGAATTTTTACAAACTTCATTTTCTCGTATTTAACATCTTGAACCTGGGCAGCTCCTGTCTGCACTGGCAGGTGCACGTGGCTCTCTGTGGAAATGAAGGTGCTTCACCTATAACTCTGCCTTTTTAAAAATAACAAGCAGCTTTCTTTCTCTCTCTCTGTGTGTGTGTGTGTGTGTGTGTGTGTGTGTGTGTGTGTGTGTGTGTGATTATAAAATACATGCTCACTGTGTTAGTTTCCTATTGCTGCCATAGTCAATGGCCACTTAGTGGCTTAACACACGTTTATTCTCTTAGAATAAGAGTCAAAGTGTTGGCAGGGATGTGTCCCTTCTGGGGGCTTGAGGGGAGAATCCGTTCCTTGCTGTTTCCAGCTTCTAGAGGCTGCCCACATCCCTTGGTTTGCGGCACCTTCCTCCATCCTCAAAGCCAGCAGTGAATCGCGCTGACCTTTGATCTTCCTCATCATAGCGCCTGCTCCAACCCTGACTTCCACCTCCCTCTTTCCCAGGTTAGGACCTTATGATTACTTTGGGCCTAAGTGCATGATCCAGGATCACCTCCCCATCTCAATATCCTTAACATAGTCACTTCTGCAAAGTTCCTTTTGCTCTGCAAGGTGAAAAATTCACAGGCATGGACATCTTGTGGGTGGCGGGTGCATTTTTCTGCTGACCACTCCCACCACACACAGTTTCAGGAATACAAAGGTAAAGGTCATTAAATTCTACCATCTAGTGTTAACTTTCTCATCATTCTGGCCTATTGTCTTCCAGCAATTTCCTATGAGTATATATATTTTTGAATGATAACTGCATTTTATTTTTTTAATTTTCATTTTATATTGGAGTATAGTTGATTTAAAATGTTGTGTTAGTTTCAGGTGTACAGCAAAGTGATTCAGTTATACATATACATGTATCTATTCTTTTTCAGGTTCTTTTCCCATATAGGTTATTACAGAGTTTTGAGTAGAGTTCCCTGTGCTGTACAGTAGGTCCTTGTTGATTATCCATTTTATATATAGAAGTGTGTATATGTTAATCCCAACCTCCTAATTTATCCCTCCTCGCCCCACCTTTCCCCTTTGGTGAGTCTGTTTCTGTTTTGTAAATAAGTTCATTTGTAGATTGTATATTTTTAATAAAGTAAAATCATACTATATGTAACACTTTATACACCATTTCATTTAATCTTCCCCTTGTCATTAAACTCCATGAGCAATTAAAGACAGCCTAACCTTCCATCATATGGATGCCCTGTCAATTATTTAACCCTTGTTATTATTATTATTTAATCCTGGCCCTTATTATCAGCCATTTAAGTTGTCTTACCCTGTCACACCACATACAACGGAATAACTAATGCTAGCTCACATTGATTGAGCACTTACTGTGCACCAAGCACTGTTCTAAAAGATCTACATACATCTAAAAGATGTATGAATTCATCTAACCCTTATGACAACTCTATGAGGTGGATGCTATTACTACAGATACTGGTACAGTTGCGGGATGAAGCTTTCTTCAGAAGATGAAGAAACTTGCCCACGGTTGGGTGATTCCGTGGTAGCTTCAAACCCAGGTCACCAGACTCCAGAATCCACACGCTTAGCCACTCACATACACATTTTCTCCAGCATCTCTGATTATCTATCTTAGGATAGACTTCTAGGAGGAATGTTAGTTTGTGCAGGAACCACACTACACACTTTCTGTGGATTGTCTCACTAACCCTCACGATTCTATGAGTGGTCTATAAACTGAACAGAACCCACATGGGTGGCTCTAGTTGCTAGGTGCTGTCTGACCGCTCTGTGTGGAGGCCAATTGTTAGCAGCACTGAGGGCTATTGGCTCCTCCCTCACAAGCTCACCTTGCCAGCTGGTGCCCCAATGCATGTGAGGCGTAGACAGAGGGTACCATCAGCAAGCAGCTGCCAAAGCAGGTACCCAGTCTGGGCCGGGTGGGGCTCCCAGTCTCTGGCATCTCAGGCACTGAGAAGCTCTCCCATGAAAAGTCCACTAGGGCAGATGCAACAGGATTCTGACGGCAGGATTCAGCTTCCCTTCTGGTCTGATCAGGCAACAAAATCCTCAAAGGCATCTGGACACAGAATTAGATGGAGGTTTGGTCCTAGGTGCTCCAGGAGGGGTAGAGGTTACTGGGCGCATTAGAGGTACCCGTAAAATATTGCTAACCAATCCACCCTGATTGTGGATTGACACACACTTTAACACCACTAATTTCACCAAAAAAAAAAAAAAGCATTTCTCAAATCTACCCTCATTTTATAGATGGGAAAACAGAGACTCAGGGTGATAAAGTGACTCATGGAAGAGCATAAGCTGTATTCCATCCAGGATCCATCTGATTTCATGGTCCACCCATGGCCTCCCTGTGGGAACCAGGGCAAAAACCATTAACACTTTTATTTATTTATTTATTTTTTTAACATCTTTATTGGGGTATAATTGCTTTACAATGGTGTGTTAGTTTCTGCTTTATAACACATTAACACTTTTAATTCCCTTGATATGTATGAACAAATTACCCTACCAGTTTATACTCACACCGTAGGCTGATAACTGTGTCTGCTCACTATGGGGACCCTGACCACTTGGCAGGTTGTTCGTGGCAGGCTGAAACTCCGAATCCAGCCTTTCTGTTGTGTGGCCAGCTTGGGGGGCATTCCAGGCTCACATCAGGGTAGTGTGGGGTGGTCTGCCCTTTGGCATCACCCATTCTTTCTTCCCTGGTTTGTGCAGGTACTTGGGAGGCACAGGTGTCCTGCATGGCTGTCTGCGTTGTCCTCAGAGAAACCTTATCACGAACAGAAGTCCTTATCATTCAATCATCATATGCCCAATTCATCTACCAATAGATGTCTACTCTGGGCCGGGACATCCTTCGAGACCTCTGCCCTGATCCAGTGCCCCAAGACCACTTCTGATTGTAGTGTGATCATAAGTGAGTCACCTCCCTCTCTGGGCCTCGGTTTCCTCATCTGTTAAAAGGGTAGGAAAGAGTTTGAATGAATGATCCCTGATCCTTTGTAACTTTAAAATTTCTGAGTTTAGGGATAACTGGACCCTCTCCCAGTGGGACAGTGGAAGAGCTGGGGATTAAGGGGAGTATCAGTGTGAAGTGCCTGACAGAGAAGATGCTCAAATCAAAGAGAGGCTTGAGAAGCTTAAACACTCAAGTGTGGGCTGGAATTAGCAGCTCCTTTCTGAAGAGTTGAGTTTGGAAAGAGGAAAACTAATAACACTACAGTGGAGAAACCCGGCAGGAGAAGCCTAGAGATCAGGTCAACATCACCAGTGGTTATTCACGTGGATGGCATGTACCCTGATAGGATGGGATGAGAAGGCTCTTCACCCCTGTAGGCTTCTTCCCCAAAACCCAGTCATGAGAAGACACCAGAAAAACCCAAATTGAGGAACTTTCTACAAAATACCTGACAATACTCCTCAAAACTGTCAAGGAAATTCTAAAAAACTGACCCGAGCTGGAAAAGCCTATGGAGACATGACAATATCATGTGGTGTGGGGATCCAGGCACAGGAAAGGGACATGGGTGTAATGGATTGGTGACATCTAAATAAAGTTTAATAGCAATATACCAATGCTGGTTCCTTAGTTGCGGCACATATACCAGGTAACAGAAGGGGTTAATATTAGTAGAAACTGGGTGAGGGGTTATCTGAGTATCTATGTTATCTTTGCAACTTTTCAGCAAATCTAAAAGTATCCCCAGTTTAGAAGTTTATTTAAGAAGGAAGTGCGATTTGGGCCAACAAGCACGTGAAAAGACGGTCAGCATCATTAGTCATGAAGGAAATGCAAATCAAAACCACAGTGAGATACCGCTTCCCACCCACTAGGGTGTCTATAATCAAAAAGACAGACAATAACAAGTGTTGGCACGAATGTGGAGATACTGGAGGCCTTGGGTATTGCTGGTGGGAATGTAACATGGTGCAGCCACCTTGGAAAACAGCTTGGCAGTTTCTTAAAAAGTTAAACATAGAGTTACCCAGGAATTCCTCTCCTGTGTATTTACCAAAAAGGAAATATCTGTCCACACAAAGACTTGTCCATGAATGTTCAAAGCTGCTTTATTCATAATAGCCAAAAACTGGAAACAGCTCAAATAGCCATCAACAAATTGTTGGAGAAACAAACTGTGGTCCGTTCACATAATGGGTTAGTCCTGGCAATAAAATAGATGACTAATGAGAATCACTGTATAGCACAGGGAACTCTACTCAGTGCTCTGTGGTGACCTAAATGGGAAGGAAATCGAAAAAAGAGGGGATATATGTATATGCATAGCTGATTCACTTTACTATACAGCAGAAACTAACACAACATTGTAAAGCAACTATACTCCAATTAAAAAAAAAAAAAGGAATGGACTATTGATACACACAACAACATGGATGGATTTCAACGTAATGATGATGAGTTCAAGGAGCCAGTCAAAAAAAGAGAGCAGACTGTATGATTCCATTTACAGAAAATTCTAGAAAATGAAAACAAATCAGTTACAGAAAGCAGACTCGTGGTTCCCGGGAGCAGGAGGGAACTGAGGAGGGTGGAGGGAGTCAGGTGGGTGCGGTAACAAAGAGGACAAGGAAAGTTTGGGGGATGATGGGTGTGTTCACTGCCTGCATTGTGGTGCTGGCTTCATGAGTTTAAACCTAGGTCATACCAAATTGTACTATTTACATATGTACAGTTTATCATTTGTCAATTATGGCCCAATAAAGCTGTTTTTTTAAAACAAAAATAGAGTCACAGATGTAGAAAACAAACTTATGGTTACCGAGGGGGGAAAGCCGGGGTGGGGGTGGGAGGAGGGATAAATTGGGAGATTGGAATCGACATATACACACTGCTCCATATAAAATAGATACAGCACAGGGAACTCTTCTCAATACCCTGTAATGGCCTATAGAGGAAAGAATCTACAAAAAAGTGGATATATGTATATGTATAACTGATTCACTTTGCTGTACAGCAGAAACTAGCACAACATTGTAAATCAACTATACTCCAGTAAAATTTATTCCGTAAACGCTGTTTTTTTAAAGTGAAGACTGAAAATGGGGACAAAGGCCACATGGCTTCAGTCTTCCCACCTGTAATTTGGGGTGATCGTGTGTGCCCCAGACCCCCTGAAAGCCCAGGATGAAGAGGGGCCGAGGTGAGCCCTGCCCTGGCCCAAGGGCCCGAGCACCTAACTCCAGGCTGGGCAACTGCAGGGCCCTGGTGGTATGAGGACCCTCCCGAAGGAGGGGGCGTCCACTTACCCTCCTCTGTTTTTTCTTCCTGAAGAAATGCTACATGTACTTTGGGAATTTTTCAACACAATTGTCTAAAAATAGCCTGGGCCACCACAGCCCGATTCCTTTTTAGGAAGGGCTTCGGCAGCCCAGCTTGTCCTGGCTACCGGCTCAGGAAGTGGAGGCTCGGCCGGGCAGGGCCCGGGGCAGAGGCCGTGCTCTGGGGCCACAGGGATCCTTCCCTCGCTCAGGCCAGGCCCACCTCCTGTCTCCCACTTCCGGGAGCACAGGGCACGGCCAGGCAGCTACCTCCTCATCGTCACTGCCCCCTATGCCGGGCCCACGGCCCCAGTGCACCTCCACCCCCTGCTACAGTGCCCTGCATGGCTTCTCTGTGCCTCGGTTTTCCCATCCGGGAAGCGGAGTGCCCTGCTACCTTGTCCTGCTCACTCTAGGGCTGGGCTGTGCCCGCTGGGCTGAGGGTATGGACGGCTCTTGGAAACAGTGCACATCTGCCCTTTTCTGTGGTGGAGTGGACAGGGCAGGCTCGAGAAGGCTGGTCTCTGGCCAAGGGTACAGCCAGACCAGGCACTGAGCCCTAGCAACCCCCATTTCCTGGGGGCACAGGCCTGTGCTCCCCCCAGGCTGTGAGGGTTATGGATATAACGTATGAAGACCCTGGCTGGGCTGTGGTGCCCAGGCCTGCTGGCTTCATTCCATGATGAATAATCCTCACACCAAACCAAGGAGACTGCTACTCATATTACACCCTATTATGGAAGGAGTTGTACCCCTCCAAATTCACACGTTGAAGTCCTAACCCCCGGTACCTCAGAATGCAACTGTATTTAGAGACAAGGGCTTTAAAGGAATGGAAAACTTATATGAGGTCATAAGGGTGGACACTGATCCAATAAGACTGGGGGAGATTGGGAGACAAGAAGAGGAGATTAGGACTCAGGTACGCACAGAGGGATGACCATGTGAGGACCCGGGGAGAAGGCGGCCGTCTACAAGCCAAGGAGAGAGGCCTCAGAGGAAACCAGCTCTGCCGACACCTTGATCTTGGACTGCCAGCTCCAGACCTGTAAGAAAACAAATGTCTGTTGTTTAAGCCCCCAGTCTGTGGTACTTTGTCATGGCAGCCTGCGCAGACTAGTAGATGCCCCATCACACGTGAAAAGGCCGAGGCTTTGGAGAGGTTAAGAAACATATGTGGGGTGACGTAGCTGGTGAGCAGCTGGGGGCAGGATTTGAAGCCTGGGCCGTCTGTCCCCCAA
Source organism: Lipotes vexillifer (assembly GCF_000442215.2). Classification (NCBI taxonomy): domain Eukaryota; kingdom Metazoa; phylum Chordata; class Mammalia; order Artiodactyla; family Lipotidae; genus Lipotes; species Lipotes vexillifer. The sequence goes on from NW_006799727.1 coordinate 990,002, forward strand.
GCTCTTTCCACCGAATTCTCTGGAAGGAAGAGCAGTTCTCTCTGTCGCTGAGCAAGCACGGGCGGTGAAGGGCTTGGCCATTGGTGAGGTAATGGGCCTACCAAGCTGCCTCTCCCCAGCCACAGCCCCAGGAACCCCACCGGTGGTGAGGGGCAGAAGGGACAGTGCGATGCATGCAGGTGACTCAGCTTCCCCAACCTGCGTGCAGCTGCTCAGCTGACCAGGGTGGAGTCGAGCCTATAGCTCCCAGTGCCCTTTCCCCTGCCACCTCCTTTTGGTCCTCAGTCCTGTGGGGTTCAGGCTCTGCCCCCGCCCAGGGACCCCATCAGGATGGGGCCTCCTGCACAGCTGTTCGCAACTTGCCCCAGGAGGACGGGTGGCAGGTGAGCCAGGAGCTCTGCTCAAGAGCACCAGGCACACAGTCCAAGGACAGAGAAAGGTGTACTGTACAATTTGGGCCCCGCACCTGCAGCCAGAAGGAGTGACAGAGGGGACCGGGAAAGAGTCCGGGCTTGGA
>NW_006799727.1:990528-1005006 GCF_000442215.2 Lipotes vexillifer
AGTCCGGGCTTGGATCCGGCAGGTCTAGTGGGAACGCCACCGCCCTGCTATGCTGTGGGCAAAATACATAATGACCCTCAGTTTCCTCATCTATAAAATGGGGGGATGTTTCCTGGACAGTTGGGAGGATTAACAAAGGCACCTTTTTTCCCTTCCCCTTCCTTCTCCTCCCCTTTCCTCCCTCCCCTTCGGTTACAGAATTGAGGGCTACAGGCTCACAGGCTATGGTACACACAGAGACACACACCAGGGCACACACACCCCTGCTACACACTCCTGCTCGCACGCTAGGCATGCAGCAGGCACACACACACACCCTTACGGCACTTAGGGATGAGCGGGCTGGGCTGTGACTCCCCAGCACCCAGCTTCCCACCTCCTCTCAGCCATCGGGCCTGCCTCCCCTAAGGGCTGCTGTTGCCCTGGCAACCAACTCGGGCTTAGGGTCTGGAGCCAAAGGACCAGCTCCCTCCATTATCCAGTGTGGAGAGGGGCATCTCTCCTTGAGACTCAGTTACACCTGGTTTTACAGAGAGGTCGGGAGGGCAGAGGGTGGTGTGGAGCCCGCCTGTGGCTGCAAGAAGAGATAGGATTGGGCTGGGGATGGAGGAGGCCTTCCCTGCCCTAGCGCCCCTCCAGGAACGTGAAGCTCCCTTGGGGGACAGATGATGGGGGCAGACTCTCAGAGAAGAAACTCCAGAGACCGGAAAAGGCCTGTGGCTGGGAGAGAGAGGAAGCCATGGCAAGAGCCCGGGCAATCTCTCTGGTCACCTCCATGCTGGGAGCCAGGCACCTGGAGGAAGCCGCACCGACCGCAGCCCCTGTGTCCTTCAGCCAATGGCTCCTCCTTCCACTACCCCGGCTGGGTTTCCCTGGGAGGGGCTTCCCCTGCGCTCTGCTCTTCTGTTCCTTTCAAGGGTCTTGACTGGCCCCTGCATCCTCACGGATATCCCCGCCTGCCCTTCCTCTCGAGCAGAGGGCCTTCGGATTAACAGAGGTTAATCGTTTGCGCTTAGGCTGCACTAACCACTGTTTTAAGTGCTTGACCTCGGCCCCTTCCATTTCTTCCATGGGGTCTCAGCCAGGGCGCCCTGTTGCTGTGACTGCCTAGTCTGCGTGCATCTCAATGCAGTGCCTTATCCGCTCGGCACCTACTATGCACCAGGCACCCTGCAGAGGGCGCCCTTGCACCCTTCCCACCTGGCCCACGGGTTTGGGGAGGGAGGGTAGGGAATGGAGGATTATGTCAGCTTCCCTCAACCCCCATCAGAGGCCACGGCCACAGACACTGGAGTCACACGCCCTGGGTTTGAGTCCTAACCCCGCCGTGTGTCAGCTGTGTGACCTTGGGTCTGTCCCTTGCCATCCCAACTAACTCATCTGTAAATGGGAGGGTAATAAATGTGCCTAATTTATCAGTTTGTTGTAAAAATAACTATGATCACGTACTGAAAGCTCAGAGCGCTAGGCCCCAAGTGCAGTAAGCACCCAAGAAGCATCAGCTATTTAGTTCTGGGGATGTCCTTGGAGGTCCAGTGTTTAAGACTCCGCCCTTCCACTGCATGGGTCACGGGTTCAATCCCTGGCCGGGGAACTAAGATCCCGCGTGCCACGCGGCACAGCCAAAAAAAAAGCATCAGCTATTTAGTCCAGGCAGGATGCAGGGAGAACCAGGAGATGTGTATTCTAAACCCTGTCCCGTGAGAATGCCTGCTTTGGGCCTGTTTCTCCAGCTGAGGAAGAGGCTCTTGAGGGCCGCTCTCTTTACTGCTGTGATGTCTTCTATGGACCAGGTGTGGGATGGCACGGGGACCACAGGGGATGTGGGAACAGCCAAGGGTGTCCCAACTACTCTGTGACATCAGGCAGGTCATCGCTCCCAGACCTCAGTTGGTCACCTGTCCTGTGAGAGGCTCAGGCCGGTGCTGTCCCCCCTCAAACACGCTTGTGAGCTGTGGGAAACAGCAGAGCCCTCAGGAGGCCCTCCTCACTGGGGCCTGCTCTATGCCAGGTGCGAGGTGGCTGTCCCCAAGGCGCTGGCCTCTTGCTCAAGGCCTCATCAGGAATGAAGCTGGGCTCCCCAGCTGGGTTTCAAGGCACCGGCCATAAGCACCCTCTTCTGCCTCACTCTGTGCCCAACCCCCCACCCCACCCTCAGAAGCTCTCCCCAAGTTCCTGGGAGAGGGTCAGTGGCCTCAGTGTGTGACAGTGGTTGGCTTCGCCCTGTCAGAAGAGCAATTATTTCCCCTCCTTGGCTGTACTTTCTTTTAATGACTTTTGGCTCAGGGCCCAAGCTGGATTAAATCCTCCCTGGGGGGGAGGACAGCAGGGCAGTGTGTTTGTTGTGAGAAAATCATGGAACTGAGGCCTGTGGCCCGGGGGCTGGAGGTGTTGGGTGGGCCCAGGAGGTGGGCATGCCCTGAGCTCTAGGTGGGAGGGAAGAATCTCCTTCTACCAGAGATGCAGAAAAGGAAGCGAGGACAGGCAGCAAGGGGGAGGGGAAAGGTGCCCTTCAGGGTAAGGTGAGAACAAGAGGGTTTCCCAGTCACGTTGTCGTGACTGGGCAACATCTGGGCCAGAGCGTAAGGTCCTAGTGGACCCCTGTCTTCAGGGCAACCTGAAAGATCTGCTCCAACAAGGAGGAGGGTGAGGGTGGGGCAAGGAGCCTGGGATCATCTCTATAAGCTTCTGACACCCTTCACCTGGCCTCTCTTTCACACAAGGTCCCCACCCCTGCCCCCCAGGCTGGCCCAGCTGGAGAAGCCTGGGAAACACCCCTTGTTTTGGGGGTCTTGGCATCAAAGGAGAGGGAAGCTCTTCTCAGGAGCAGCTGCATGCACCAAAGCGGGCCCTGAAAGGTGCCAGAGGGGAAAATGTCAGGGGCCTAGAAAACACACCTGCTGGTGGCAGCCTGGAGCAGCCCACAGGGTGAGGCCAGGGCAGGTGGTAAACAGGACGGAGGCGGCTCATCCCCTGGGAGCTGTTACCGATGATGATGATGATGATGATGATGATGATGATGATGATGATGATGATGCTGCTGCTGCTGCTGCTGCTGCTGCTGCTGCTGCTGCTGCTGCTGTTGATGTTGTTTTGGAGAAGGGAGCAGGAGGTCCCAGCGCCCTGGGAGCTGGAGGGAGTCAGCACAGGGAGCAGCCCTGCCGGAGCCTGGGAGTCTGCGAGAGCATGTGACTGCACTGTGTGATGGTGTGCACACGCCCCTGCACACACACCCCTATACATACTAGCCTGCACAGACATACCCCTGAATACACACCTATACACACAGCCTGCATACACACGCCTGCAACACACCCCTGCATACACACCCTGCACACACACACACCACATGCAGTCCTCCAATGCCCAAAGCACTGTGTGAGGCCACATGGTAGAGCAGAAAATCTGGTTCAAGTCCCAGCTTCCCCACTTCTCAGCTCATGACTTTGCCACATCACTTAGCCTGTCTGAGCCTTGGTCTTCCCATCTGCCAAGTGGAGCCAGAACTCTTGCCCTAACTGCATCATCTTGACACCTGACATATGAATTGCCAGTTTAGTTAGTCGTCATCATGCTCTGAGTTTAATTAAGGAAACTGAGTCTCCCGAGGTTAGGTTAGGGGCGTGCCCCAGGGCCGGGCCGAGTCACAAGACCTGGACGTGAACTGCATTCCAACTCTAGAGGTCACGTGTATGTATACTTCACACATCCATCATCCATCCGCACGCACCCATGCGAGTAAGCGACCACGTACACACGCAGCACATGCACCGCATGCCATGGTGATAATGGCCACCGTGCTAGGCGCTTCACATACGCTCACAATAAGCAAGTCACACCTCACTGCCTCCCTGATGTGTTTGGCTGCAAGTGTCAGAATCCAGCTAAACCACAAGTGCATTAATTCCTTATTTAAAAAGAATCCTGGGGCTTCCCTGGTGGCGCAGTGGTTAAGAATCCACCTGGCAATGCAGGGGACACAGGTTTGATCCCTGGTCTGGGAAGATCCCATATGCCAGGGAGCAACTAAGCCCATGAGCCACAACTACTGAGCCTGCGTGCCTAGAGCCCATGCTCCACAACAAGAGAAGCCACTGCAGTGAGAAGCCCACACACTGCAACGAGGAGTAGCCCCCGCTCCCTGCAGCTAGAGAAAGCTCATGCGCAGCAGCAAAGACCCAATGCAGCCAAAAATAAATAAAAATAAAATAATTTTTTTAAAAAAACAGAGTACATGTCACAGAGTAACCATCACCACAATCAATTAAAAAATAAATAAATAAAAATAGAAAATGAAAAGAATCCTGGGCATAGGGAGCTTCAGGGTGATTTGGCAGTTTGGTGAGGTCATCAAGAACCCAGGTTCTTTCCATATCTCTGCCCACTATCCTCAGTGTTAACCTGGTGCCAGATGGTTGCAGGATGGCTGCTGCAGCTCTAGACATCAGGCCTGCGTTCCATCATGAAAAAAGAGGAAAGGTGGCCTAAGAGAACTCTCCTTTGATACCTGTCCCTTTTATGAAGGAGCAAAAGCTCTCCCAGATGTCTCCCCAACTCCCCCTCCACCCAACAGACTTTCCCTTATATTTCATTGCCTGGGACTGAATCAGTGGCCACCTAGAGCTGCAAGGGAGCCTGGAAAGAGAGAATCTGGAAAAAGGGCACAGGACCGTCAATGAGGCAAGATTCGTCACGTGGGCCTGGACACTGCTGTTTTGAACAAAATTGGGATCTGGATGCCCAGGAAGAGGAGAGGGAGGGCCTGTTAAAATGTCTGGCACTTGTGCACATATGACCATGAGCTCCATCCTCCAGGGGTCAATGTGATGATAGAGGACACAGAAGGTACAGGGGTTTGAACTCCCTGGGGAGGGGAGGAGGGGACCACAAATCCCAGTGCAGCTGTGCCCCAAAGATAGCAAGCCCAGCCAGAAACAGGCCTGCTGAAGACAGCCAGCTTGCTAGAAACAGGGGGGCCACTTACCAGGTTGTGCCCACCCCAGGCACCAGAATCCTGATCATAATATCCTGTGTCCCCCAAACCCAGACGTCTAGAGCTGCAGTGCTCAGCCTTTATTTTTTCGTACCATGACACACCCGATGGCGTTCCCGCGGGGTCCCACCCCCACCAGCCCTCACCAAAACATCTGCCTGCCTGTGTGCGACGGTGTCGCGGGGTAGCCTGGAATCCCCTTTAACTGTGAACAAACAGGAAGTCATCTAGAAGCTCAGATGCTTTAGTGTGGCCCCTGTCCTTGGACCCCTTTACCCCAGGGACCAGTCAGTGCTGAGAAGCCCTGAGATGGCATGCAGCAAATAAAGATGATTTATCAAGGGATGGCTGGCTGTCAGGCACCTTCTGAAATAAAAGTTCACATGTCTGCCCTGCAGTTAACAAAGCCTAAGGATGGGGAGCCTGACAGTGGGGCTTGGTGTGATCAGGGTCCAGTCTTTCCTCTCTGAGGACTGGTGACAGTCCTTTTCTTGGAGACGTGGCCCTGTTCTGATGTTATCCGAATGCCTCCTCTTTGGGGTTTTGCTGACTCCTGTTGTGCCCCATGAGCTCTCGTCCAGGACATGGGGTCTGGGAAGGGGCCCTTCCTGAGGCAAGGCCCGTTTCACCGTGTGCACAAGATTCGGGGTCCCTGAACCTGCGAACGCCCTGAGCCCCAGATCTGGCAGATCTGGCAGCTCCAGCCCGGCAGCTGTCAAGAGTTTCCTTCCTTCAATGCCCTCTGTGCCCGGCTGGCCACTTGCCTACTTAGAATGGCTTTTCACTTTATGTTTGGCCCTGCAGCAGGAGCTGCCTTTGTCCGAAGCACTGGCAAAGCAAGGTGACGGAATCCCTTCCGCATCAGAGTCTGAGAAGGAAGCAACCTCTCACCTGTGCAGATCATGGCCCCAGGATGTTTGCTGCAGGAGCACCCCTGCCGCCCACCTGGCGCCCTTCACCTCACAGCACCCCTGCCCAGGACCCCTCCTGGCCATCCCAGCCCTGCACATCTTACAGGAGCATCACCTACAGCACCCTTCCTGGCGGCAGTTCTGAGAATTTAACTCCCCATAAATACTTTAGCGCGTTAAGGATGTGGTGCTGCATCCGGTGGCAGGTCCTCCTGAGAGGTACCGGGGAAGGATGTGTGTGAAGGATGCGTGTGCAGAGACCCGGCAGAGGGAGTCGCCCTGATGGCCGCTGGCCGCTGTGTCCCCAGCGCTGGCTTCCCTGTGTGCGGGGGTGGGGTAGAGGGCAGTGTCTGCAAATGTTACTAAAGCTTGTTTCACTCCAAGGATTTGGTTCTTTTCATCATGGTGACTTGGAGACCAGAGCTAGGGTAGGTGGGAGGACACAGTGGGGCTTTCAGTATCCCGGGCTGGGCAGGCAGGGGGCAAGGCTGCTCCGGCTCTCTCTGCAGGCGGAGGAGGGGAGGGGTCCGGGTAAGGCAGAGCCGGAGCTCCCCGTTTGGCTGAATAGCTTCTGTGCACCGGGCCTGAGCTGGGGCTCAGAGACCCTGCCCAGGAGGAGCGTTCGGTCCTGGCGGCCATGTAGGTTACTGTGGAGCCCTGGTTCCCACTTGAGGGTGACTGTGCCTCCCAGGGGTCATTTCACAACGTCTGGAGACATTTGGGGCTCTTACAACTGTCAGGGGCACCACTGGCATCTAGTGGGTAGAGGTTGAGGATGCTGCTAAACACCCTACAATGGACAGGGTAGGTCCCCACATAGAATTATCTGAGCCCCCAGATGTCAATAGCACATCTCAAGACATCCAGGGGCGTGGCTGGAGCACAGAGAATGAAGCACGGCATCTCCCGTAATTGTACAACGCTGCCAGGCAAAAGCCCTGTGGTTACTAATCAGGCTGCATTGGGGTGGCTCTGGACTTGGGTGGGAGAGCCTGCCGACCACAGGAGGATCCAGCCCTTTCCCCAGGCTCACCATGTCCCAGCATGCGCATGGGGCCCAGCTCTCACTGTGAGTCACGGGATGGCCCAGGCTCTACTGGACTGGGAGAGACACAGTCACGGCTGCAGCCCCAGCAGGCCTCAAGTAGGCACGACTTGCTTATGTGTGAGCATCCGGCCTCCGCGGGCCCCGTCCCCTCCTTTCCAAGGTTTTCCTGCCGGGAGCAGTGAGGCCCGGATGTGAGCCACCCAAAAGGGACAGAGTCACCGGGTCAGGGCCTGCGCCTTGTCCCAACATTCCAAATACAATCCACACCCGGGGCTTCCCTGGTGGCGCAGTGCTTGAGAGTCCGCCTGCCGATGCAGGGGACACAGGTTCGTGCCCCGGTCCGGGAAGATCCCACATGCCGCGGAGCGGCCGGGCCCGTGATCCATGGCCGCTGAGCCTGCACGTCCGGAGCCTGTGCTCTGCAACAGGAGAGGCCACAGCAGTGAGAGGCCCGCGTACCGCAAAAAAAAAAAACCAAAAAAACCACACCCTGCACCTGGCCCTCTAGTCCCTGTGATCTGACGTCAACCTACTCTTCTAGCTGCCCCCCTCCACCCCATCCTTCGCACCCCCGGACTCCTCCAGGCTCTGACCTTGCGGGGTCCCTCTTGCACTGGCTGCGAGCCCTCCCTGCCTCTGTGCTGCCCTCTGTGGAGCCTTCCTGACCCCTCCACCATCAGGACGGTCCACATCTTTCCCGATTTGAGTCACTCCGTGCCCTGGTTCATTTCCAGACGCTGAGAGGGAGGCCTTGGATGATTCCATTCAGCACATACTGCATTTGAACTTGAAACAACAGAAAAAAGCTCTAGGAAGATTTTTTAAAAACAACTTTATACATGTTTGTTTGTGTTTTAGTTTAAATAATACAGAAAAATGTAAAGAAGAAAATAAAAGCTACCTGAAGAGAAAACCACTGCTAGCATTCTGGTGAATATCCTCACACACAATACAAAACCTATAAATCTATGTTTACAATTTCACATAAATGGGATCTCTTTGAATTCCCTGTCACATGATCTGCTTTTTCACCCCTCAGTGTGACAGGTAGAACTTTCCATATCAATACAAATATCTCCACCCTATCTGATCTAATGGCTGGGCGATACTCCATGGGATAGATGGATTATAACTGCTCCCTATTAATGGTCATTCAGATTCTTTCCAATTTTTCGTTTTTACAAACAATGCTCTGACGCATATCCTTTTAATCGCTCTTTGCCTACTTGTCTATTTCCTTAGATCTGGAACTGGTGGGCAATTTAAAACTGGAATACATGTTTCCATGTATTTAAAACTGGCCTTTAGAAAGACTGTACCAATTTATATTTTGAATAATAATAATAATAAATAAAAACTACCATATATTAAGCACTTTTTCCTTGCCTGGCACTGCTGTAAGCACGTTATACCGAAAAATTCATTTAATCCTTCCCTCAAACCTGCAAGGTGTGTACTTTCATTACCCATTTTACAGATGAGGAAAGTGAGGAACAGAGAAGTTTATGTCGGTGGTCAAAAGTTAGTAAGTGGCAGAGCGTTAGTTTATGGAGGCTCCCATCTCCCCACATTTCCTTTTTTTTTTAATTAATTTATTTATTCATTCATTTATTTTTGGCCGTGTTGGGTCTTCGTTGCTGTGCGCAGGCTTTCTCTAGTTGGGGCGAGCAGGGGCTACTCTTCGTTGTGGTGTGCAGGCTTCTCATTGCGGTGGCTTCTCTTGTTGCGGAGCACAGGCTCTAGGCGCGTGGGCTTCAGTAGTTGTGGCTCGCAGGCTCAGTAGTTGTGATGCACGGGCTTAGTTGCTCTGCGGCGTGTGGGACCTTCCCAGACCAGGGCTCGAACCCGTGTCCCCTGCATTGGCAGGCAGATTCTTAACTACTGCGCCACCAGAGAAGTCCCCTCCCCACACTTCTGACAATACTAGGAGAAATATTTCTAATCTTTTGATAATCTAATAGGAGGAAAAGAAGGAAATCTCATTGTTGCTTTTATTTTCATTTTTGTTTCTGGTGAGGTTGTTTTTTCCCCAAGTGTTTATCAGCCATTCTTTTATGAACTACTTTCTCGTGTTTTTGCCTCATTTTCCAGCCTAGGCATTCATCTTTGTATTGATTTGTTGTAGCGCTTCACACACTACATGAGTCAGCCATTTGTCATGATCTGCCTTATCCCCTGTTTAGACATTGAGGGCCAGTGGGGAGAGGGGATTTCCCCCAGGGCCTGGTACAGAGCATGCTTCCAGAAGAGGGGCTCCTCATGTTCAAAAGGGGGCCTGGGAGCCTCCGGCTCTTAATGGGGGCACAACCCATTTATCATCGACTCTCAGCACCCAGCCTGAAATGACAACTCCCTCTGCTCTGTCTGCCCAGGGGTAGGGTTTATAGAACGAACGTCCTCAGACATTCATCTCATTTGATGCCCAGGCGGCCACGCGAGGCAGATGGTGTGCAGCCCCTTGTTACAAATGAGGAAACGGAGGCCCAAACCTGCTTCATAACGTGCTAAAGGTTTCACGGCCAAGAATGACATCGATCCCCCCACCCCCTGCGCTTCCTTGGTCCAAGGCTCGCCCTGCTGCATCTCTGACTGACAAGCGCGATAGAAAGAATCGGGTGGAGTTTCCTTCCTGAAGAGGACGGGACCCTCAAGGGCCTGGCTACCCGACACCCAGCCCTCACACAGCTGGTCCTGTGCCCACCCCTGTCACCTGCCTGGTGGCCCGGCCCTGCCTCTCCCAGCGCTCCCCAGCTGGGGCTGAGCCAGGGAAGGAGCAGAGGGCTGGGCGGGTGCACAAAGGCCCCTTTGTGCCCGTTGCTAGGGCCTGGCTCTATTTACTCAGCCTCGGTAAACAGGAGGTGCCTGGAGGCCCACTCTGCTATGACAACTCAAAGAGCCTGTCTTTCCTTCCTGAGGCTGCTCGAGCCCCAGGTGGCTCGGGGGAGATTCCCCAGAGTGAGGGGCTTCCCCGGGACTGAGCTGGGGTGTCCTCGCCATGCACAGGCAGGGCTGGAGGGCATCAGAGACGTCACTCAGCTCAGCCCCTCGAGAGTCTGATGGCCCAAGGTCACGGAGGAGGGGCTGGCGAGACGGGCCGGGCACCGAGGTCGTGTGCTCTGCACGGAGCTGATTTGGGAGGCGTCCACCTTCCCCTCACATGCTGGTCATCAGCACTTGACGCAGTCCCAAAGCCTCGTCATCTTCCCGCCATCCCTGGGGGATGGGGGTGGGGAGGGCTGTCCACTCGCCCCGCAGTCCCGGGGCCAGGCCCTCGGAGATGGACGACAACGCAAAGCACGTTCATTACCAAACCAAGACATGTCAAGATAGGGTTATAAGAATCACAGTGTTATTTGTAAAGCTTGCAATTAATAAAATGCTACTGTTAACACCCCACCTCACCTGCAGGGCAACACCATAGTGATAGTGACAAGCTAGTTATAGGACTTATTTTCCACATACACACGCTCAGGGGTGGGGCGGGGGGCACGCGTGGGAGGTGCATCCAGGGATGGGACCCTCCCTGGTGGCTATAAAATAAACTTCATTTCACCCTGCAGACATCTCAGTCATGCCCAAGGCTGTCACCTGCTTCAGAGAGAGTGTCAAAGAGCTACTTTGAGGCCTTTGGTGCATGAGAGGCCTCCCGTGACAGGCCCAGCCCAAGGTGGCCAATGGCCAAAGCGCCTGTGTGACCTTCAGCCCATGCCACCCACCTCAGCTCCCTTGATGCAGGGGAAGGGCAAGCTGTGCTCTGGGCTCTGTCTCTCCTCACCCCGAGGACCCAGTTTGGCCTCACTTCACACAGGGAACCCAGGAGGGCTGGGGTGGGAGCTCTGGGGGCTTGAAGCTGATTTGGGGGGGATACCCACAACTCCTGGGCAGGTGCCTAATGGCCTTCCACCAAGCCCGGGGCTCCTCCTGGCCCGAGCCCTGCCCGCCCCTCCTGACCACACCCTGTGCTTCACAAAGGCCCCGTGTACCTTGGCTGGCAGGACGCTCTCGCAGGGAATTCTCTGGGGAACAGAGTGGATTTCCTCATAGATGGGGGCGGGCCGTGTTGGGGAGGCCTCCTGACCTCGGGGTCACCCTACCCTGGCAAGACAGCCCACAGCTCAGGGCCAGGCCCTGGGGCTGCTGTGAACCTGGCCCAGTGCTATACAGAGCCAGCCCAGGCTCTCAGCCTGGCAGAGGAAGGTCAAGGGCACAGGTCCCCACTTGGGCATGGCGCACTCTGGGGCCTCCCCCAGTGCAGCCAGCCATGGAGTCTAAGGGTTCCTTCCTGGCCCTGCTCTTACCTCCTTCCTTCCCAGCAGCTTGTTCCAGCAGAATCGCATCAGCAAGAACTTCTGAGCCAGCCTTGGCCAGATGGTGGACGGAAAGGAGAGGATATGGAGCCCCTGTACCCAGCCCTGTGCCCCCGCAGAAATGGCCATTATTGTCCCCACTTATGGATGAAGAAACCAAAGCTCAGGAGGCCCCACGTGGCATGTGGAGGAGCTTACAGGATAATATTGTGTCTGGACATGGGCTTAGAACCATTCTGTGCCCTGTTCTCAGCTGCTGCCTCTCAGAAGGAAGCAGAGAGCCCTGCTCTGACATCCATTAGTCATGTGACATCCAGCAAGTTACTCAACCTCTCTGGGCCTCGGGTTAATGAATAGTACCCATCTTCCAGAGTTGATGTAGTAAATGAATTCACATTTTTTGAACACGGAGAATAGTGCCTGGTATATCATAATCATTACTTAAATCAAATAGAACATTTATCAAACATTACCTTTACCAAATAAAACAAATACATTGTAATGGGATGATGGCAATGAGAATGACAAAGATTACAGGATGAAACTGATGGGGAAAGCAAAAGAGATCAGGCCTGTGGGTTCTAGAGATTTCTTCAGCTGAGGTGCCTCCAGGGCCCCTGGATTCTGGGAAAGGAAGAGTCAGTCACCCTCTGAGTCAGCACCACCTACAGTGGGCTGGGCTGGGCTGGTGCCTGGGTTACTGTCTAGGAATTCTCCGAAGGCCAGGTGAGCTGAGAGCAGTCTTCCTTGGCCTGCCCCTGCCCACCTCTGCCTGCCTCTGCCTGCTGACTCACCCCAAGGTGTTGCTTGGGACATTTTCCCCTGGGTTCTCAGCCCCAGCTGGAGCTGTGAGCTCACAAATCAGTCCATATTCACTCCTCTGACTCAGGCTGGTTTCTCTGCATGTGGCCCTGTGCTGGGCACAGGGCCCCTAACAGAGGACATGGTGGAGGGTCCCAGCCCTCCAGATGCCCACACGTGAAGGGCAAGCAGACCTGTTCACACATCATCACCATGGGACTTCTGTCCAGGGGGAAGGGGCCATTGAACCCGGAGAAGGCGGAGACCAACTTCAAAGTGACCTCAGAGAAGTATCTTGGTTCAGCCCCAGAGCCCGGCAGGCATGTCTGACGCTTCAGGACTGGTACTATTGTGCCCATTTCAGAAATGACAAAACTGAGGCTCAAAGAGGTAAAGGAAATCGTCCAAGTTCACACAGCTAGTAAGGAGCGGAGATGTGTCCCCCAAATCCTCTGGGGGTCCATGTTGCTTCTAGCAGCCAAGGCTTGAGCCGTTAGACCCCAACTCAAAGGCCAGTTTTCAACACTCCTCCTTTCCTAGACCCTTTTTCTGTTCATTTGGGGTAAACCAGAAGAAAGAGAGGCTCCATCAAGACAGAGAGCAAGGGCTTATTCAGATTTTCAAGCCCAAGAAGGGAGCTGACGAGTGGCCCTGGGGTGGCTCCCTGAGCGCTGAGGATGAGGACGATGCCTCAGGAGGTCAGGGACAGGGGGTGGCACTCACCACAGTGAGCGACAGATGGTCAGTTAATGAGAAGGACTGGGCCTGGGGCCACAGAATGTGAGGTGGAGGCAGGGGCAGTCGGAGCTGACTGTATAGCACAGGGGACTATACTTAATATTTTGTAATAACCTATAATGGAAAAGAATCTGGAAAAGAAGATATATATATATATATCTGAATCACTTCGCTGTACACTCAAAACATTGTAAATCAACCATACTCCAGTTTTTAGAAAAACACAACATTTTGTTACTATAGCCTGCATTCCTGGGGGTTGACTGGCTCTCACTTGGAGCCTCTGATGCAGTTACGGTGTCTGGGGCTGGAGTCATTTTGAAGACTTCCTCACATGTGTGTCTGCTGGTTGAGGCCAGTTATCAGCTGGGACCTCAGCCAGGGCTGTCAGCTGGAGCCTCTGCTCATGGCCTTTACGTGACTTGGGCTTCCTTACACCATGGCATCTGGGTTCCAAGGGCAAACATCCCAATAGAACTGGACAGAGCTTTGTCACCTTTCCAGACCCAGTCTCAGAAGTCACCCAGTCTCAGAATATCATTCCCAACATAGTCACAGGCCTGCCAAACTTCAAGGGGATGGAGCACTGGCCCTACTACTCAAAGGGGGGAGTGTCAGCCTCGTGCTGTAAGAAAAGCAAGTTACACAGGGAGATCAGCTCTGTGCTTTGTGACCACCTAGAGGGGTGGGATAGGGAGGGTGGGAGCGAGACGCAAGAGGGAGGAGATATGGGGATATAAGTATATGTATAGCTGATTCACTTTGTTATACAGCAGAAACTCACACACCATTGTAAAGCAATTATACTCCAATAAAGATGTTAAAAAAAAAAAAAGCAAGTTGCGGGGGAAGTGTGGTGGTGGCCATCTTTGGAAAAATACAATCTGCCGTCTTTAGTAACTATTGTGCACCTACCATGAGCCAGGCATAGTACAACCACTGGAGACACAGCAGTGACCCGGAGACCAAAGTCCCTGCCCCGTGGAGCTGACATTCTAGTTGGGGAAGACAGCGCATCAGCCAAATAAACAGGTAAACTAAATGGCATATTAAGTAGAGGTAAATGCTAGAGAGGAAAAGCTATACTGCACGGTGGAGGGCTAGGGTGCGCTGGGAGGCAGGTGACTTGTGAGAGTTGGCCGTGGGGAGGTCTAGGGACAAGATTCTAGGAAGCAGATCAGCTAAGGCAGAGACACTGTGGTGGGAGTGTGTCCAGGGGCTCAGGAATCAGCCCAGAGGTCAGCAGGACTGGAGTCAAGAGAGGGAGGGGCATGGGAGGCAGCAGGACCGGGACATGCATGATCGTCCATCTTTGTGGATACTTTGGTTTCTGCTTTGTGCCAAGCACAAAGGGCACGGAGAGTTTTCAGCAGAAGCAGAGGAACTTACACTCTAAGAACGGGGGTGTAAAGGGCACCCAGCCCACTCCCCCCATGCCCCAGGCTCCGCTTGCCCACCTCCAATGACGAGGAGCTCACCCCTCCGTTGTTTATGGGTGTCTTGGGTTGCTTATGTCTTGTCATGAATGAAAATAAACCCCCTGTAACTCCACCCCCCCATTACAGCCTGCCTCTGGGACCACTGAGTCCCTCCCCAATCCCACAATGTTTTAAAGGGGGGGTTGTCTAACTCTCCAAGTCTTTTCCACACAGAGCCCCAACAAGTTCTTTCCCTAATCCT
>NW_006799727.1:1005016-1010876 GCF_000442215.2 Lipotes vexillifer
ATGTCTGTCCTTTCTAAAGAGGGACTGGCAAAATACAACCCAAGGGTTAAATCAGGCCCTCAGCCTGTTTTTGTAAATAAAGTTTTATCGGAACACATTTGTTTGCTATTGTCTACGGCTGCTTTGTTCAGAGTTGCGTTGCTGCCTTGGAGACTGTGTGACCCACAAAGTTTACAATATTTACTCTCTGGCCCTTTACAAGAAAGTTTTCTGACCCCTGTCCTAAATGCGTGCGCCTTAAGTTTCTCTCTTGGTGAGACGCTGAAAATGACTGTAAGGGGCAAGGGTAGAGGCAAGGAAGCCCATGAAGAGGCTGGACTCTTAAAGACATGCAGTAATAAAATCCCAAATTACAGTATTATCGCAATTTTGCTACATATTTCTACAATTCAAATATTAATTTGCATATATTTTAAAACTAGACTTTATATATCTAGTTCTTTGTAGAGGCTTCTAGGACTTGTCTCTGGTTGAGTAAATACAGATCTCTATGGGTTTTCATGAATAATCAGTGTGACAGAGCCTCTAAACTTACCTTGAGGCCCTGCGTTCGCCTGGAAGACCAGTGGTTGGGAACAGAGCAGGGTGGTATCCTGGGGTGCAATTAAAAACCACAGATTCTTAACTCTGAAAAGAAACAACATTTAAAACCGCGGAGGGCGGGAGGCCTACAAAGAGCGGAGTCTGAGGCTGGCTGGCAGGGGTCGGCCAACCACGTCCACACCAAAGAAAGCGAGATGGCCCACACCCCGTGGCCAGGCCAGCCTCATTAGGAAACCTGGACTCTCCCCCAACTTTCCAAAGCAGACTTTTTTCAGTCACTATGTTCATGAAGCGAAAGCCCTGAATTGTTTTCCAGGAAGAAAGGGAGAAAAAGAAAATAAAATGTTGCCATTTCCAAAATACATGCTGTCCTCAGGCTGCCTTAAAGAAAAGGAACAGGCAGCAGGACTTACAAAGTTAGACAGAAATGCTGAAAAAGTGAAGTTCTCACCTCGCCTTAAGGGTACCTTCCAGAATCTGTGCCCCTCAGTAACGGAATCGTGTGACCTCTCTTGACCCTTTTGCCCCGGGTTCTGGGTCTACAGCTGTGTAGTAGAAACCCTAAGTCCCTCCCCACAACGGGGCTGCTAGAAGTCTCCACGAGCGGTAAAGGAGGGAGAGCCAGAGGAGGTGACCACCAGGTGCCCCAGAGTGAGGCTACGTGTGGAAGGAAACTGGAAAGAGGGGCCGATGGCACCCCAGGTACAGCTCTCCTGGGTCATTGCCGGCCTCACTGGGATGCAGGGATGCAGGACAGTGTGTGGGTACCACAAGTGGCCAAGCATCTTCTGGAAGCTTCATTAATAAAGTCCGTGGATGAAGAGCTAAGAATGAGAGGAGTCAGTGCTACGGAGGGGACAGAGCTGGGGGCACAGGTAGAGGTTCAGTCTTTGGACCTTGACCACAGAAGGCAGGTGGGACAGTGCACAGGGGCCAGATTCCTCCACTGCCAGGCCCTGTTCTGGGATCCATGAGGGGCACCCTGACCTCCCGGCTCACCTCCCCTGAGGGTTCCCAGGCACCCAGACCGCTCTCTAATGCTGCACAAACCTTTTCTGTGTCATGGCCCTGGCAGGGTGCCTGGAAGCTGGCACCGGCCCAGATTCCCTTCCTCATGCTCAGGAATGTGCCCAGGGTTACGCTGGGTGTGGAAAGGCAGCTGCTGCGCTCAGGTCTCCCCGGCCTCAACCCTGGGTGAAGTCATTTCTTTTTCGCATCTGTTCCATGAAAAAAACTCTCCCCAGGTTGGTGTACAGGTAGGCACTGCCCAGAATGAGCCTCCGGGGAGAAGGGCAAGTCAAAGAGTAGCGTGCAGAGCTCTGGAGGGAGTTAGAAGAGCTGAGTTCAAGGTAGGTAGCTGAGTCCAGGAGCCGGCTATGACCTAAGCAGGCTGCTTAACCCTCTGAACTCCGGTTCCTCTGATATGCCCTTGAGTCTATTGAACTAAATGATCTCTAGAATTCTAGTTTTTCTTAGTAACCACAAATTAATGATGAGTTTATTGTCTAAGGTGAAAATGTGCAGTATAAATGTGGCAGGTCAGGCAGCTGGGGCCAGCTACAGGGACTACCTGGGAACCCCTGACTGCCTTGTGAGAAAGCCTACCAGCTCCAGCGGCATAAAAACTCACATCTGTCCACGAATCACATCTGAGCATTCACGCCTTCACTCAACCATCCTTCCATTCTTCCTCCTATCTTCCCTCCATCTTTTCATCCTTCCCTTTGCCCATTCAACCGACCATTCATCCATTCCATCCAACTATTCTTTTATTCAGTCATCTTTTCTCTCTTCCTTCCTTCCTTCTATCTTTCCATCTTTCCTTCTTGTCTTTCTCTCTATCCAGCCACCCATCTATCCATCCATTTATTCATCCATCCTTTATCATTACATCCTGCCATTCAATATCTGTCCTTCTTTCCTTCCATTGAGCTGTCCCTCCTTCCTTCCATCCTTGTTGCTTCAACATATCCATCCATCCATCTTTCCTTTTTCCTTACATCCATCCATTCATCTATCCAATCATTCTTTCTTTCATTTTTCCATTTGTCTTCCCATTCTTGCTATCTAACAATACCTCCATTATTTACATATTTATGAACACCTACTTGAGCTGGATCCTGCTTATATTTAAATATTCACATTTGTATTCATGTTCAACCTAAATAAACCATGAGCCTATTATAGAAATACGTCATAAGGGAGAGAGACATCCAATACTTAAGGTACAACATGAGAAATGTAATATAATAGATGTATTCACAAAAGCTATACAACTCTGGGCGGTCCGGATGGGTTTCCCTGGACATTGAGGGATGTGGGGGATGATTGTTTATCATGTGGACAAGGGAGGGCTTTGCACATTCCAGGCCAAAAGAATGGAATGAGCAAAGGCACAGAGGTGTGGAGAGAGCATGGCGGTTCCTGAATCATAAGGGGAGTGTCGTACAGTAAGAGGAGATGGGCGTGAAGAGGCAGGAGTTCTGGAAAGATAAGCAGAGGTCCAGCTTCCAAGGGCCACGCCGGGCCTGCTGAGGAATTTGGACTCTGTCCTGGAGGAGCAGGACCCATCTGGCTGCAGTGGGAAGGATGGGGTGGTGTGTGGAGGTGACTCTGGAAGGTAGGAGGGGAGAGGGTGTGGTCCAGCTAAGGTGATGAATTTCAAATGGAGACAGTGGGCGGAGTTGAGATTATTAAGTGTGTAGAGGGAGCAGGTGATGGACAGATGAGGGTGATGATTCTGAGGGGACTCCTAGGCGGTGGTCAGGGGTGATGATGTTGAGCAGAAGCCGGGGTCGGGGGGCAGGCAATGAATGGGTTCAGTTATAAGGAGTCTGAGGCCTGGAAGCATCCTGAAGGAGGGGTACAGCTTCCAGTGTGTGCACAGATCTGGAGACGGGGCCAAGTTGAACTTTTCAGCCTATTATCTGGTTTCCATTACTGCCGTCAGACTGGACATTCATTCATACATTGTTTTACTTACTTGACGAATACTCTCTAAGCACCATCTACCTGACAGCACTGTAGGTCCTGAGATACATAGCGAACAGGCCATCAAAGTCCCTGGCTTCCTGGGGGCTGCATTCTGGTGATGGGAACTCCCACTGGACAGTTTGTAGGTCTAAGAGGTAAAGCAACCTGCCCAAGGATACACAATCAGCTAGTGGCCAGGCCGGAGCAGAGGCCGAGGCTCAGAGGTGACGCTGGGCAGGGGAATGGAACTGAATGGGATGAGCTGATTCAGGCAGCCCAGCTCTGCAGGAGGCCTGAGGAAGCTCTGGGGCTGTCCCAGCTGCTGGATGACTCAGCAAATGACTTTTCTGCTGCAGCCCAGGACCCAGAGTTGAAGCAAGAGGGGTCTGTGGGGACCTAATGGAACAGCCAGGTGTCTGGGATCAGACCTTCCCCTGCCCCTCGGGAGACTGCTGGGTTTCCTCTCCCTCTTCCTGCTGGAAACTGCCTCTCTCTCCCCTCAGCCCTGCCTGTCTCCTCTGCTTCCTGCTGCAGCCCTGAGTTCCCACCACACCTTCACTTCAGTCCCTTGGTTACTGCCTCTCTCCTGAGCCAGACCCTGGGCTGAGTTTGCCCTGAACCAGCTGTAGGGTCTGAGAAATGTCATTTGGCCCCTCAGAGTCACCTTCATTTCATTCTTTGTAAAATGGGGTCTCCTGAGCTCATGCACTGCAGCAAGCCTTGTGAACCGTGGCAGACCAGGGGTGGCTGGACGGAGCGAAGGCGGAGGCCAGTACAACATCAGGCTCCATCTGTGACGACAGAGGCTCACATTTCTTGAGTGCTCACCATGTCTAGACTCTTTCCAGGCATTATCCCACTTTGTTGTCACAAAAGTCTACAAAGTAGGTTCTCTTACTATCATCCCATTGTCTGCAGTAGAAACTGAAACACGGAAGGGTTAAGTTGTCTAAGGTCACACAGCTAGTAAGCAAGGGGTCTGAATTTGAATACCTGGCTCTAGTCTGTGAACTTTCTTTACACAGTCCTATGTTCTCTCTCACAGCTCTGTGCTGGGCACGGCCAGTAAGGGGCAGGACCACACTACATGGGGGAGGGTGCGTGGCCGTGGCAGGAGCTGAGCTGCTCAGTATGGAGAAGAGATGTCCTGAGGACAGGAAACCCCTTCCTCCCTCCCTTCATCTGGATAACTCCTACCCACCTCTTAGGACTTAACTCAAGGTTCCTGACCACTGCCTTTCTGGATGCTTCTGGAGCACAGGTGATTATTCTGTCACAGGTGATTATCTCATTGTATCTAGCACCTTCTCTTCACCAGGCACAGGGATAAGCATTCAACACGTTCTCTCACCCAATCCTCACAGCCCCTCTGTCAGTCCTTGGCTTGGCTGGGCAGGGGTCTAGGTGGCAGGAGCAGAGCCCGCTGGAGCCAGCTTACGAGAAAGGGAACATCTGTGGGGAAGCTCCAGGCGTCTTGGGGAAACCCAGCCTCATAAAGGATTGCAGCCAGACCCTGGGAAGGTGTCAGGAACCCATATATCTCATCTACATGTCACTGTCTCTTACACCAGAGGCGACCCAGTGTCTCTCATCTGAGTTTCTTTCTGCGGTCCTTAGAGCCCTGGTACAGAAGTCTCCTCAGTGCAGGAAGAACTTCTCTCAGTCAGGACTGTTCAGACAGACAGGGGCTGCCTCAGCAGCCAGTGAGCACCCACCCCTGGGGACGTGCAAGCAGTGATGGGAGATGCGTGAGGGAACGTGCCAGCTCTGATGGGCGCTTGGGCTCAGGCAGCCATTCGAGCCACTCTGGGCTGTGAAATCCAGCTCATATTTCAAATGCATCCTCAGTGTCTCCACCGAGATGTTCAATGAACATCTCGAAAAGAACACAGCTGAAACTGAGCTCTCGTTCTGTCCCCCAAACTGCCCCCTCCACAGCTTCCTCATCTCAGTGGATGGCAACTCCATCTTTCCAGGTGCTCAGGTCAAAATTTCAGAGTCATCCTTGAGTCCTCTCTCTCTCTCTTCCATCCCACATTTGATCCTTTGGCAAATCCTGTTGGTTCTACCTTCAGACTCTATCCAGAATCTGACCTGTTTCCTCCACTGCTCTGGCTACCAGCCTGGTGAAGCCTCCCCATGATCTGGTCCCCTGCTGCCCCCTCCCGTACTCCCTGACTGGTCCTTGCCATCCCTCCAATACACCAGGCACAGTCCCCTTCTCGCAGCTTCTGTAGTGGCTGTTTTCTTGGTCTGGACCTCTTCCCCTCTGTGTCTGCATGGCCACGGCCCTCACCCTCTTCAAGTCTTTGCTCAGGGGTGACTTCCACAGTGAGACCCACTC
>NW_006799727.1:1010999-1040044 GCF_000442215.2 Lipotes vexillifer
ACTCTTTCCTCCATATTTAAAATTGCAACCGCCCCTCCCCCACCCAGCCCATCCTGGGTGCCCCCAATCCCTCTTAACCTACCAGGTTTCTTCCTTTCTTTCCATAGCACTTACCACTTTGAATATACTATATAATTTTAAGTTATTTGATTATTTACAATCTGTATTCATCCACTAGAGTGTAAGCTCCCTGGGGGCATTGGCTTTACTTTTTCTGATAACTTCTAAACACCTAGAACAGTGACTGATCCAACATAGATGCTCAATCAATAAATATGGTGATGGAGAGATGGGACTGCAAGTCAGTCAGCATCCAGGAGCCTGGAGATGCCCCTAGCAGCTGGTCAGGGAGCATGGGGCCCCCAGTACCTTCCTGGGGATCCAGGCAGACTCAGCCAGCTTCTCTCGCCACCTATCCTCCCTCCCCCTCCCTTACACTCATGTAGAGTGGGTTATACCCTGGAGGGGGACTGGTTCTTAACTGTGTCCATGGAGGGCTCGGGCATGCTAAAAATCACAGATACAGAGAATAAGCTAGTGGTTACCCGTGGAGAGAGGGAAGGAGGAAGGGACAAGATAAGGGTAGGGGATTAAGAGTTACAAACTATTATGTATAAAATAAATAAGCTACAAAGATATATTATACAGCATAGGGAATGTAGCCAATATTTCATAATAACTTTAAATGGGGTGTAATCTACAAAAACACTGAATCACTATATCGTACACCTGAAACTAATATAATACTGTAAATCAGTTACACTTCAATATAAATAAATAAATAAATTCTAAAATTTAGAATGCCAGAAAGAAAATAACCCTCCTAAATTATACCAAAACATTCAGTTCACTTGGGCCTGTTTTTAGAATGCCAGAAAGAAAAAAAACCCTCCTAAATTATACCAAAACATTCAGTTCACTTGGGCCTGTTTTTTTTTTTTTATTGAGGAGGGAGGGTTGTTTTTCCCACAACATATATCACCTTCTGACATGCTATATGATTTACTTATTTATGCTATGTTTCTAAATTTATCCTTTATTATTTAGCAGATTCTCAAAGGGATTTCTGACTCTAAACAGTTTGAGAACCACTTGCCTCAATCATCCTGCTGTTTTCCTTGTGGCCAGCAGGGCTCCTGGGCTCCCATACCTAGGGGTTGCTCACCAGGCTCCTCTTGGGTCTGGTGACTGCAGCCATCACCCAGCTGGAGAGGTGACAGTTGGTACCCTGGACTTCAGTCAGGTCCCCAGACTCTCCTACCTCTTATTCTAACCAGGTGGTTCCCAAACTGCCACAGACCTGCCCTTCTCCTCAGGCCTTAGCCCAGGTGGTGCACCTTGGAATTAGCAAGGTCAAAAGGGTGGGGAAGTCCCTACGGTGCTCTCCGTGGTCCTGAACTACTCTCTGGTCTCTGCTCAGAGTGACGTTGTTTGGGAAGTGGAGGTGGGGGAGGGGAATTGTGTGGCCCCAGAGGACCTCACCCCCTCCAGCTTATACTTATCTTTCCTAGAACTCTAATCCTACTTCTTTTGCTTGTATTAAACCTTCTTATCTTTGAGGTCTTGGCTGAGTTGTCACCTCCTCAGGAAGGCTTCTCAGGTTCTGCAAAACTAAAGGTGGTGGTCTCCTCTATGTTCTGCACCTCCCACATCCCAGTGTGTGGGGACCAGCTACCTGACCCCATGAGTTAATGATAAACTTGTCTGTCTACCACACTGATGTGCCCCCAACCCATAAGTGATGACAATAAATTTTGGTTGAACAAACAAATGAATTAATGAAATGAATGAAAGGTGGATGGTCTAAGGAAGGAATTCCCTCATGGTTTGTTCCTACCCTTTGATTTCACCAGGACTACTATGCCAGGCTCTCTGTAGTAGGAACGTGGAAGAGAAACAAGAGATTGACATGGTTCTTCCCTTATGGAACACATGACCTGGTGAAGGAATGAACAGTGGCCACATTTTATAGATGGGAAGTCTGAAGCTTAGAGAAGTGATGCAATTCTTCTGTAATCACTTAGCTCAGGAGTGACAGAGGTGGATCTTGAGCCCCTACCCCTTAGCTCTGGATCTTGTACCCATCCCCTGCCTATGCCATCACTGCCCCCTCTAGATTGCAGTTCACACTGCTGGGTAATGAAGACATTGGGCTAAATCTATCTCTAAGGGAATTTTCCAAATCCTAGCTTCCATGGAAAATTAGGACTCATGGGCTTAGTCTCTAGTCTTTGGGTAACAGCTTCCAGGGTCAATAAGATCACATGAGGAAAGCCCTTTGTTTCTAATAAGTTGTTTTGTTGTCCAAGTCATATTATCAGAAACAGGGTGGGAGACCCCTTCTTGGCAAGAGCTGGATTCTCGGCAGCAACCGTCAGAGTCTTTCATATACCCCAGACGTCTGGATGCTCAAGACTCACAGGAAATGCAGGTAGGCATGATATGGCCCATCCTGGCCTCAGTCTGGTCAGTAGCCACAGCTCCCAAGACAATCCACACCCTACCCACTGGTGGTTTGTGGGACTTGGGAGAAATCCCATTGTTGCCAACCTGGGGACTGTCACCTGCAGGGTTCTAAGGTGTGGGGACCATGAGTCCTGAGCTAGCATCAGTTTTCACTTCTTGGAACTGTCCTATGTATCCCCCATACAATCACACAAGTCCCGTGTCTCTGCCTCTGGAGCAGTCAAACCTGGGATGTAAAGGATTTTGATGATCAAAAATGAGCTATGAAAAAAAAAAAAAAAAGAGCTGTGTGAGCACAGCCACTCAATAAAGACGTTTTGCTCAAGGGCCAACGTTTTGAAAATATGGGATCCATAGAAGAAAAATCACACAGAAGAAGCTGAGTAGGTGAAAAGTAGGAGAAGCCAGGACCTACCAACACCTGAAGGAAATAGTTGGTCTCCTTCTGGGAACCAAGGCTCAGTATGGGGGGAAGGGAAGGGGTGAAGGAAGGAGCTGAGACTGGGCAGTGGGACCCCGTCAGGAAAGGCCAGAGGGGGGCTGCTAAAGGCTGGCTTTGTGACCTCACTTTGGCTAAAAGTCAGGGCTGTTGGGAGGAAAGCAAACTCAGCGCCCCAGCAAACCCCACTGACAACTGTGACGTGGGAAGGGGACAGTGGTGCCCTCTCCAGAGTCCCATTGTTTTCCTGTGTCCCCCTGGCTCTCTGCAGCTGCCCAGTTCTCTGGGGCTGGCCTGCCCTGCCATGTAGCCAATGCTGTGATGTCCTCGGGTACCCCATGCCTGCAGGATTCACAGCTGAGCCCAGAAGAGAGAACACAGGGGCTGTCAGGAGCCCTGTGTCACCCACGTCACCTCCCAGGCCCAATGTCCCACCTATAAAATGGGACAGGCTAGATGTTCCCTGAGGGCGCTTGGTGCCAGTCATGCCAGGGCTCCCATCCTAGATTCTATGGGGGGAGGGCTGGTCTCCATGGAGAGGGAGAGGCTGTGCTGGCCCTGAATCTGGCAGCAGTCGTAGCTGGCCGCCCACGCACAGGCAGGCAGGAGGCAGGGTGCTGCAGTCTCGTTGCCAAGCACAGAGAACTTTCCACTGGGTCCAGGTTTCCATCACCATGGCAACTGCTGGGTGGTGGAAGCAGAATTCCTCAGAATTCCGGGGAGAGCATATGGGGGAGGGAAGAACAAGAAAGTGAGCCCTGAGTAGGCCCTGGGCGAGGGTAGGGCCAGTACCCAAGCGGACCCCACATTTCCTCTGCCATTTTCATTCCCTTCTCCCTCTTTTGATGTTTCTATGTTCTTTTCTCCTTTCTCTAGGTCCTCCTTCCCACTCCCTTCCCTGAGCCCTTGCCCTTAGGAACAGTAGTTGGTGTTTATTGAGCACATACTATGCACCAGGCACTGTTCCAAGTGTTTTACACATGTGAATTCATTTAACCCTCTCACCACTATGTGGTAGGTACTATCATCATCCCCATTTCACAGATGGGCAAGTGGAGGCCCAGGGAGGTTGGGTGACTTGCCCAGTAACTGGCAGACTCAGGAGTTTGGCTGGATGCCAGTGACTGAACTCTCAGCCACTGTGGTGTCTGGATGGTCTCCATTGTCTAAGAAACACCAGGGGCTGCTAATGAAATGAAGGTGGGGGAACACAGAGGGGCACAGGCAGCACATGTCCATGCTCTGAAGACCCTGTCCCCACTTCCCCTCCCACTGCCTGCACCCCACACCAACCTTCCTGGTTGAAGCCAGAGTGGAGGGCAATGCCAGCTGCCCACACCTGCCGGGCACCACTGTTGGCTGAGTTTCCTGGCCTTGGCTGACCAGCACTCGCTCTCTCAGGCCCAGAGGAGGCTCCTGTCCTAGAGATGGCATTGGGAGGTTCAGGGAGCCAGAGACCTGGGTGCCATTCCCAGCACCCCCTCATTTCTCCTGGGGGACCCTGGGGATTGAGAACCTGACCCAGGGTTCAGGTCTGCCTATGCCCATCATACTCCTACAAGAGGCTTAGAATTCCAGGGGGTTCACTGCACTCCTCAGAACCTTTCAGATGATGGTGAGGGGTTGGTGGGAGATCATGTGTAAAGATATCGTGGGAGCAGCAAAGATAGTAACTCAGCCAGGCCAGTCACCAGGCATGACCTCCATGGTGAGCCACTTGGCCAGGTGTATAAAGACCAGCACAAACTGGGGACTGGGAAAGACCTGCTTCAGTTCTGGCTTTAAAGATGACCAGCCGCTCTGCAGGCTGGCTCCTTGTTTTCTCCTGGTTTCTGTATCCTTGTGGCTCATGCTCCTCTACTCACTACCTTGGGTGGGACTTTTGTCTTCAGATCCCTCTAAGGCTTGTCCCACTCTCTCCAACTCTCTGGATCAAATTTCCAAGGAGTCCAGCCTGGACATCTTAATTGCTGGCACCCTGATGGCACAGAACTCCCCCTCCAGACCACCCCACGGGCTGCTGGCCAGGCCACTGATTGGCCGCTCTGAGTCTGGTGCTTTCTGCTGGTCCAATCAGCTGTGGCCAGGGAGGCGGGGTCCCATGTTACTGAAGATTGTTGCTAAGGTAATGGATGGATTTCTTCACTGTCTAAGCCATTTGTAATTGGGGGTTCTTTTACCTGAGCAGGCACCTCACTAACCTGGACTTGGGTCTCATACCCTTGGTGCTGAGTCACTTGCTTCTATGCTTCTATGTAGTCAGGTGAATTGTGGTTTCTGTTACTAGTAACCAAAACCTCATGGCCGGCCTGCCATTCCATGTTTACTGAAAAATTGAATGAGTCAGACATGGTCAAGCTCGGTCGTGACCTTACAGAACTGAGGTGAGGGGATCCAGAATGTTGTCTCAAGAAACCTGGAGGTCCCACTTCTATCAGCAAGCCTCCTTCCAGCGGTCAGCCAAAAGTAATGAGTGAGGTTTATGCTTCCATCTGCTGGCCCCAAGACACCTATGCCGAGAAGGACCAGAGAAATTAACTCATCCAACTCCTTCCCACCATTTCGGTCATGGGGGGGAGCTCTGAGTGCTCAGTCCTGGGCCAGGCCCCCCATTGTAGGAGCCAGCTTTCTATCACCCATAAGGGCAGGGGGGTGTATCTGCAGCCAGAGGCTCGCCATCCTCCACAGGGCTCACTGCAAATCTCCTATCAAGCCAGCCCTACAAATGTCTCCCCGACTCCTGGAGCTTCATGATCAAAGGGACTGTGGCTCCATCTCCAGCGTATTATTCATGCCTCACTATGTGGGCAGGATGTACCAGCTCAGCACGGAGTACTTGGGAAGGATGGGAAGACAGGGCCGTCATGATAGGCAGAAAACCTTTTCACTCCAGAGCAAGACTGGGCATTAAAGAGTACCCAGCCCGATTCCCCCATCCCCCAGCCTCTGCTTGCACACCTCTGATGATACAGAATCATCTCTTTGTTGGTTTATGGTGTCCTTATTGGCATGAATGTAATTAAGCCTCTTTGTGAATTCCCCCCATTATGGTTTTCCTTCTGAGACCACTGAGTGGGCACACGTAACTCTCCATAGTGAATTCCACTCCTTTCTTTGACCAATCCACATATGCCCCAACCTCCAGGACCCTCAACACTCCAGCCATTTATGTCTGCCTCTTTCTAAAGCAGGGGTTGCAAACTACAGCCTAAGGGCCAAATCTGGTCCACCACCTGTTTTGTAAATAAAGTTTTATTAGGACACAGCCACACTGACTCATTTATTATTGTCTATGGCTGCTTTTGTGCTACAAAGGCCAAGTTGAATAGTCAAGACAGACACTGTATGGCCCACAAAGCTTAAAACATTTACTACCTGTCCCTTTACAGAAGAGTTTTCTGACCCCTGTTCCAAAGCATCAGTGGTCCCCTAAATGGTACAAGAGATCCCAGGTATGGCCTGACCTTCAGGATGGGCACCTCCCTTGGTGTCCCCTCCTAGGATCCTCTGTGTGACTGCTTGGTGCAGCATCAGATGCTGTGGATTTCAGCAGCCATGACCCGGCATTGGCTCCATGAGAACCTGTGGTCAACAGAAATGCCCAGGGCACTTTTGCACAGCCTGTCGCTAAGGCCTATTGCCAGAACAAGTGCCCCGGCCCTTGAGTTTTGCAGGACCTGCATTCATCTTGGTTCATTCTCCTTTGCTGTCTTTGTCCCAACTTCTTGCTTAATAAAGGCTATTTTGAACCATGAGTCCCTCGTCCATCTATGAACCAGCCCTCCCAGCTTTGTGTTTTCCATATACAGACTGTCCCTGACCCACAATGGTTTAACTTACAATTTTTTGACATTACAATGGTGCAAAAGCAGTATGCATTCAGTGGAAACCATACTTTAACTTTTGAATTTTGATCTTTCCCTGGCTGGTGATATATGGTACAATCCTCTCTCGTGATGCTGGGCAGCAGGCAGTGAGCACAGCTCCCAGTCAGCCAGCAATCACGAGGGTAAACAACCCATACACTTACAACCATTCTGTACCCAGACAACCATTCTGTTTTTCACTTTCAGTATAGTCTTCAGTAAATGACATGAGATATTCAACACTTCATTATAAAACTCTTTGTTTTAGATGATTTTGCCAAGCTGTAGGTTAATATAAATGTTCCGAGCACTTTAAGATAGGCTAGGCTAAGCTATGATGTTCGCTAGGTTAGGTGTGTTAAGTGCATTTTCAGCTTACAGTGATTTCAACTTACCATGGGGTTTATCGGGATGTAACCCCATTGTAAGTTGAGAAAGTTTTCAGCTTCCTTTCTGTGTGTTCATCTAAATTATTGATTTTAAAAGAGCCCTGTAGCATGTCACTAGAGACCTCCTTTCCCAGTTGTTATTGATCTACTTATCAGTGCTCCTTAGGTATCATTAACCAACCTGCTGTGACCAATCTCCACCTACAACCTGCAAGGTTCCATTTTACTATATTATTAGTAAGGATGATTGGGAGCATTTTGTCAAATATTTGACTGGGTTTCTTTTCTCAAGTATTACCACCCACCTTTTAGAAAACAGAATTGTAGAATAGAAGAGACTTTGGAAATCACCTAACTCATACTCTTTTCTCACAGATGGTGAAGCCAAGGCCCAGAGAAGTGACTGGTCCAAGATGACAGAGTGAATTGGTGGTAGAACCAGGAGTAGGGTGCTCTTTTCATGACACCCTGATGACTCATACTGTGTATAAGTTAGAGTAGGCTAACTGCTGTAACAAATAGGCCCAAACATGTAACAGATCACCACAACAGAAGTTATTTTTGCTCACACTAGTCCTGGCTGAGTATTCAGGGTGGTTAGTCAGCTGTCCTCCTCACTGTCCTTCAGAGACCCAGGCTCCTTCCATCTCGTGGCTCGGCCATCCTGCAGGGCATTGTCATAGTTCACTGCCATCATCTGAAAGATGGAGACAGAGCCCTGGCCCAGTCAGGAGAATCCTACTTCTACTTTTCTGAAATCCCAAATGACTTTTTTCTGGCTTTCACTGCTCCCTTCATGCTGCCTTGAAGCCATTCCTCCAAACTGCAGCCTTCTCTTGGCCCCTTGTGTCACGTGCTCAGCCCCTCTGCCCATCTCGGAAGGGTTGGGTCTGGAGTCAGGGCTGGCCAGGTGGGCAGGGCTGCAGTCCAAGTCACCAAGCAGAGGGAGACTGGAATAATTGAACAGCTGGTGTGCGTCCAATAATCATCCACTCTGCAAGGCGGGGGGGGAAGGGGGGCGCTTCCCCCCCATCCTGTGGCAGGAGAGAACAGGAAGCGGCAGCTGGCAAGTTCACAGTTGGAGTCTGCCCACACAGAATCACAAATCCTTCTCTCTGAATTTAAATGTGCCTGGTGCCATGGTGAAAGAAGCAATTCCTACCCTGAGGATATTCAATCAGGCTGAGAGGTCTACCAACCAGGCCCTCTAAGAGGTGGCCTTCTTTGTCACCACTGCTGTTGTGGTTGGATAAGATTGGGAACACCCGGCCCCAATTCTTTTTTTTTTGGCTGTGTTGAATCTTCATTGCTACACGCGGCTTTCTCTAGGTGTGGCGAGCGGGGGCTATTCTTTGTTGTGGTGCACGTGCTCTAGAGCACAGTCTCAGTAGTTGTGGCGCATGGGCTTATTTGCTCTGCAGCATGTGGGATCCTCTCAGACCAGGGCTCGAACCCGTGTCCCCTGCTTTGGCAGGTGGATTCTTAACCACTGCGCCGCCAGGGAAGTCCCCTGACCCCGATTCTTAATATTCTACGTCCACCAGGCCCTTTCCCTCTAGTAGTTTTCTGGGAATCTGTATTTGTAAAGCCTGGGACCTTATTCCTAGTGCTGCAGGAAGGGGGACACCTTGCAGGGTCCGAGAGTGGGCTCCAAAATGAATTGTCCAGGAGACACACGTGCTGACAAAGCGAGAGACTTTATTGGGAACAGGCGCCCTGGTGGAGAGCAGCAGGGTAAGGCAACCCAGGAGAACTGCTCTGCCACGTGGCTCGCAGTCTTGGGTCTTATGGTGATGGGGTTAGTTTCCAGGTTGTCTCTGGCCAATCACTCTGACTCAGGGGCCTTCCTGGTGGCGTGCACATCACTCAGGCAAGATGGATTCCAGCGAGAAGGATTCTGGGAGATTGGTAGGGACGTATAGACCGGTGTCTCCTCCCTCTTCTTGGCCTTTCCCGAATTCTTCCGGTTGGTTGTGGCTTATTAGTTCCACGTTCCTTACCAGGACCTCCTGTTGTAAGATAACTCATGCAAGTGGCTACTATCATGCCTGACCAGGGAGGGTGGTTTCCGTCAGTGGTTCCCCTAACACTAGCATTCAAGGCCGTTCCCTTCAGACACACCCCATTCTCATCTGTCCTTACCATCTCCTCGAGCCATGCTCTTTCCTGAGGCATTGTGGCATCAAAGGTCTTTAGAGTCATGCAATTCTTGCTTCTGCCATTTACCAGCAGTATAGGCAATCTCACTGCGGCCCAGTTTCCTTACCTGTCAGATAGAACTAACAGTGAGTAATCAGCAGGGATATTGTATGGATTAAGTGAAATGAAGGTATGTAAAAGAGCCTAGTACAGTGCTCCATAAATACCGTCTTCTCTGTGACTTTCCCCTCTCTCACTGGATTCCCATAGCTTCCTCTTCCTCTCTGCCTAGCCAGCTGCCACTTACGCCTCAAGCTCCACCGCCAGTATCTTCCAATGACTATCGGAGGTAGACCTTCTCTGACCAACCCATTCCTCAGTCACCTCTTTGCTATAGTCCTCATTGATAGGGAGTAGTTATAAATCCCTTACCGGGATAAGATGCAGGGCTCCATGTGGTCAGTCTTTGCATAGAGTTGCACTCAAAGACAGTCAAGCAACCAAAAGTAATTTTAAAAGACATTTCAGTCCTTATTCTTGATGCTTGAAAAACAAATTCATCATCCACAGCAGACTTCTCAGAAGCTCCTTTGCAACTCCCAAGTTCTCATACAGCCTGAAGCTGCAGCTCTCAAAAGCCCATCCCAGCCCCAGCCCTTACAGATTTACTTTCATTCTCTCCCCTCCAGTTCTTTACGATGTACATTGCAGGGTGGGGGAGGGGAACACAAACACTCACAAATTAATGTGCATCTTGTCCTCCTCATATGTGTTTGAGTTTCCAATGGGTACCTCCCTCATCTAATTATAAGCTCTAACACAAAGGAGCTATTGATTTGGGGGACTGACTTTTTATTTCATATCATTTCAAACAGACAAAAAATTTGCAAGAATATAAAGGCTCCCCCTTATATTCTTGACCCAAATTCATTAATTGCTTACTTTTTGCCCCATTTGTTTCCTCCCTCTCTCTCTCCATATATATTACCATATATTACAGTGTTAATATATATTATACATTTTATATATTTTTATATATATATTAAAAAAATTTTTCTGAAATCATTTGGAAGTCAAAGATTTCATGCCCCTTTATTCCTAAATACTTCAGTGTGAATTTCCTAAGAAAAAGGACATTCTCTTATATAACCACAGTACAGTTATAAAAATCAGGAAATTAACCATACCAGGAAAATACTATTATCCGTTGTACAGTCCATATTAGAATTTCATCAATTGTCTCAATAATGTCCTTTATAGTCCTTTTATTTTCCCAAGCTAAGACCCAACCCAGGGTCTAGAATTGCTTTTAGTTGTCCTATTTCTTTAGGAGGAAATATTTTATGTATTGTGGGTTTTTTCTTTTTTTTTCTGAATCCCTACCCCTACCCAGCAGTGCTTAGCACAAAGCTATGAACTTAATAGCAACTCAGTAATCACTTTGAATTGAATTAAGAACAACAGGCTTAACAGTAGTAATTTCAGCTTCACACCCTATGGCAAACACTGTTGGTTATGTACCCAACAGTCATTCCCCCTCTCTTTCCCCGGGTTGATGGATGTCATGGTGGTTGGATGGAAAGATGGGTAGATAAGTGAGTGGATAGATGGATGGTGGATAGGACAGTGTGTAAATGGATGGATAAGGACTAGTTGGATAGACTGATAGGTGGATGGGTGGATGATAGATGGGTCATGCATGGAATGACGTATATGGGTGGGTAAATGGAGCAGTTGGTGGATCTGTGAATGGATGATGGATGGTTGGAGGGATAACTGGTTAAATGGGGGGAATTGGTGGGTGGATGTTATTTGTACCCAATATTCACAATGATGTACTGGATGAAGTTGGGAGTCAGAAGTCCATGGTTCAGACTCCAGCTTGCCTCCTACTAGCTGGGAATCTTGGAGAGCTCCTTCCCCACTCAAGATCTCAGCAGTGTCCTCTGTAAAACGAGGTGGCTGGACTAGTTGGCTTTTTTGATCCCTTCCAGTTTGGACCAACTCCTGTCTCAGAAACATTAAGTGATTTTTCCAAGGTCATGATGGGGCCCAGATTTGGATCTGGTCAATCTGACTCTAAAGTGCATTCTTTTTAACTGTTCTGCTTCACAGCCACTATTGGAACATCAGAAGAAAGGCTGGAAGTCCAGTCAGGGGTTCCTTGTTCCCCAGTCCCAAGCCCCTAATCCCCTATACCACCAAGCACCATCTGGCCTTGTTCCACATTTTTCTGCCTCATCCAGAGCCGAAGTGATGACGCAGGTGGCATTTTCTACGGGCCCCTCCCGACTCACTTTCCTCCCAGCTCAGCTTCTCCATTGCCCACCCGTCCCCGTCCCTGCACCCTTTGTCACACCCTCACCCCACACTCGGCAGCTTGCAAGACTTCCTTCCTCCTCCGAGTGCCAAGTGCCACGGGAACTGGAGAGAGGTGCTGCAGCTCTGAGACCTGGCTCCTCTCCAGCCACGTGCGAAGGGAAGAATTAGCACCTACCCACATGGACAGGAATTGGGCTCCGCTCCCACAGACACCAGGGATGCGCAATTTTCAAGGTGCTTTCAGATGAGTATCACTTGCCTCCTGGATCCTAACACAGGAGGCCCAGCAGGTGCTGAAGAAGACTGCAAACAGGGTCACCAAAAATAAATGAGGAAAAATAAAACATTTTAGAAAGATGTTGATAGGTAATGTTGTAAAAGCACTGTCAAAATAATAATCATGAAAAAAATCAGAACTCATTTGGACTATGGTATTTCCGGTATTGTTTTAATTTTGTATGACTTCTGCGGTGGTGGCGATCCCCAGAATCTCTTCCAAATATAGTGGCCCTGCCTTTGGGGAGTTTGGAGCAGTGAGACTGGCTGGGGCTGAGCTGGGCAAGGTAGGGAGAGCTGAGGCCTGGGCCCATAATTCTGGTATTTGCTGACATGAATTCCACTTGGGACCCCAGAGAAGCCATAGGGTGGGCTCCCCCAGCCTCAGGTCCCTGTCGCTCAGCTCCCCTAGGCCCACATTCAGGTCAGAAGTTATCTCCCCCGCTCCCAGGTACAGCTCTCTGAGCTGGAGGGGTGAGTCCGGGCCTGGGGGCGGGGGGAGGGGTAACATGTCCAAGGCCGCACAGCCAGTTCCAGACAGAGCCAAGGCTTGAACCTTATGTGGTAGGAAATGAAGGGCCCGTGCAATCCACGTCATTTGTACCAGTGCAAAAACAAGAGCCTCTACTGAGAGCTGTCCCTGGCAGTGACCCAGTGTTGTAACTAGGCCAACAGTTCGCATTGAGACTTAAATTTGGACGAGCAGGTGAGTGTGTTATCTCCACACCCTTCGGCAGACATCAGCTGGCCTTCCATCTCTATTAGAACATGGATTTGATGCATCTTCATACTACACACATTCTTCATTCAACCCATGAACCCTTGCTGAACACCAGCTGTGGGCCAGGTGACTAGAGAAGATAAGTAAACAAAGAATCCAGAATCCAGTTTGTGATTCAGGCAGGGCTTGTGCTAAGTGACCTGCGAGCACAGAGACAGAATGACATTAATTTTGCCTGAGGAGGTTGGAGAAAGTCTCTCCAGGGAGCTGGCATTGCGAGATGGGTGTAAGGGGTGGGAAGAAGTCATGTTTACTGAGCATGGTATTACTTAGCGTAATTCTAGTTACTGTAACAAGCAAACCTTGAAAAGGACAATGGGTCAAACATGGTAGAAGTTTACTGTGTATTCAAGTAAAGTCTGAAACTATGTTTCTGATTAAGGAGTGACTCTCCCCCACATGGCAGTGCAGGGGCCCAGCCTCCTTCCACATTGCGGCTCCACCATCTGCACCTTGCTTGTCTGCATGAGACTAGCAGAAGGGGAAAAGCATGGACAATTACCTGTGGGAAGTTTTTTATGGCCCTTACCTGTAAGTATCACACATTATTCTGATCATATTCCATTGACTAGCACACAGGCACCTGGCCACACCTGACTGCAAGGAAAAATGGAAATGCTTTTTAAGGATATGCTCAGGAAGAAAGGATGGGTTTGGTGAGCTAGAACAGACGTGTATTAATTGTACTGTCTCTTTCATCTGTTACTCTTATCAGCAATACTGTGAAGTAAGGCACTATTATCATTTCCAGTTTACAGATGAGAAAGCTGAGGCTTGAAAAGATTCTACAGTTGGCCCAAAGTCACAGAACTGGTAAGTGGCTGAGCTGTGATTCAATACCAGGTTGGTCTGTGTGAGTCTGAGGTCTATTCACTTACCCAATCCCATCAAGATTCATAGATTCCCAGGAAAGAGAAAGAACAGAAAGCAAACATGAGGGTGAACGGAGAAGAATAAAAAAAACCAATGGAGGGTGAGAAAAAGGAAGCAAAGGGGAGGTATATTTTGAAGGTGATAACACCAGCCAGTGTGGAGGAAGAAGAGAGGAAAGAAACACAAAGTGAAGTTAATGAGAATCTTTGCAGTTCATGCTGTCGCCCATGCTTAAGCCATGGTTACCATGGAAAGGTTTAAAAGCAGGCCCCACCAATCTCACCTATGAACCCAGATAGAAAGATCTTAAATAAAATACTAGCAAACAAAAACCAACAGCACATTTAAAAACAGCACATTGTGACTATTTAACATGCATTGGAGATATTCACCAATGCAATTAGATAAGAGAAAGGAAGTAGAGGTATAAGAACCAGAAAGGAAGAGGTAAAAACTTTCTCTATATGCAGATGATATGACTATATGTATTTGGAAAAGCCAAAAGAATATGGAAAAACTGCTATAAATGTTGAGAATTTAGCAAAATAGTAAGATAAAATTAACATGCAGAAACCAATAGTCTTCATAAATATAAAAAATTATGTTAGAAATTATAAAAAACAGCAGAGCAGACTCCATTTATAATAGCAAAACTTAAAAAAAAATTAGACATAAACTTAACAAGAAATGTGTAAAATCTATAGGAAGAAAAAGTTTTAAGTTCCTGAAATGCAAATATGTACACTTGAGTAAATTGGTGTATATACCATGTTCTCAGGTAGAAAAATTCAACGTTGTAAAAATGCCAATTCTCCATAAGTTAATTTATAAATTTACTGAGATCTCCCACTCCCAAAATACCATCTATTTTTCCCTGGAGCATCAGAGGTTGATTACAAAATTCATAAGGAAAAAAGCTAGTAAGAGTAGCCAAAAAAAAGAAAAAAAAAAAACTAAAAAAGAAGAGTAATAAGGGATCCTAGCATTAAAAGATATTAAACATATTTTAAAGCCTCTATAATTATAACAGTATAGTATTGGTGCACAAATTGATCAAAATCCAGAAATAAACACAAGTGTATATGGAAATTTGGTATATGATAAAGGTAGAATTTCAAGTCAATGGCGGCAAAGAAGAACATTCTTATTTTTTTAATTTATTTTATTTTAATTTGTTTGTTTGTTTATTTATTGATTGATTTATTTTGGCGATACCACATGACATGCAGGATCTTAGTTCCCCGACCAGGGATCGAACATGTGCCCCCTGCAGTGGAAGCACAGAATCTTAACCACTGGACCACCAGGGAAGTCCCAGAAGAACATTTAATTTTATTTTATTTTATTTATTTATTTTTTAAAATTTATTTATTTATTTGTTTGTTTATTTATTTTTGGCTGCATTGGGTCTTCGTTGCTGTGTGCAGGCTTTCTCTAGTTGTGGCAAGCAGGGGCTATCCTTCGTTGCGGTGTGCAGGCTTCTCATTGCAGTGGCCGCTCTTGTTGTAGAGCACGGGCTCTAGGCATGCAAGCTTCAGCAGTTACAGCACACAGGCTCAGTAGTTGTGGCTCACGGGCTCTAGAGCTTAGGCTCAGTAGTTGTGGTGCACAGGCCAAGTTGCTCCGCAACATGTGGGATCTTCTTGGACCCGGGCTCAAACCCGTGTCCCCTGCAT
Organism: Lipotes vexillifer; assembly: GCF_000442215.2. Lineage (NCBI taxonomy): Eukaryota > Metazoa > Chordata > Mammalia > Artiodactyla > Lipotidae > Lipotes > Lipotes vexillifer. Next base: position 1,026,227 of record NW_006799727.1, read on the forward strand.
CAGCAGGCGGATTCTTAACCACTGCACCACCAGGGAAGCTCAGAAGAACATTTTAATAAGTTGTGTTGAGACAACTGGGTAGCCATATAGAAAAAGATAAAATCAGATCCAGTCTTCACATTGCATGCCAGGATAAATTCCATATGAACCAGAAATCTAATTGTAAAAACGAAATAAAATTCTATAAAGAGAATACATGTGAATTCCTTTATAACCTGGGGTTGGAAAAACATTTTTTAAACTATGACTAAAAATCCAGAAGCAATAAGAGGAAAAAATAGTAAAATTACTATATTAAAAAGTTTTCATTTTTTTCATATAAAAAAATAAGCACAGTGAAAAAATGATAAACTGGGGAAATATTTTTAAGCTTATATCACAAAGAGTTAGTACCCCTAGCAACAACTCAGTAGAAAAATGGATGAAAGATATGAGTAGACAGTTCCCAGGGGCAAAAAAAAGCATGTAGCCACTAAACTTATAAAAATAGAAAATGCAAATTAAAACTAAACCAAGATACCACTTCTTACCTAACATATTGGCAAACTCCAAAAATTTAACAACATACACTATTGGAGAAGCCTTAGGGAAACAGGCACTCTCACATAATTCTGGTAGGAAAACAAAAAAAAAACAGCACTCCCTATCAAGAATTTGGCAATATCTAGCAAAATTACGTAGGCCTTACCTTTTGACCCCACAATCCCATTTCTAGGAATCTATCCCAAAAGTACACTGAAAGAAATACAAAATGATGTAGATAAAAGTCATTCATTGAAGCATTATTTGTAACAGCCAAAAACTGGAAAAAAAACAAATATTGATCAATATGTAATTGGTTGAATGGCCTATGTACATCCATACAATGGATTACTATGCAGCTGTATAAAAGAATGAGGACAATGTCTAAGTAATGTTATGGAGCAATTTCCAAGACATATTGTTAAGAGAGGGTGCAGAACAGAGTGCATAGTTTGTCCATTTTTTGTGTAGAACAGGGAGAAATACATATAAACACACACACACACACACACACACACACACACACACGCATGTGTGTGTTTTATTTATATTTTTAAGAAGAAACAATTGAAGGAATCCCCCAAGCTAATAAAAACAATAGAAGTGAACATAGCTAGAAGTAGACTTATCTGAATGTACCGTATTTTATACTTTTGACTTGGGATCAAGTAAATAAAAATGAAAAAAAATCAAAGAATCTCAAAAGTTTTTCAAAAAATCACAGGCCAACTTGAAAGCTTGCTATAGCACTATCAAAAGACCTGGCTATAACCCAGCTCCACCATTAACTCTCTGTGTGACCTTCAACCTCTCCAAGATTCAGGTGCCTCCCCTTTTAAACCTCTCTGCTTCAAATGCTTACATGGGAGATACAAACGCAGCTGGGCCCACTAATCCCATGATCACTCCAGCAGTGATCACCATCCCTGTTCCTCTGTAAATGTTGACCCAACAAGTGACAGGTAGGCAGGGACTGTTCACAAGAATTGCAAGTCTTTCAAAGCACTTGTTTACTTGATCTCTTAAAATCAAGCTTAGAATTTCTACCATGTTTAATACTAAACACAAATCACCTATTTTGAGCTTAATGCCACCCATAAAAGTGTTTTTGAGAACTGTTACGTGTTTCTGAGCTTGTATTTAGTTAATCAAATAATTTTCTGTGGCTATTTTTAAGTGTTTATTTGGTTAGTCAAAGGTTTGATATGTGTAAAATTGGCCGAATCATGTGTAAGAACTCTGGAAAACCATAGAAAAAATGGTAATAAACATTAAAGGAGCAAGAAACAGACTGTAATGGGGGGCGGTATATGCACCCAAGGGGTGCTAAAGCTGATTCATCTGAGTTCAGACAATATTTGAATTTTTGTTCAGATCTTCATGTAAAAATTAGGAAAGAAATGATACTTTACTAATGTTTAATTTACAAACTGACCTCTAGGTTGTCCCAAATCAGGCGACCACAGTGTGGAGAGGTTAACGGCAGACCCTCTTCCATAAGTGTTTCAGTGCATGGGTTTCAGGTTTGCCCAAGGCAACTGAGTTTGCAAACTACTTTTCATTAAATCAGCTCTCAAGAAGTGGACATATGGCTTTAAAAGACTCCCAAGAATCTATGGGCTGAAGATAATACAAATCACGTAAGCACAGGAGAAAAACAAGCAAATGACAAAGCTGACCCTCCTCTCTTCCGAGGACAGCCTTTACTTTCAGCTGCTTTGAGATAAAACCAGTGACAAATCTGACAAACTATTACCCCTAGCCCCCAATTTTAAATTCTCAACAAGACTATTTGAAAAGTGGGTTATTTCCATCATAGTAAGTGATGGCCCTTGCACGAAGTCTATATTGGGCCTTGAGATATTGATTCCTGATAGCAGTGCCTGAACATAACTTATAGGCACTTAAATATACGTATATTGAAGGGATGCATGCTCAGAAATTTTTGCTGGTGGCATACATGATCAGAAAGTTTAGAAGCTCCTTTACGTTGATCAAGGGAGGCATACAACATCAGAGAAAGAGAAGAATGATTGGAAATGAAAAGACCAGGAGAGGAGCTCAGCTAAGGGTTAGGGCACAGAATCTGCAGCGAGGCCGCCTGGGTTTAAATCCCAGCTCCTCACTTACCCACAAGTTGACTTAACCTCTCTGGGCTTCAGCTTTCTGTGAAATGTAGATGATGACTGTACCTACTTCATAGGGCTGCTATGAGGAGTCAATGAGTTAATAACACCTCAAACAATGCATGGCTCATTGTAAACGCTCCCTATGAGTTTGCTATGTAAGTTACAAGATCCCATAGGTTTTCATCAAGTGGAAATACTAATTGTGAATAAACAATATACCGTATTATAAACTAGCATAGGAAGTATGTGTCACAAACGTGAGCTATTAGGAACAGGAGTCAAACAAAACGGCAGATGAATGGCAGATGCCAGGCTGGTGACAGCTACTGGAATGATAATCCTTGGACTCTCCCCTCCCATGGGATACACATGACATCATCTACACAGGCTCTGGGGGTGGTTGAGATGAAAAGAAATCAAGATGCTGCTGGAGCTCCCAGCCTGATGGTGGCGGCAATGATGCCAACATGAAGACCCAGTGAGACAGAGGCTGGGACCAGGGAGGGTCTGGCTGGGATAAGCTTTTCCTTGGTCAGTCTGATTCCCTCTGACCTGGATAACTCTCCTGCTGACCCCGTGTCCGTCTTCTCTCCCCGACCTGGAGCTCAGGGCATCAGCCCCCATAGCAATCAGGTTCCCTGAGGGAGAGTTCTGACCTCAGCCAGTGAGCTCACCAAATGGGGCACCCATTCCGTGAGAGCCCACCTGAGGGAAGGTGAAGGCTCTCGGTCCCCAGGAGCAAGCGACACAGAGAACAATGGCATCACAGCACGTGGGCTTTCACCTGCCTCACAATGTGAGGATCTATTATTTATCCAAGTAGTGTGGGCTTCCAGAAGCCCAGAGGGCTGGGTGCCTTATTCCATCCATCAAAATAATAACTGAGTAATTAGTAAATAATAGAATGGAATTGATTTTGTGAAAGGCAAGCAGTTAGGTGCCTCGTGGGCTGCGACAATGAAATTCAAGGACTGGAGAGGGGACCTGAAGAGGACTGAAATCCTAAGAGGCTGGGCAGGGCAGGGAAGGAGGTTGTCAGGGAAAGAGACAGGGGCCCCAGGCTGCTTTGCCTTCCTCCGGTCCAGAGCCCTGTGGGTGCTATACGTTGACCCTCCATTCAGCCAAGCATGCACTCCAGCTGGGGCCAGATTTTAGGAGCTGCTCATGAGTGTAGATCTTGCAGAAGGGGCTGGGGCTCTGTAGCGGGTGGCCAGGGCAGTGGCACCCTTGTATTCCCAGTGCCCAACCCGGACCTTGGCTCAGAGCAGGGGGCCATCAAATATTTGGTGAAATGAACAAAGAAATGAACGTGCATTGGCTCAGAAACCAGAGGGGCCATATGGCGAAGGGGTTAGTCACTCGGACCCTACAGCCAGAGTGCCTGGGCTCTGTTATTTCCTACTGCATGACCTTGGGTATGCTATTTAATCTCTCTGTGCCCCTGTTTCCTCATTTATGAAAAGGACGAGGGGATTAAATGAGTTATTAGAAGTCTAGAATATTGCCCAGTACCTGGTAAACACTAGCTGTTACGATTCGCAGGACCACAGGACCGTGGTGCCACAGCATGCAGGCCAGGACTTTCGCCACCCACCCATGTGCCAAGTATCGCCATGCCGCCCGTCATGTGTCCCCCCCGACAGCTCTCAGGTATGCCCCACCTCCCTGATCTCACTACCTCCCCTCACCCCTCACCCCTCCTTTCTGACCTGCAGGCCTCCAGGCCTCCTCCTCTCTTCTCAGTGGCATCGAATGCCAGGCTAGCCATGGGAGAGATCATCTAAGTCCTTTCTACTCAAGCTGTGGTCCTTGGACCAGCAGCTTTGGCATCACTGGGGAGCTCGTGAGAAATGCAGACCCTCTGACCCCACCCCAGACCTACTGGATCCGAGCTGGCAGTTCAACACGATCCCAGGGGATCTGCGTGCACATTAAAGCCAGAGAAGCGCTGGAGTGGTCCTCAGCCCTGCTGCATATTAGAATCACCAGGGAGCATCGAATCAGAATTGCGGGGGGTAACACTTAGCCATCAGTAATTTTTACAAGGTTCCTGAGGTTAAGAACCACTGACTAGACAAATGCCCTCCCTTCATTCACAAAGAGGCTGACTAGGGTCAAATCTAGCCAGGGAAGAGCAGGTCATAGAACACAGGCTCCCTTCCTCCTGGCTCAACAGTGTGAGAGCTCAGCTCCTGTTCTGGGCCCCATGGAAATGATGGTGGATGAGATACTGTCTCGACCCTGAGTAGCTCCTGGTCTGGGGAGGGAGACACTCAATTAAAGAACCAACAAAGTAGTGTGGGAAGGGCTGGAGTCTCCGTGCAAACTTGAGAAGCACAGAAGAGGGGGTGAAGGACCCACCTGGGGGAGCCCCAAGGGGAGGTATGGGGTGGGCGGTCTCTAAGCCTCATCCTGAAGAGCTGGGAATTTGGCAAATGTGAGAAGGAAAGATCATTCCAGAAAGAAGGCACAGCATTGCAAAGGCGTGAGTTCACAGTTGGGCTCCTTGGTGAGTGGGGACTGGTGAGAAGCTCAGAGGGGTGGAAGCCTAACGTTTGGAGAACACAGCTTGGTGAGAGATGAGGATGGAGATACTGTCAAACTGAATAGACCTAGACTGCCACGGAGGGGAGTCTGAACTTTATCCTGAGGGCAACAGGCAGGCACTGGTAGGAAGGTGCAAGGACAGAGCCACACTTGACTTTCAAGATCACTGGTGGCAGAGGGGACAGTGGACGGGAGGGGACAAGCTGGGGGAGAGGGGAACAGAAGAGATATGGAGAAGGTGTAACCTGGAACTGTGACAGAGGATGGAGACAAGGAGCCAGATGCAGCCTGTTAAGTCCGAGGAGAAGTCAAGGAGGGATGTGTGGGATGGAGACAAGCCAAGCTCCAAGGTCCAGAGCAAGGATCTCAGTGTGAATCCCAGTTAACTACCTCCTCTCTGTGCCTTAGCTTCCTTATCCATAAATGGGACTAACAGCAGGACCTCCACCTGGTTTTAGTGTGAAGATTAAATGCATCAATACTGGTGGAACGCATAGAATGTTGCTTGGTACATTGTAAACGCTTGACAAGTGTGTTACGGCATTGATGACCAGCAGAATATCAGACAATCATGCTTCTTTTTCTTAGTCTAAATGGCACTGGGAAGCACTTTACTACTTGGGGATTATATTTCCCTGCCTCCTCGATCTTGAGATGAGGCCATGTGACTGAGTTCTGGCCAACAGAATGTGGGGGACATCATGTATGCCACATCCCCACCTGGCTCAGAAAACCTTCTTGGGCTGCCATACTCTCTCTCCCTCCTCCTGCCAGTGGGATATCCAAGCTCAGAATGACCTTGGGGGTGGGGGTCGAAATGATACAAGACCAAAGGCCATCGCTTCCTCCCCTCCGTGATGCTAACTCGAATCCATTCATCTGTCATTTATCTGGCATCATGGAAGAATCAGCTGTCCCACAGAAGTTAACTACCCAGTCAAGAAAGTAAAACATATCAGAAGAACTAAGCTGGAGTCCCCTCTGATTTTAATTGAGTGACCTTGAGTGAGCCCCTTGACCTTTCTGAGCCTTATCAAGAAAGTGGGGATAAACTCATTTACAGGACTGTCAAGAAAATTAGACCAAAGGGTATGTGTAATTGTTGTTTGTAAATTTATATAAGAATGATTGATTTTCCTTAAGATACGATCATCTGGTGTGCCTCATTTAAACAATGGATCTAAGAGATAATTAAACATTTGGATGGCCCAGAATCATCATTATGGACATTGATTATTGCCCTAAATATAATTGGACGATTCCCTCTGGGCTTGTAGAGATTTGGGGGGCTGCTTGCCCCTTCCCTGAATAGGCCCATATTGCTGTATATAACTAGCTGTTGCTTATCTTAAGGCTACAGTAAAAAGATGGAAACCATATATATATATATATATATATATATATATATATATATATATATTTTTTTTTGTATATATATATATATATATATATATATATATATAGAGCACATATGAGAGAGTATTTATATAAAAAATATATATATATATATATATATATATATATATATATATATATATTTTAACTTTGGGTCTATGAGACAGATCAACATTCAGCCATGGTTGAGAAGATCCAGCCTCAGGAAGCTTGCAGGGTCACCCTGCAGGTCAAACCCTGCTTTGCCTGTGGGTTCCCAGTACTCTTATACTCCTTCAAAACCCAGCTCAAGGTTGACCCTTGAGCCCAACCACCCCCATGTTCCCAGGGCTCCTTTTGCATTCCTCCAGCAGAGCGCTTAGCACATCATGGTCCACATTTTTTAAATCTTATCCAACTCCTTGCAGGTAGGAGCTGGATCATCTGCATCTTCAAACTGGACTCAGCACAGTGCTTGGTACCTTGTAGGCACTCAGGAAGTTTTGTTAAATGAATGACTCATAAGTCCAGTAATTTTGGATAGTGATGGGAACTATATCATCTCCCACTGAAAAATCATTTCTCTTTATTTTTGAGTCATACTTAGAGTCTGAACTATTCCCTTTGTTTCAATTACATTAGCTAATTAGTTCAAAGCTTAAGCTTTTTCTTGGTTATTTTCCACGATAGATATCGTTTGTTTCCATAAATAATTTAGGTGCGCACTGTGTATCCCACTTAGAAGGCAGTAAGCGCCTCCAGATACTTCTGAATGGGCTGGAACTGTGAAGAAAGGGAAAACATCCACCCTGAGGGGCTTCTTAACTAGACAGGTGCTGAAAAGGAAGGCACCTCCAGTGCCAGGTTGCAGTTTCTACAGATGGCTGCAGTCGAATCTCCCATCTCACGTGTTTCTGCCATATGACCTTGACTCTTCTCCCGGTGAGAAGGGGCACCTATGTGTGCTCCCCCCGAATCTGGACAGACTCATGATTTCTTTGACTGATAGAGATGGCTTGTTACACTGAAGGGGCAATTGAAATGCCACCTGGCACTGCACAGCCAAGATTCCTCACTTCCGATGGTCATCTGGTCCCTCACTCACCCCCAAACCCACAAATGCTCCACCACCTCAAATTCAAGAATATTTCTGAATCTACCTCTCACAGGCTTCTGTAATCTGATTCATTTGGCCTCTTTGATGTTACTTCCAGTGATATCTTCCAGCCCCTCTTATAACCTACACACACACACACACACACACACACACACACACACACACACACACACACTAAAGAGAACATTCTTTCTTCAAAGGAGACATGCAGGTGGCCAATAAGCACATAAAAAGGTGCTCAGCACCACTCATCATTAGGGAAATGTAAATCAAAACTGCAATGAGATACCACCCCATACACAATGGAATATTACTCATCCATAAAAAAGAATGAAATCTTGCCATTTGAGACAACATGGATGGATCAAGAGGGTATCATGCTAAATGAAATGTCAGAGAAAGACAAATACTGTATTATTTTACTTATATGTGGGATCTAAAAAAACAAAACAAATGGACAAACAGAGTCATAAATACAGAGAACAAACAGGTGGCTACCAGAGAAGAGGGGGTGGGGTAAACAAGAGAATTTACTTCTCTCACACAAAAAAGTAAAGAGACAGGGAGTCCAGGGACATCATGGAGGTTCCACAGTCATCAGAAACCCAGGCTCCTGTCATGTTCTATCATCCTCAGTACACTTCTTCTATCTGTAAGATGGATTCACACTCCAAAGTGGATGCTAGAGCTCCAACCATCACATCAGCATTCCACACCAGCAGAAGCAAGAAATGGGGACAAAAGGACACTCTTCCCAGCTGAATCAGATCCTTTTGAGCAGCCTTTCTAGAAGTCCTACATAACATCTGTGTTTTCACTTCTTTGAACTTAGTCACGTGGCCATGTCTAGCAGCAAGGAAGGCTGGGAAATGTAGTCCCAGCTTTGTTATTAAGGAAAAAAGGGACAATGAATAGTGAGGGGCAGTTAGTAGTTTCTCAGTACAAGATTTTCCTGTGAAACCAGTCCACTAGGATATCTTATATCACATATCACCAAAACCACACAGTTTATCTTTACTGTTAAACACTCAGGGTTTTATGTAATAATAATAATAGTGGTCGTTACCATTCATTGAGCCTTACAGTGTGCCAGACACTAAGTGGTTGATCTGCCTTATTTTATTTAATCCTCACAAAATCCCTATATGCAGGTATTAACTATCATTAACCCCAATTTACAGGTAAGGAAACTGAGACCCAAATGGAGGTTAAATACTACATGCCTAGGGCCACAAAGCTATTAAGAGTTGGGATTTGATTCACGAGCTTGTCACGACAAGAAACCGTGTCATCTACAGCACCCAGCACAATGGTTAACAAAGAGAAGACATTATTAAAAACTAACAAATAAAACCTTGGTGGTTGCATGAGTAATTAACTCAGCATCGAGATAAAAACAGGAACTAGACAAGGGACGTAGTAGAGTGACCTGGGCCTTCTCCAGGTACAAGAAACCACAAGTCTGAGAAATGGGCAGGAGTTGAACACTGTGGCTTCAGAAGCTGGGAGATTTGCAGAGACCATGGGATGAAGCAGCGCTGGAGTTCAGGGCCTGACTCTGCCCCCTCTTTGGGGTCTTTGGCCAACGTGCCACAGGGAAAATTTATGCTCCAGGAGTGACCCAGTGTGCCTTCTTCCGCAAGCAAGAGGAATTTTCGTTTGATGTGTCTACTGCTTGTTTGGATTGTGACGAAAGAAACGGAAGAACAGCTTCAGGGCTAACAGCACATTTTGGCTTCTGTAAGAAACTTGCTTGCTTGCTTGGGGCGGGAAGAACCAGGTTCCTGATTGGCTGATTCAAAATTAAACAGCTCCCTCCCGCCTTGGGGACTCCCCGCCCTGTGAAGGGTATAAAAGCCTCGCCCGACTGTTAGTCGGGGTCTCACTCACTTCTCTCCGAGGGGGACCCTGTCCGGACAGTTTGTGTAAGCTTCTATACTTGTATAAATCCTTTGCTAATCTTTCTACTTGGTGTTGGTGATTCTCGGGTGTCCTTGGTTGGGACACGGGTCGCATTTACCGGGGAACTCGACTCCAGGCGTGTGGCTCCCGGACCGCAACAGGATTCCTTTAATTTTTTATTGTTACTTAGTAAGCAGTTAAAATGTCAATGAAGCCATCTTTCGTAGCTCAAACATACCCAGTCAAGTCGCTAGGCATTTGCTGTCAGTGATCAGTAAATTATATTGTTACTATTATTAGTAGTTCAACAGAGATCATTCATGCAGGTTACAGAAGCCTCTGAGAGTTGTTTTCAGCTTTTTTCATAACAGTGCTACAGATTTTAGTACCAGCCTGGGATACCACTTTCCTAGGGCACAGCCTCTTGGAAAAGCAGGATTGGACCTCTCCTTTTGCTCTAAAAAAAACGTTTATTATGAAAAATTTCAAACATATACCAAAGGATTAGTTTGTACCATACAAAATTGCCATTTGAAGGTCCAAAATGGTTAAATAGCAGCAATTTGACATGACTTAAGTTAATAGTATACTGACCCCCATGTTCCTATCACCACCCAGTTACAACAATCATCAGCTCAAGGTCAATCTTGTTTCATCTAAACCTCTCCACCCTCCTCTCCACCATGGATTATTTTAAAGCACATTCCAGACCTCTTAGTTAGTTTATTCACAAATATTTCAGTATGCATTCCTGAACAACTAGGACTCTTTCCAATCTCCAAATCATTTTAACATCCCTAAAAGTTAAAATTATTCAATGATATCAGTAGACATCCGGTCAGTGATCAAATTTCCCCAACTGTCTCATGAATGTCTTAGTTTTTATTGTCATTGTTGTTTTTTAGTTTATTAGTAAGAATCAGGATCCAAATAAAGTCCATATATTATAATTGGTTGATATTTCTCTTGAGCTTCTGTTCCCCTTCTGTTTTGTTTGAGGTTTTTGTTGCTGTTGTTCTTGCCGTTGTTCCTTTTCCTTACAGTCTCCTGTTGATGAAACCTGTAGTGTTTTTCCTATAGATAAGATCTCGCTGCATCTCTGTAACTGGGAGTTACCTCTAGAGGCTTGATCAGATTCAGGTTTGATTTTGGGGGGCAGGAATACTGCATAGATGGTGTTGTGTTCTTCCATCAGAAGGAACATAATTTCCAGCTGTCTATCATTTTATGATATTAGCTGTCATTGACGATCACTGCCTAGATTCACTGTATTCTAAATGGCTGTAAATTGACCGTGGTGACAGGCAGGTGGCAATATTCAGTTAAAGGACTCCCCTTGTTCCTCCCTCCCCCCCCCACCCCCACTGTGTTGTTTGAGAGGCCTGATCTGGGCCAGGATGGGGCTGAATGCTACACTTGTTGCTTTTTTCTCTCCTCTTTTCCCCAACCCAACCCCCCATTTCTGTGGGAGACACACATTAATGGAAGGCTAGGGAATTCGAACAAGCCTTGAGTTTGGGTCTAGCCCTGCGGATGTCAGCCTTGGAGGTTGCTAGGATACGCGTAGCAATGAAGACCCAACACAGCCAAAAAAATTAAAAAAAAAAAAAAAGCATTCAGGCACCTGCACCCTCTCCCTGGTCCTGCACCTCCAAAACTGCACCTTGGCTCAAAACCATAGGGCACAGGCCAGATGAGCTCAGATGGAGGGCACAGGTAGGGCCCCACAGGTTTCCTGGGTGTGAGATTATCCATCTCTGCCCTTTCCTGGTACAGGTTAGCGGATGTCAGGCCTAGACAGTCAGGACCGTTTTCTCAGGATCACTCAGAGAATCTGTGTAGAGTTCAAACAAGAGCCGAGACAGATAGGAAGAGAGAGGAGGCAGCCATGCTGGCATCAAATGCCACAGGTGACATGCCAGGAGCCAGTCTGCTGTGATTTATGTGCCACCATCCCTGGGGTGGCAGAAGAGCTAAAATCCTTTCTGACATCTCAGGACCGAACTCCTCAAATCCCAGCAGCAGCTTTTCCCCAGCAACACCCAGGCTCACTGACAACAGTTCAGTGGAATAGCCCTGCCCTGAGAAGCCAGTCCAGGGAAGGCTCCTGCCAAGCACTGCCTGTCAGGCAGGGGAGCTTAAACCAGGCACAGCGGTGAGGGTTGGTCCTTCATTCCCATGGCTTTGGGATTAAGGGCTCTGGAGCCAGCCTGCCTGGGTGCGAAGCCTGGCTTTCCCACTCGCCAGTCTCATGACCTTGGGCAATCATTGTCCTTACCCAGCCTCAATGTCAGTGGGGAGTTAATGTTTATAATATGAATAAAATGATATATAAAGCTTAGCACAATGTCTGCCTTTTGGGAAAACACTCAGTTAACGCTAACCATTATTATACATGTCCACGTCCTGCCCGGCTCTGGGGATGAAAAGGAGAGTGGGCCAGACGAGATCCTTGTCCTCCCAGGGCTCCTGGCCCCGCGGGGAGGACCTTCAAGCCAGTGGATGTGGTGTGGAGGAACTGGATCAGAGCCTGGTCCTGGGGAGTTTTGTAGAATGGTGGCTGTGGGCGACGATGTTAAAGCAGAAACTCTCTCCTCTTGCACGTGAGGAAGCTGACGCCTGGCGACACATCGCCTCACCCCTTATCAGTGGCAGAGCCTGGACCTCCGGTTCGTCGGGCCCTTCTGCAAACCCAGCACTAGACCTTTGGGAGCCTGGGGCACAGAGACGCCCATTGTCAAGCGCGGGGGTAAGCGCAGGGAAGGCCGTGTCTCCAACCAATGGGAGCCCACAGTGATGATGTAATGCTTGGCCTCCAACGTCATTGGCTGCTCTTTCTGCCACTCCAGAACCCGCTCCAGGGCAGTGCTTTTCGCGGCTAGGGCTTTTCCGCAGAAGGAAAACAGGGTCTGGGGAGGGGGTGGGGCGCGAATTGGGGGAGCTAAGGACTGAGCCAGGAGCCCGGGTCCCTCCCTGAGCAGACCCGGGGACTGGCAGCTGCCGGCTGCTGCTTTTACCAAGCTCTAAGCTCATGGGAGAGCGCGGGGAGAGGGTTCCAAACACCCCTACTCCATCACCTCCCGGGGCGGCGCAAGTGTCTTCGAGTCTGCGGGCGCGCAAATCCTACGAGAGAGTCAGGAAAGGAAGAGGCACTAGCCCGGCCCTCCGAGGAAACAGCCTGGTGCCCGGAGGGAGGAGGCTGAGCCGAGAATGTGAGGTGTGAGATTCGGATACCTACGACTTGCTCTAGACACGTGATGAATTACCGGTTTGAGTCTAAAATGTGGCATGGGCAGCCAGGAGCTGCCCAGGACTTGCCTTTCCCTCAGAAATCCCTGTGCTTTTTTAAAAGGACCATTCAAATGGCCCGAGGGAGAGAGAGCAGGGGGAGTTGGGGATGGAAACCAAAGCAGCTTTTACTTCTCGAAGGGGGTGAGATACCAGTGCTGCGATACACGTGGGCCCCTCCATCCTATCTCTGCCCCAGGAATCCCAACTACATGCACTTGCACACAAGGGCCCTATTCCTCCCCCAACCCTATGAGGTAATCGCTGTCGTGATCCCCATTTTACAGATGAGAAAACTGAGGGATGGAAAGGTGCAGTGGCAGAAAGCCAGGACCTGACTCTGGACTGCCTGACGCCAAGGCTGGTGCTCTATGGTTCACACAGGTCCCCAGCCAGAGGGACCAACCTGGGCATGGGGAGTCCTGCGATAGAGGGACTGCCTGGGTCGGGGGAAGGGTGGGGAAGGGAGAGGCTGCCTTGCAAAAACCCACTTCCAGCTGGAGCCACAGAGTCAGGACACACAGAGCGTTTCCTTGCTCTCCTCAGAAACAGGGCAGAGGCGAAGGACTACCCATGCCCCCACCAAACTGCACATTCGGGGCAGAGGCAGTAGGTCCCTCCCTTCCAGCCCCTCCCAGGGGGGCTGGCCCTCTAGCCTAGGCCTGAACTAGCCCACTTCCCACCTACTTCCTACCTGTGCTTTTGCCAAAGGTGTGCAGGTGAGCTGGCCCTCTGTCTCTGTCACACAGAGCACCCTCACAGGGCCTGAGACGTGGGTTCCAGTCCCAGAATGGCCTTGGTCTTTTAACAGCTATGGAACTCAGGCATGGTCTTGGAGCTTCTCTGGGCCTCCCTCAAGGTCCTGGGGGTCACACCCACACGGCAGGTGCAAAGGACTCCTGGCATGCAGTAAGCACCCCACCCACCCCCCACCCACCC
>NW_006799727.1:1040191-1054273 GCF_000442215.2 Lipotes vexillifer
CACCCCCGCCACAGGTAGCCTCCTTCCCTTCTCAGATGCAGATCTTCAGGGGGTAACACAAAAACTGCAGGCTGGGGATCTGGACAGGATCTCAGAGTTCCCTTAGACTCCCCACCCCCCACTTGATAAATGAAGATACTGAGCCCTCTTGAGGCAGTGCAAGGACTGGGGATGGCTCTCCAGACTCCCAGCTCAGGCTCTTTCCACACCCACAGGTCTCCTTCCCCACCACCCGATGCCCACAACCTCCATTGCCCTCACCCCCATCACTGTGCTCTTGCTGTGAACCTAGCTGACTAGGGACTCCTTAACAAAAAGGAAAGGGGCAGGACAGGCTGGAAGGCCCCCCTTTCTTCTCTGAGGGGCAGGCTGGGACCCCTGCCCCCAGGCCTTCTGAGCAGCCCCCAGACAGAAGTGGGAGTTGGTGGGGAGAGAGCAGGTACAGGAAAAGGATGAGGAGAATGACTGATGACTATAGTTAGAGGGAGGGGCACTCGGGGATCCTGAGGTGGCATGAGGGGCTCACCATCCATCCACCCAGCCAGGATGCCAGATTGTTCTGTGTGGCTCTACTCCCCTCCCCATCAGAGAGGGGCAGAAGAAGGGGTGAAGGGAGAGCTTGGCTCTGGCAGCAAGGGGAGATTATGGGGAGGCAAGGCAGTGCTGGGCAGTGTGGTGGGACCATTGGCATGGGGTTCCAGTCTGAGCCCTGCTGTGAACTTGCTGTATGACCAAGGACAAGCTGTTTGCCTTCTCTGTCTCAGGCTCCCTATTCCATAATAAGAGGTTAGACTAGAGGGTTTCAGTGGCACATTTCAGCTCCAGCACCAGCAGAGGAGGGGGGGCACATCTAAGACCCCATTGACCTTACTTGTCCTAACTCTACCCCCCTGCGTCATCAGCATCTCCTGTAAGGTCTCCTCCCCTCTAACAACTAGAACAGTACACATGACCAACCCCAGTGGCCATCGATGCAATGAATGCTCAGAAGGTGTGTTAGTTCACTCAGGCTGTGTAAGAGAATGCCACAGACCAGGTGACTTATAGACGAGAGACATTTATTTCTCACAGTCCTAGAGGCTGGAAGTCTGAGATCATGGTTGGGTTCTGGTGAGGGCCCTCTTCTGGTTTGCAGACAGCCAAGTTCTCATTGTATTCCTATGTGGCAGAGATGGGGAGAGAGCTCTGTGGGCCTCTTTTAAAAGGGCACTAATCCCATTCATGAGGGCTCCACCCTCATGACCTAATCACTTCCCAAAGGCCTCCACCTCCTAACACCATCACATTGGGGGTTAGGATTCCAGTGCATGAATTTGAAAGGGACACAAACATTCAGTCTGTAATAGAGGGCACAAGGGAGGTGCAAAAGTCACCAGTGAGCAGGATCTGCCAGGAAGCAGTCTTGTGATAGGTGTTTCAAAGGCCTGGCCACTGGCAAATATCAATAGGAAAAAACAGGCTGAGGAAACATCCCATCAGGCTGGCCTATTTGTCTGTGAACCTGGCAGGCATTCAACTGGTCAGCTCATCAGATAGCAGTCAGGCTGGTGGCCAGTCAGCCAGGCAATCAGATACTCACTTGATCCATCATTCAACAGCTGGCCAGGTCAGCTGCCCTGGAGGTTCCAGGGCCCCTGGCTGGAGAATACTTTGGGGCTACCTCCAGCCCTCCCTTTGAAACAGAAATTCTGGACTGCTCACCATCCCCAGGTAGCCCACACTCTCCCACCTCCAAGCCTTGTCTTCCCATTCCCTGTATTGAACACTGTATCAGTTCTCTATTTCACAGTAATGCTGTGTAACAAACCACAAAACCCATGCTTAAGAGTATGCATTTGTTTAGCCTCTGAGTCTGGGGGTCAGCGAGGCAGTTCTTTTGTCTTAACTGTCTCACTCATGTGTCAGCGGGCAGAAGAGCTGTGGGCTGGGCTCTCTCACATGCCAGGGCCTCAGCTGGGACAATTGGGTGACTTGTCTCTGCTCCATGAGGTGTCTCATCCCCCAAGAGGCTAGCCCAGGCTATTCCCACGGAGGAGGCTGGAGTCCAAGAGAGTGGGTGGCAGCATAGGAGTCCTCTTATGGCTTGGGCTCAGGACTGGCAGGCACACTTCTGCTGCATTCTATCAGCCAAAGCAAGTACCAAGGGCATCCCAGATCGGAGGTGGGAAGGAGCTTCAAGATCTCATGGCAAAGAGCGTGGGCCAGTCCCTGGGGCCATCAGTGCAATCAGCAGCAAACTCCATTGCTGCCCTCCTTCCCTCTACCTGTTAGCCTGTTTCCTGTTCCTCAAGACCCTTCTCAGTCTAGTTCTTTGAAGTTTTGCCTGAATGTGCCTCTGCACAGCCACTGCAGTCTAAATGAAGTGCTGGCTTCTCTCTGTCCTCCTAGTATTTTTTTTGGTGCTTGTCTTAAAGCCGCCAAGTCTTTCCCCAAGGCCGTGGGTTGACTTTCCCAGCTGCCTCCACGGCTGGACGTGAGCTCCAGAGCCCATGAGCTGCATCAGAGCCAGGAATGACAGCAGGTGGGGCTGCGAGCTGGGAGGCCAGCCTGGTGCAGAAGTCCCCTACCGCCATCCCCTGAGAGTCCCAAGCAGCTCACCCTCCTCAGAGCAGGACACTGTATGAGACACCCGCCCCTCCCAATTAGTACCCGTGTGTCCGTGGGCAAATCAGCTAATTTCTCTGAGCCTCTGTAACACCTACTCCGGGGTAGCTAGAAGGGAGGGTGGCTGACAGCGGAGGTTTGCCTCAGGGCCCACAGCAGGCATGATGCATGGCAGCTTCCGGTCTTCCTCCCTTGGTCGTCACAAACCCAGACTCCCTATTTTTCCCAGCATAATGCAGAGCCATGCAACAATTTCCCCGGGCAGCCCGAGCCCTCTCCGCGCTGTTCTGCTGCTGGGCTCCCCTCAGGCTTGGTGCCCCTGGGCAACCATTTGTCCACATTTGAACATACAGCCTAGCTCACGGGGAATCGCATACGCCCGCTTCTCCCTCCACTCTGCCACATGGCCCCTTGCCTTGGCCGCGCGTTATCTCCTCTCTGCTCCCCTCCCCGCCCCTTTACTTCTACCCAGCTGATGCTCCTGCAGAAATGCCCAACCAGGCCATCAGGGCCTTCCCTGGAGGATGCCTCCAGAACCCAGGGGCAGCGGGAGGCTCCCAGAAGGTGGCCTCGGACGGCACCTTCATGTGCGCCCGCTGTCATGCTGTCCTCCCAGAGCCTGGCCAGCACCGGGCACTCAGCGAGGGCTTGCGGGTGGCATTGTGACTTGGGAAGGAGGGTCTCAGGCTGGCCCAGATGATGCTCTGCTGCCCACCCTCTCCCTGGGTTCCTATTTTTGCTCCTCTTTCTCCTATTTCTGAGACAGCTCTGTGTCCCAATCCCTCCTCCCACAGTATGTGTGGGACGCCTCAAATGCTGAACCTGTGAAATTCCTACAGAATTGATCATTGCGGGGCAGTAAGCTCAGGCTGAAGGGTGCAGTTGCTGGATTTGGATGGTGTGGATTCACACCACTCGGGTCTCAGTGACGGTATCTGGGATTCGCTGTCACCCACCTAACTGCCAGGGGTTTACAAAGGAACCTGAGTCCTGAGTGAGTGGTAGGGGCTCCGGCTGGCATTCCAGGGTATGCTCCCAGAAGACAGGAAAAGGTGTCACTGGTCTTAAGCGTTATAATCATGACCTATACTTATACAGCAGTTCCCTGTGCCAGGCACCACCTAAGTGCTATACATCAGTGATCCATCACTTGATCCTCACAAGAGGACAAGGGAATAGGTGCCATCATTACCATCACCCCATTTTACAGATGAGGAAACTGAAGCAAAGAGAGGAGAAGTCTAAGTGTGACATGGTATCCTGGATTAGGTCCCAGAACAGAAAAAGGACATTGGTGGAAAAACTGGAGATATCTGAATAAAGTCTGGAGTTCAGTTAACAGTAATGTACCACTGTTCCTTTCTTCCTTGGGATGAATGTAAGATGTTAACATCAGGGGCAGCTGGGTGAAGGGTATGTGGGAACTCTCTTTGCAAGTCTTTTGTAAATCTAAAATTCTCTTGACATAAAAAGTTTAAAAGTAAAAGAGGTTGGGCTTCCCTGGTGGCGCAGTGGTTGAGAGTCCACCTGCCGATGCAGGGAACACGGGTTCGTGCCCCGGTCTGGGAAGATCCCACATGCCGCGGAGCGGCTGGGCCCGTGAGCCATGGCCGCTGAGCCTGCGTGTCCAGAGCCTGTGCTCCGCAACGGGAGAGGCCACAACAGTGAGAGGCCCGCGTACCGCAAAAAAAAAAATAAATAAATAAAAATAAAAGAGGTTAAGTGACTTGACTGAGGTCACATGGCTACTAGGTGGCAGAGGGGAGGATTAGGTCCCAGACCATCTGGCTGCAAAGGCCATGCTTGTGGCCCCCATACTCCAACCCAGAGGGCCACTGTCACTTGCCCTCCCCAGCACACATGACCACTATCATCATGTCAGAGGGTGGACAAGCCCATGCTTGGAGCCTTGGCAGGAAGTTCCAGGGGTGCGTCCCTCCCCAGGGCAGTGTGGGAAGTGTGCACACCTGGATCTGTGTTCAGTCTCAGCCCTGCCCCCATCCTAGCCCCAGGACCTTGGGTGAGTGACTCCTTCCCTTAAGATGTCTTCTTCAGTTATCCCCATCTTCTGATGCCTAATCCAAGCCCCATCTTCTCCCTGGTGTCGTTCCTTCTCCTTGGGTGTCTTCTTTATGTCTGGAACAAAGTGGGTTCCAGACTGGATAACCCAGTCCTTCCCCAACCAGCCAGCTATGTTCCTTGATGCCCTTGACATTGTTCACATGTCAGAAATGAGCTCTGCCCGTCAGAGGCACCAGCACCTGCCAGACAGGGCTCCTCCCCAGTAAATGGAGTCCCAGCAGCAAAGTTCCGATAACTCCACCTCTTCCCTCTGGTCCCTGATTTAAGGGTGATGACAGCTGTGGCTTCTACCTCTGTGTTACGCTCATATCCCCCGTTTCACTTCTTCAATTCTCTAACACCTGTTCAAATAATTTCTTACATTAAAGTCTGTTGAGAAAACAAAACCAAAAAATGCTGTGTGATCCATAGGGCAGCCTGGAGAGCGCAGGCCTGAAACCAACCCCATTCACTACAGTGCCTGTGCCTGACTAGATGGCATAGCTTTCGGAGTTAGACTAGCTTGAGGTTGAATCCAGACTGTACTACTTACTATCTGTGTGACCTCAGCCTGTTTTCTTAACCTCTCTGAGCCTCGGGGGGTTTGGGGTTTTTTTTTAATCTATAAAATGGAAATAATCATAACCAACCCTCAGGGCTGTTGTAAGAATTCAGCGAGATGATGCATATAGCCCTTCTCACAGGACCTGGAAATAAGAGTTCAGTAAGTGATAGCTTTTGTTATTGTTATCATGATTAGTATTGGAGAAGTCTTACAAGGGAAGGGGTTCATTTGGTCTTCATGTGTGGCTAGCAGCCTCCTGTGGAGAAAAACTCCACTTTGTTGCTATATCAGATATCTACTGCTGCATAAAAATATCACTGCAAATCTCTGAAGCTCAAAACAGCAATCATATTATTTTTCATGTCTCTGTGGATTGACTGGAGTTGGCTGGATGGTTCTGTGGGTCTTGAGTGAACTCACACATAAGTCTGCAGTTGCCCAGCTTGGGAGAGGCTCTGCCACATGTGTCTTTCATGCTCCTCCATGGATCACTAGGCTGGCCTGAGCATAGCCTTCTGATGGTGATGTCAGAGGTGCAAGGGGGCGAACCCCATCATGTAAGCATTTGTCAAGACTCTGCTTGTGTCAGCTCTGCTAATATCCCATTGGCCAAAGCAAGTCATATAGGGGCCTAGAGTCAAGGGGTAGGGAAGTGCTTCCTCCCCACAGTAAGAGGGCACTGCCAATTTACATGGCAAATGATGTGGATGCAGGCAGGGATGAAGAATTGGGTCCATTAAGGCAATCAATCTATTGCACCCTACACTCAACCTCAATTATTCAGATCCTTCCCACATGCAAAAATCAATCACTCCCATTGCAAGACTGAGAAACAGCCGGTGGCATCAAGCTCAAAATCTACTTTCTCAGGATCTACATCAGGTCCAGATACAGCTCCTTTTGATCCAAGACCTCTGGGCAACTTATCCATCTCCCATACCTCCAACATATAATGGTAAGCTAGGGACAGGACATCTGCAATAAACATTCCCATTCAAACAGGGGCAGAAGGAGGTCCATACCAGTCACTGGTCCATAGCAATTCTGAAATCCTGCTGGGAAAACGTTTCCAGCTACCACAACCTTGGGGATAGGTAACATTCCATGATTAGCTCCAAGATCTGCATTCTTTTTTTTAATATATATATAAATTATATCTGGCAGTTTGTTAACCAGTGGAGTATATTGCACAACAAACTACCTCACATCTTTCAGGAAGAAATACTATTAAATTTGAAAAGTAAAGACATCACCCACTGAATCTGGACACAATTAAAATGTGCTTTAAATATTTCTTTGGGGGAGGGGACACAACACTTCTACTCAATTAAGAGAAACACTTGTACAGTCCAGGTCCCTTATTTTCTTTACACCCATCATGCCATGAATTCATAGGGAATGGGCTCCAACAGTTCAGCCTCCTTTCCATTGGTTCTCACAAAGTGTGCTTCTCTGGGTGGAGCAGGCTGGTGCTTCAGCTGAACCCAAATACCATTCTTTTTGGCTTCCTTCTTTTTCTGATCATTTTCCTTCACACACTTCAGGAAGCTATCTCAGGTCTCAGAGTGCTCAAAAGCTCAATATGCACATTAATTCTCTTGGCAAGAATCTTGCCCTTAACTTGCTTGTTTACAACAGTGCCAACACCATGCTGCGTAACATTGTAGACTCTTGCAGTTTTACCATGGTAACATTTGTGGGGCATTCCTTTTTGAATAGTGCCCATTCCCTTGATACATACAATATCACCTTCCTTGTAGATTCACATGTATGTGGCCACAGGAACAACTCCATGTTTTCTATAAGGCCTAGAGGACACGTAGCAGGTGTCCCTCCTCTTTCCCCTTGCATTGGTCATTTTGACAAATTACTGGAAGATGGCGGTTCCGGCCGAAAGGCTCCAAGATCTGCATTCTAAGAAAGGTTCTCTCCCCATTGTTCTCTATGGCTCTTGCTCCAGCCTCTGAGATGTCCTTCCTTTTCTATCACCATCCCTGGCCACTTCTGAAGGCTCTATAAAATATAGCCTTTAAGCAATCTTTTGAAATTGCTTCCTACCCAGAGGTCTTTTTATATTTTGAACAATTTCCATCTCTTTTAATTCAGGCTAGGAGTCGTTTTGTCAATATAACTCTGTCTAAAAACTTTGTGGGTTCCCTTTGTCTTTGATTCCATTCTACTGCATGTGCCAGAAGCCGCAGCAACGGAACAGATTCTAGCTTCTCTAGCATCCTTCTAATACTACTTGCAAACTAGGCAGTTATTTTATGAGCTTGTCTCTTTTTCGTAGTACCTTATCAAACACAGTCATAAAAGCCAACTGATGCTTTCAATAGTCTGCTGAGAAATCTCTTTGCCCAAGTCCAAGAGTTCATTAGATACACTTTTTATCTCTCAAGTTACTAACAGTTTTCCTAAAGGATTCAGCATTACATAATGTGGATTGCCATTTTTCCAGCCTCCAACAGCAATTTCCTTACTTTTTTTTCAGCCTTCCCTAATAGTTTACTCATTCCCACCACCCAGTCCCAAAAACCAATGTTACATATGTTTTGTGTTTTATGTCCACTTCTGGGTACCAGTTTATGTATCAGTTAATTATTGATACATAACAAAATACCCCAAATTTCAGTCATTTAAGATAACAATCATGAATGATTTTTTTACATGTCTGTGAGTCAGCTGGGGGGGTGGCTGAACCAGGCTGAACTTGACTGGCTCTGCTGGTCTTGGCTGGGCCAATTTATGAGTCTGCAGCTCGTTGATCTAGGCTAGGCTCAGCTGGGGATGGCTCTGCTCCATGTGTCTCTCATCCTCCACCTGAGACCAGTGGGTTCACCTGGGTATGTCCATCTGAAGGTGATGGTAGTAGCACGAGGAAGCAAAATCAGTCCTGCAAGCCCTTATCAAGTGTCTGCTTGAGCCATATCTGCTATCATCCCATTGGCCAAAGCACATCGTGGAGCCCAGAGTAAAGAGGTAGGGAAGTACCTCCCACCCACAGTAAGGAGGGTACTGCAAAGCCACGTGACAAAGGGCATGGACACAGGGAGAGGTGTAGAACAGGGCCATTAATGCCACATGCCACTGTGGTCAAAGGCAAACACTCGCTCACTTCCAGTCCTTTGCATCTGGTTTTTCCTCTTCTTGGAATGTTGTCCGTATAATTGTTCTACAAGGTAATGTCCTCCTTTATCAGATGAGAGGGGTGAGGATCAGATCAGAGAAGTCCCTTCCTCAGGATCACACAGCTAGTAAGTACAGAGCTCACATTTGAATGCAGGCCTGTTTGGGCACCTACTAAATGTATATGAAATGAAAAGTGAATCATTTCTGCAGTGGTTATACCCATAGGGTTCTTGAACTGTAGAACCTAATTCTGGCTAACAAGCAGGGGAAAAACAGGTATTTATTGGAAGGAAACTGGACAGCTCACAGTGGTGAAAGAGAAGCTTAAGAAACAAAGGCAGGTCCAGAGAACTCAGTCAGAAAGGAGCTTTTGGGGGCCATCACTGTGAGGATGACTCAAGACGTCTTTGTCACTCAGCCAAAGAGTCCTGTGCCTGGAGAACCTGATTGACCCAGCTTGGGCATTGGGTCCGCCCTGTGGGTAGGGCATGGTGGCTGACAGCCAGCCCCTCCCTTCCCCCCACCTCACAGAATGGAGGAGGGGAGCTTCTTAAAGGAAATGCTGAGTGAATTTCCCCCAGAAAGGAGAAGGGAGGGATAACCTGGGTGCAGTGACTGGGCACATGGAGTTGGGAGCCAGGCTGTCTGGGTTTGCCATCCTGGCTTTCCCACTGACTAGTTGTACTTAACCAGTACAGGCAGGGTATTTAACCTTCCTATGCCTCAGTTTCCTCATCGGTAAAATGCTGTTGTGCAGTAATGTATCAACCTCACTAGATTGCTGTGAAGGGTAATGAATGTTGGTTAGTGGTATCGCTGTGTCTGGGGACTGGGAGAGACAGAGTGCAGAGCACAGGATCAATCCACTCCCCGGAGAAACAGCACAGGCTGCCAAGGTGGCCCGTGACGGGCTGTGTCCCTCCTGGCCTGGAGCGACTCCAAGAGCTGCCAGCCGTGTTACTCCTAGGCTCTCTGTTTCTGGATGGAGGAGCTCCAAGAACTCAGAGAATGCAGGTGCTGAGTCATCACTGGAGATTCCCTTAGAGATGGACAAACTCACGTTCACGTTTCTCAGTCTCACGTTTGTTGGCATCGCAGTGGGGCCTTCTGGGTGTCGAGCCCATATGACCAGAGCATATGGTTTGCTGAGCTGGTACCAGATGTGAAGGCAGAAAAGGTTAAGCGGCTGGAGCCCCAGACTTGGCCTTGAGAGATCCCGTTTGAATCTTAGTTCCACCATCACTCACTGTGAACTTGGGCAAGTTGCTCCAAGACTGGTTGCTCATCTGTCCAGGGAGTGGGTAGCAGGGGTTCTCCGATGCTGTCACTCAGAGCTTCCCCCCAGAGCTGGGGCCAACGTCTCTCCCCTCTGACTCTCAGGACCAGTTTGTTTCTAACAATGACTTGGTGACTCTTAAATGCCACCCCCTGTGGCTTATCTTTGCTTCTCTGCTTAAGCAGGCACCCAAGCAAGTCAGGCCAATGAAAACCTTAGATTCCCCACTCTATCTAGGTGGACCCCACTTTATGACAACCCAGTGTTACCCCACAGAGAAAGGATGAGAGAGGCCCAGCTTCAGTCCCCGCCACTGGCATTTCTGGTTGTGAGTACAAGTTGGCACCATGCTGGCATAGCAAGTGGGGAGGTCAGAGGAGGTGAGGACCCCCCATCCAGCATCAGCTGCACGAGTGAGGCAGGGCAGGATTCGTTCAGAGAGACCCAGAACACAGAGGAGCTTCAAGGGACCGCTGGCTCACGGCTGCTCTCCACAAACCACGGGCAAGATGTGCCCCCAGCCTGTCTGTTCTCTTATAATCTCATGATCTCAAGGAAGGAAATCGGGTTAGCCTGACAGGCTCATCTTTTACGAAGCTGCTTGTTTTTCATAAGGTTTGTTCTGTTGCCCTGTGTGACCCCAGACTTCACAATAAAGTTAGCAGACAAGACCATCAGCCATTCTGATGGTAGACCGGGAGGGACGATGGATGTCGCCCGGCCCCATCCCCTCATTTTTTTAAGATTTAAAAAAATATCAAGTCGGATACCAAGGTTCAAATCCTGACTCCACCACTAGTTTACTCAAGCATGTTATTTAACCTCACAGTCCCTCATTTTCCTCATCTGTCAAAAGGGAATAGTAACGTTCCCCTTTATGATAAAGTAATGATGCCAATAAAAAGTGTAGGGTCCTCGTAAGTCTCAAATGAATTAACATGGGAGTGTGCGTGCAACAGGACCGGGCACATCCTGAGTGCTCCCAGATTCCTAGACCAGTACTCATGCCTCTGCCCAAGGCTGGGGTCTCCTGGGGATAGTTCTGTGCTTTTCTGGAAGGGACCAAGGGCCTCAGTCATGAGCACCTCGAAGGAGCCGCCCCAGGCCAGGGTCTGTGCAAGGGCCCTGTCTTCACCTGACACTCCCTCCCCGAGCACTGTGACCCCTGTATTGTGTTTCTAAGCTGCGCTGCCCCCGTTTCCATGCCTGAATACCCACAGCCCAATTTCTTCAGATATTCATTTCTCCCCCCTCACCATCTCCCCTCTCCAGCCAAGAATCCCCCCTTCCCCAAAGTCTCATCCCAGCTGCAAATATCTTCTGAAAACCGGGAGCCTCTCTGCAGTCTAGGATATAACTGACTCACCAGGAGCCCCACTTAAGACAATATGAGGAAACATTTTATGCCCCTGCTGGAAACTGAGGGCATTTCTCAAGACTTTAGCGGTCTTTGGCATGACGCTGAAGGGCCAAGCAAAGGCAGGGGTAACGTGAAAGAACAACTGCCCAGGCAGGGGCTGGGAAATGTAGTCCTGTGGGCATCCGGGTGCTGTAAAATGCCTCAATTTTATGTTATGCTTGTGTCAGCCTCAGGAGCCAAAGCCTATGAGGAGAAAATGCAAGGCTTTCTTGAAGAAGAAATTCAGAAAAATCTATGTTTCCATTAGCTTAGATCTCTCACTGTTGCCTGCTGGTACTTAGGGGTTTATTTTGATAAATTGTCCTAACTCATATATTAAGAAGTGGAGCAGAGAAAGACAAATATCATATGATATCACTTATATGTAGAATCTTTTTTTAAAAAGCTACAAATGAACTTGTTTACAAAACAGAAAGAGACTCACAGACACAGAAACAAATTTATGGTTACCAAAGTGGAAAGGGGCGGGGAGGGATAAATTAGGAGTTTGGGATTAACAGATACACACTACTGTGTATAAAACAGATAAACAAGGATATACTGTATAACACAGAGAACTATATTCAATATCCTGTAATAATCTATAATGGAAAAGACTCTGAAAAAGAAAAAAAATTACATATATATATATAACCAAATCACTTTGCTGTACACCTGAACCTAACACAACATTGTAAATCAACTATGCTTCAATAGAGAAAAAAAAGTGAAACAGGAACAATTTTAAAGGATTGACCTATATTTAGGAAAGAAAGAAGGAGAAGACATGTGTTGTTGTTGGCTGTCTGGCATCACCCCTTCCTAATAGCACCCCCGTTTCCTTTGGGGGAATTCTCTCTCCCTCACTGTTTATACTCTCAATGGGAGAATTACTCCAGGCACGGGATCCCACCAGAGAAGAGCAGAGCACAGATGCTCCTTCTCTAGGGCCCGTGACCTTGGCTCAGCCATAAGGGCGTCTCTTCTGTTCTCGGATTACCTACTCTGCCCTATTGCTGGAAACGGACGTTAGCAACCCCAGCGGATTGATCTGGGTAACGGAGTAACCAGGTGGTGTGGCTTCATGCCCAGTTTTGCCAGGACAAGTTATGTGACCTTTGATGTGTCACTTAACTTCTCCGAGGCTCCCTTTTTTCATCTGGAAAAATGGGCCAGTGTTACAATCATGATTTTGAGTAAAAGAAGCTGACACAGATAACATGTCCTGTATGAATCCATTTATATACGGTTCAAAAACAGGCAAGGCTAAACTTTATCATTGAGGAATGTATACACGGTGGCAAAACTAAAACAAAAGAGAAAGAAAAAGAAATGATTTTCATAAAAGCAAAGCTATGAGTGCCTGTAGTATATGGGAGGGGATGTGAGTGGGAAAGATCACTTAGTGTTGCTGGCATCATTCTGTCATTCATTCTGTCTTGATCTGGGTTGTTCACCAGATGGGTGTTCGCTTTAGAATTTATTACAATTAGAATTACCCATGACACTTTGCATTTGCTTATGTCCTTTTCTGTATGTCTGCTAGGATGATAATGAAGAAGAAATGGACAATGTCTTTAAAGAGGCTCATAAACTGTAAAGTTCTGTGTACATATTAGGGATCATGAATAACCTCCTCTTCCTGCCTGCCCCTTTTCTCTAGGTTCATAATCCAGAATGTTCAGGCTCCATTCTAGTCTGGGCTCCCAGATCCCATTTTACAGAAGGGTAAACTGAGGCCCAAGGAGGCAAAGGCATTATCTCCTCTTCCCTCTCCTTTTACCCTCGCAGGGTTTCCAGCTCTGAGACCTGGAACCTGAAGCTCCTGAATGCTGGTGAACCTGAATGCTCACCTACAACCTGAAGGCCCCTTTTTGCCTTGAGCTGCTGGAGCTTGTGTGTGAATCCAGCAGCATTGGAATTAAGAGACAACTGAGCATTTCCTCTCCTTCAGAACCTGTTCCAACACCCTCCCTCTCAGGCTGAAAAAAACCAGTTGCAATTTCCTCCCGCCCACGACTCCCTCATCACATGCACTCAGCCATGGGAGTAGTAGAGAACTTTATTATTTTTTAAAGAACCCATACACACAGTCCCAGGTTCTCATAAACCCTTCTGAGCATCCTTCTGCAAACCAATCCAAAAGAATAAAAACTGGGCTGAGGAGAGCGCCAGGCCTGTTGCAGGTGCATCTAAGATTCCAGCACAGCCTTTATGAGCTTGCAAGAGGCTCCCTGTCTCCCCATCACCTCAGCAGATGTGGCCCCTTATTTCCCTTTGAATAAATTGCCTTCAGCTTGGAGCAGCCGAGAACTTTACAAGCAGTCCTGCTCCCAAGGCCAGTAATTTGCCAGAAATTAGCAGTGACTAAGACACACCAGCCTCCCTTTGTTCTAGGCAGTGGGGACCAGCTTGTCCCACAGTTTTCATTTTCAGCACTGTTTGGAGAGCTGTGGACACAGCCATCCAGAGGCCCCAGGGCTGGGGTGGGGGGCTTTCTTTCTCTGTGTCCTCCTCCCCTCGACCGCGCTGGTGAGGGAGGTGTTGTTGACTTTCCATGACATTTGTTCATCTTCCTTGTTTCTCCCCCATTTACCTCTCACTCATCTTCCAGAACAAGACAGAAAGAGAGTGGGAGGACTGAAGGCCATTTTTACTGCTTTGTCAGAAACTGGAAGTTTTTCCAAAGACTGGTGAGATCCTCCAAACCCCTGACTTTTAAGAGCTGGAGGAAAGGCCACTCCAATTTGTGGATTTGTAACCTGTCCACTGCCAGGCCCAGCCCAGGCGTGAGGCCAGAGCAACAGGGCCACCACCCCAGTGAAATGAACTGCATTTAGTGGAGGTCCACACTGGGGCCCTGCTCTGCATTTTATAGGCTGGGAAACTGTGCAAGTAGTTTCGCCTCCCTATGCCTCAGTTTATGCATCTGTAGAATAGGTATGACGATGCAGACTAGGTATGTCCCACAGGGTTTATGGAGAGGCAATACCAGCTACACGGCTTGCAGGACCCAGTGCAAAATCAAAATGCAGGGTCCTCTTTCCC